>NC_041382.1:328063062-328109755 GCF_002162155.2 Triticum dicoccoides | reverse complement strand
TCCAACTAGGAAAGGGGGGAGTCCTACTCCCAGAAGGAGTAGGACTCCTCCTGGCGCGCCTCTCCTGGCCGGCCGGCCCCCCTCCCTTGAACCTTTATATACAGAGGCAGGGGCACCCCCTAGAAACACAAGTTGATCCACGTGATCATATTCTTAGCCGTGTGCGGTGCCCCCTTCCACCATAGTCCTCGATAATATTGTAGCGGTGCTTAGGCGAAGCCCTGCGACAGTAGTACATCAAGATCGTCACCACACCGTCGTGCTGACGGAACTCTTCCCCGACACTTTGCTGGATCAGAGTCCGGGGATCGTCATCGGGCTGAACGTGTGCTAGAACTCGGAGGTGCCGTAGTTTCGGTGCTTGATCGGTCGGGCCGTGGAGACGTACGACTACATCAACCAAACGCTTCCATTGTCGATCTACAAGGGTACGTAGATCATACTCTCCCCTCTCGTTGCTATGCATCACCATGATCTTGCGTGTGCGTAGGAAATTTTTTGAAATTACTACGAAACCCAACAGATCCTACCTCGGATCAAAATCCTCATCAGCATGGTACGGGGAGAGATCTTTGACGTTGAAGATGTCGCTCACGGAGTACTTGTGGCGTGGGATGTCGATCTTGTAGGCATTGTTGTTGTAGTGTGCAAGCACCTTGAAGGGTCCATTGGCTCGTGGTAGAAGTTTGGACCTGCATTCGTTGGGGAAGCAGTCCTTGCAAAGGTGTAGCCACTCAAGCTCTCCAATGTTGAATATCATGGGTTGCTTGTTGACGTTGAGCTTGGTCGCGAGTCATTGTACTTGGCGCTCGATGGTGTGCCTTGTATCTTCATGCACCTTCTTGAGGTAGTTGACTCGGGCACTCGCGTCCATATTTGTGCACTCTTGTAGTGGTAGAGGAAGAATGTCCAATGGTGACAATGGGTTGAATCCATAGACGACCTCGAAAGGGGACTTTCCGGTAGTTGAGTGTCTTGCGTAGTTGTAGGCAAACTTGGCGATAGGTAGACACTCCTCCCACTCCTTGATGTTCTTCTTGATTAGCACGCGAAGTAGAGCGGAGAGTGTGCGGTTGGTCACCTCCGTTTGGCCGTCAGTTTGTGGATGGTAAGCCGTGGATAAGAGTAGCTTGATTCTGAGCTTGGCGCATAAGGTTTTCCAAAAGTAGCTTAGGAACTTGACATCGCGGTCCGAGACTATCGTCTTTGGCACTCCGTGTAGGCGAAATATTTCCCTACAAAAGAGATTGGCAACATGTGAAGCATCATCTATCTTGTTTCAAGGAATGAAATGTGCCATCTTAGAGAATCGATCCACAACAAAAAATATCGAGTCCTTTCCATTTCTAGTTCTAGGCAAACCAAGTACAAAATCCATGCTAATATCTTCCCATGGTTGGAATGGTATTGGAAGGGGCATATAGAGACCATGGGATTGAGCTTTAGACTTAGCTTTGCGACATGTAGAGCATTGGTTGGTGAATCGGTTGACATCGTGAAACGTCTTGGGCCAAAAATAGTTCTTGTAGAGCATAGCAAATGTCTTGTCGCGTCCAAAATGTCCCATTAGTCCTCCTCCATGAGATTCCTGCAAAAGCAACAAACAAAGAGAAGACTCGGGGATGCAAAGTTTATTAGCTCTCATAAGATATCCATCTTTGATGTAATAACGATCCCAAGAGGTATGCGTCGAACATTTGGCATAAGGAATTGCAAAAGTAGGATCATGCACATACAAGTCTTTTATGTGCTCAAAGCCAATGACATCCAATTCAAGTTGAGTAACAAGCATGCATATGCGGGAAAGAGTGTCCTCCACAACATTTTCCTTACCTTTAATGTACTTGATGATATAAGGAAATGACTCAATGAATTCACACCATTTAGCATGATGCTTGTTCAACTTAGTTTGACCCTTAAGGTATTTAAGCGTTTCATGATCGATATGAATGACAAGTTCATGTGGGCGAAGATAATGTTCCCATTCACGCAAAACTCGCACTAAAGCATAGAGCTCTTTGTCATAGATGGGGTAATTCAGTTGCGCTCCGGAGAGTTTCTCACTAAAGTAAGATATGGGGCGCTTATCTTGCGTTAACACACATCATATACCATTACCACTAGCATCGCAATGAATCTCAAAGGGTTTGTCAAAGTTGGGTAAAGCAAGCATGGGAGCATGAGTAAGAAAATTCTTAAGCTCATTTAATGCGTTATCTTGGGATGGTCCCCAAACAAAGGGTGCATTCTTCTTGCTCAAAGCATGCAGAGGTGAAGCAATGGTGCTAAAGTCCTTCACAAATCTATGGTAGAAACCGGCTAAACCAAGAAAGCTACACACTTGTTGCAAGTTGGTTGGTTGTGGCCAAGTTTTAATAGCATTAATCTTAGAGTCATCAACATGAACACCCTTAGAGGACACAACAAAACCCAAGAAAACGAGCTTACCAATGCCAAAAAGGCATTTTCCATGTTAGCATATAGGCGCTCTTTTCGAAGAGTTTGCAACACGGTGCAGACATGGGTGACATGATCTTTGAGAGATTTGCTAAAAACAAGGATATCGTCGAAGTAGACCACAATAAACTCACCAATGTAAGGGCGAAACACATAATTCATAAGACGCATGAAAGTACCCAGTGCTTCCGATAAACCCATAGGCATGACCAACCACTCATACAAACCAAACTTTGTTTTGAAAGAGGTCTTCCATTCATCACCCTCGTGTATGCGGATTTGATAGTAACCACTTTTAAGATCAATTTTGGAAAAAAAACAGTGGCACCACTAAGTTAATTTAGCATATCATCAAGGCGTGGAATGGGGTACCTATAGAGAATGGTGATAGCATTGATGGTTCTACAATCAGAACACATGCAAAAGCTACTGTCTCGTTTTGGCATAGGAATGACCGGAACGGCACAAGGACTCAAACTTTCACGCACATGTCCATGGTCTATGAGATGTTTTACTTGCCTTTGTGTTTCTTTGGTTTCTTCGGGGTTGATGCGGTAGGGAGCTTTGTTCGGAAGTGGTGCTCCGGGGATGAGGTCGATGCGGTGCTCGATGCCTCATAGTGGGGGTAGACCCGGAGGTAGTTCGTCGGGGAAAACATCTTAGAATTCCTGCAAAAGAGAAGATAACACTAAAGGTAGAGTGTGAGAGGTGTTAGCTTTTGGTGCCTCGTCCTTGCACAAAAGGACATAGTGTAGGACACTTGATGGGTTCCCACACATTTCTCTTATCTCACTTTTGGTGGCAAATAGAACTAAGTTCTTCTTTTCGCTCATCGTGGAGGCACTCGATTTGGGCTTGTGGCGCTCACTCTCTTTTTGGTGGTTTGCTCTCTCACCATTTTCTCCACAATGGGTGGCTTGCTTGTCGGCGATCACTTGGCTTGGCGACATAGGGCGAAGTACATACTCCTTTCCTTTCATCTTGAAGATATAGTGGTTCGTTCGGCCGTTGTGGATGACACCTCTATAAAATTACCATGGTCGTCCGAGAAGAAGGTAGCAAACGGTCATTGGAACGATATCACACTCCAAAGTGTCTTCATAAGCTACGATTTTGAAGGAGATTTGCACTCTATGCTCGACTTGGATGGTCCCGGAGTCGCTTAGCCATTGAACTTTGTAGGGGTGTGGGTGCTTCGTCTGGGTAATTGGAGCTTGGAGCAAAGTTCTTCACTTGCTAAGTTATGACAACTCCCTCCATCGATGATGACCTTGATGGACCTTCCATTAATGCCGGCCTTGGTATGGAATATGTGGCACCTTTGGTCTTCTTCTTGGTGGTGTTGTAGAGTCAAGACCTTGGAGACAACAAGAGCGGGACTTGAATCTTCATCACAAAAGACTTGTTCCTCTTCATCGTTCACTTGCCGGTGTATGGTGACTTGCTCAAGTGCTTCCGTCTCTCCGTCACTCATGGAGTCGTATGTACCATCGTCGTTGAGGATCATAGTCCGCTTGTTGGTACACTCAAAGGACTTGTGGCTTCGGCCTCCGCATGTGAAGCATTTGAAGGAACTTGTCTTGACGGTCTCATCGGTTGGGGTAGATGATGATGAAGCTCTCGGCTTCAAGTTGCTCGTAGTAGGAGGATGACTTGAGGTTGTCGAAGCTTCCTTGTAACTTGACTTGTCGACGTTACTTGTAGAAGGCTTGGTTGAGGTAGACGGTGTTGGACATTGAAGCTTGGGTGTTGGAGAAACCATAGGACTTGGATGAGAACTTGGCACACTTGAAGTCATCTTGCACTTGATGTTCCGCTTTGGTAGCTTGATGGTAACACCCACAATGCGGCTATATCTCCCACGTGTCGGGACACGACTTAGAGGCATAGCCGCATGGTAGGCTTGTCGCAAGAGGGGTAATCTTCACACATCCCATGTACTGAATAAGAAAGGGATAAAGAGTTGGCTTACAATCGCCACTTCACACAATACATAAATAATTCATACATCATCCAGAGTACAATCAAGGTCCGACTATGGAACCAAAATAAAAGAAGACAACCCCAAATGCTAGATCCTCGATCGTCCCTACTGGGCTCCACTATTGATAAACCGAAAAAGACACATAACAACGATCAAGATCTTCATTGAGCTCCCACTTGAGCTTGGTTGCGCCTCCTGCACTGGTATCATCGGCACCTACAACCGTTTGGAAGTATCCGTGAGTCACGAGGACTCAGCAATCTCACACCCGCGAGATCAAGACTATTTAAGCTTATGGGTAGGTTAGGGTAATGAGGTGGAGCTGCAGCAAGCACTAAGAATATATGGTGGCTAACATACACAAATAAGAGCGAGAAGAGAAGCAACGCAGCGGTCGAGAAGCTGGAAGTGATCAAGAAGTGATCCTGAAACTACTTACGCACAACCATAACACAAGATCGTCTTCACTTCCCGGACTCCGCCGAAAAGAGACCATCATGGCAACACACGCAGTTGATTCATTTTAATTAAGTTAAGTGTCAAGTTCTCTACAACCGGATATTAACAAATTCCCATCTGCCACATAACCGCGGGCACGACTTTCAAAAGTTTAAACCCTACAGGGGTGTCCCAACTTAGGCCATCACAAGCTCTCACGGTCAACGAAGGATATTCCTTCTCCCGGAAAGACCCGATCAATCTCGGAATCCCGGTTACAAGACATTTCGACAATAGTAAAACAAGACCAGCAAAGCCGCCCGATGTGCCGACAATCCCGATAGGAGCTGCACATATCTCGTTCTCAGGGCAACACCGGATGAGACATCCTATGAGTAAAACCAAACCTCAAGTTTCCCTGAGGTGGCCCCGCAGTCTACTCGGTTCGGACCAACACTTAGAGAAGCATTGGCCCCGGGGGGTTAAATAAAGATGACCCTCGGGTTGGCCGACCCAAGGAAAGGGTAATAGGTTGTTAGGAAAATGTAAAACCAAGGTTGGGCCTTGCTGGAGGAGTTTTATTCAAAGCTAACTGTCAAGGGGTTCCCATAACACCCAACGGCGTGAGGAACACAAAATCAAGGAACATAACACCGATATGATGGAAACTAGGGCGGCAAGAGTGGAACAAAACACCAGGCATAAGGCCGAGCCTTCCACCCTTTACCAAGTATATAGATGCATTAATTAAAATAAGAGATATTGTGATATCAAACATATCCATGTTCCAACATGGAACAAACTTCAACTTCACCTGCAACTAGCAACGCTATAAGAGGGGTTGAGAAAAAGCGGTAACATAGCCAAACAATGGTTTGCTAGGAAGGTGGGTTAGAGGCTTCACATGGCAATATGGGAGGCATGATATAACAAGTGGTAGGTAGCGCGACATAGCGACAGAACGAACAACTAGCAAGCAAAGATAGAAGTGATTTCGAGGGTATGGTCATCTTGCCTGAAATCCGCAAAGAAGAAGAACAAGTCCATAAAGAAGACAAACGGACGTAGTCGAACGAATCCTCACAACTCCGGAAACAAACCGAAGCTAACGCGGGAAGCAACCCGGAAAGAAGCAAACAACATAGTAAACAAACATCACATAAGCATGGCATGATAAGCAAACAAGTATGATGCATGTCCGGTTTAATGAAACATGGCATGGCAAAGTGCACAAGCAAAACTACAAGTTAATTGTAGCTCAATATGCAACGACTTGCATATTGACGAAATGCCACATGACTTATTTAGTTCTCTCCCATTTATGTACCCAACAAGGTTAAATGTTATTAAACATGGCAAGAGGTGAAGCATGATAAAACTACCTATCTAGGCAAGTTTAAATGAGGTCGGAACAACAAGCAACAAGTCCGGAAAAATCCTCATGTGCATATTTCAAAAGTTGGCACTGTTCTTCCCTAAACCATATTTTAGAGTTGTTAGACATGCAAAGTAATGCCACCAAGTTAATATATGCATTTTTCTGCCCCATTTACATATAAAGTTTATTAAAATTGGAGCTACGGTTATTTAGTTATGAAATAAATCATTTTAACATGGCAATTAAGCAAAATAAACACAAACAGCATTTTAGACATGGATGAAAGTTGCATATTATGAAACTAGACGAAAATCTAAGCATCTTTCATATATAAAACATTTTGATCTGATGCATGGTTATTAAGTTATTATATGCGTGGTCAACATGGGTTTTTCTACAAAACTGCTTTTACTGGAAAAAAGCTAAAATCGCATGTAGGGGAAAAACGATATGGCCCGCATCTGGCTAGCCCAACAGAGGAAAGGCTAGGGGGCTGCTCACCCAGCGGCCAGCTCTGGCTGGGCCGAACGAGGAAGAGAAGGGATAGCCCAAGGATGGAGTTGACCGGTCCACTGGCGCTGGGACGGGGTCAAAACGGGTGAGTGAGGCAGCGGTTGCGGGGCGACCCTCTGTTCGACAGGAAGCAAAGCCGCCGCAGCGTAGAACTTGTGGTGGAGGCCGGAGGGTGTTGGCAGACTTTGGCGGCGAGAGGAGCTGGGCAAGGCGGAGACTGAGGCGACGCCCTCGGCTCCAGCGGGCGTTGAGGACGACGCAGAGGCGATGCGGTCAACTCGTGTGCGAGCGGGACGAGGCGCTGGTCCTCGTGCAGAGGATCAGGGCAGGCGGAAGTGGAACTTGGTGCGGACGAGTCCTGGGACTCCGGCGAGGCCTTGGGCGGCAGACGGACGGATCCGGGAGGTCTTGAC
Organism: Triticum dicoccoides; assembly: GCF_002162155.2. Classification (NCBI taxonomy): domain Eukaryota; kingdom Viridiplantae; phylum Streptophyta; class Magnoliopsida; order Poales; family Poaceae; genus Triticum; species Triticum dicoccoides. The sequence goes on along the minus strand of NC_041382.1, from coordinate 328,102,572 downwards.
GACGAGGAGCCGGTTCCTGGTAGTAGGAGCGCGGGGCGGCTCAATGAACAGCACCGGGTGGCGGCGCTTGAACTTGTTGCGGCCACAGTGATGAGCGGTAGGCCGCATGCGCAAGGAAGGAGGTGTGGAGCACCAGATCCGAAGCGGGGGAATGGGAGGAGGTCGGATTCGTCGCGGCTCATCGGATCTCGCCGAAGACGGGGCAAAACCGAGGTCGAAGAGGCGTAGAACCACTCGATCTGGTGGTGAGGCGAGCTTCGTCGGGCATCCATGGCAGGGTCTTGGGTTCCCCTGGTACAGAGAGGGAGAGGTATGAGAGACAAGGGAGAGATAGAGAGGGAGGAGGGACGGAGGAGAAGAAGAGGGGGAGGAGCGATGGGTCCTGGCGGTGCTGCTGCTGGCAGCCGGTGGCGAGCTGCTCGTGATCCCCTCGGGATCGAGCAGAGGAGGAGCGGGTTCGTGCGTGAGCTGCTAAGGGGCGCTGCGGGATTGGTTAGGCACAGAAACAGAGGAGGTGGCGACGGATCTGGGTGATGGGATGGAGTGTAGTGGCGGCGGCTGGGGAGGATCCCTAGGGAATAGGGTTAGGTCCAAAATAGACTAGGGGTAGACTATATATATACGGGAAAAGAGGAAAGTTGGATCATCCGATCAAAATCGGACGATCGAGAAATAAATAGGTAGGGAGAGTCCAAATAAAAAAAGGAGATATTTTAGGGATGTTTGGGGATGATTCGGATCCATCGGTAACGACAACCCGGGTCGGGTTCGGGTAAGTTTCGGACACGCGCGGGGGGTCGATGCACTATGCAAAGAGGGGTTAGGCGAACGAGGTCAAGTGTGTGGTTGGACTGAGAAGAGAGGGGAGGAATCCAACCCGGCAACCGTTTCCGGAAACCGAAAACGTCCGACGATAGACCGGCTACTATTGCCGCTATATTTATCTATTGGGGCATCAAACGGACTCCGAATGCGATGGAATTTGACAGGCGTTCTATCTACACTATAATAAGACCGCACACCAACTTTCAACCCATTCCTAGAACATTTTCCGACCACTTATAAAATACTATTTCGGACATGCCGCGGGCGCGTGCAAGTGTGTCTAGTCTTAGAACGGACAACGGAAAGAACTGAGAGACCCGGACGAATGCAAGTTTTTAAAACATGATGATGCAATGCACATGATTACATGGCAAGATGCGACACGCAAGCAAATGACAAGGCAACAACAGCGAATAACTGAAAGACACCTGGCGCAACGGTCTCGGGGCGTTACATTGATGCACTAGCTCGATGAGATTCGAGTAAGGTTGGAAGTCGGCGATCTTCTTGATAGGGTGATTGAGTCCATTCACGAAACATGCCATAGTTTTCTCGTCATCTTTCGTGACATTGGCTCATATCATTGCAATCTCCATTTCCTTATAATATTCTTCAACGCTCTTGGTTCCTTGCTTGAGGAGTTGGAGTTTCTTGAAAAGGTCGCGGTTGTAGTAGGTTGGCATGAAGTGTGCTCTCATTACATCCTTCATTTGTGCCCAAGTAGTGACGGGTGGTTCACCCTTTGCCTCTCGACGCTCAATAACTTGTTCCCACCAAATGAGGACATAGTCTTGGAAAACTCAAGGGATGCCATCGCGATCTTCTTCTCTTCTTCATAGTTGTGCAAATGGAAGATTTTGTCGACCTTCAATGCCCATGAAAGGTACTCTTTGGGATCAATGCTTCCATTGAACTTGGGCATGGTGAACTTTAACTTGTCGTAGCTGTTGGTGATATAGCTAACAGGTATGACCCGCCCAGGAGGGGCCGGGTCAACCCCAATGACGGGTTACAAAAGAAGCACAGTAACATTCAAGGCGATAGTTTATTAAGACTTATAGAAGGCCTAAGCCCAGAGGCGGCTTAAGGCCCAATATTGTAAACCGCCATTATAAGGAAAGACTTGTAAAGAAAGTCATGTAAAAGAAGTCACCGAGCCGGACACGTTTTATAAGCCGGTCGGGACTCTGTAGGCCGCCAGGCGTCAACCCATGTATATAAGGGGACGACCCGGCAGCGGCTTAGGTCAAGAAACAAGAGACAACAACTCGAGGCCAGGACAGGCATATTCGCTCCCTAGTCTTCGAAACCCTAGCAATTCCAAACACAACTAGACGTAGGCTTTTACCTTCATCGTAAGGGGGCGAACTAGTATAAAACCTCTCGTGTCCTTTGTCCCGATTAACCCCTTTAAGCTTCCTAGTTGTGATGGCCCTATGACTAAGTCCTTTCGCTAGGACATCTGTCGTGACAATTCCACGACAGTTGGCGCCCACCGTGGGGCCAGCGCACGGTGGATTTGAGTTCTTGAAGGGAAACTTCGAAGGGCTCAAGGGATACGTTGTGGGCCGGATGACCAAGAGTCGTCGCGGCAAGCTCTACATCGACGACGAAGGCTGGGGCCCCGAGGGCGGCTCAATTGAGTATGGGTACCGGGTCCCCTTCGGCGGGATTCATGTCTTCATCGGCCGGATCGGCGAATCGGGCCCTAAGCCGGACGTGTGCACCAACATCATCGAGACGGCTCAGCGCGCGAGACCCGCCCGGGCCCGACCCGCCGTAAAGCATGCCTTTGTGGGTTGCATCCATGGAGGTGAATACTTGGAAGGATCAATGGATGGCAGGGAGACGGCCATCTGTTCTGACACCACGTCATCAATAGGCGAGACGGATTCTTTGTATCAGCTGTAGGATGGCATGCTTGGGGGCTGTTCCGATGGCAGCAGTATTCCGGACCCCTTTGAGCCGTCGAATCGAGCCGGAGTCTTCATGGCAGGCACTCAGCTCGGGCAGAACTCCACGGCTGCAGCAGCAACAACCACCAGGTCGGCAGCGGCCGAGTCAGGAGACCCCACGCGCCCCCCGGCTCAGATGCTAATGGACCTCACGGATAAGCTGACGGCTCTGTTGACTGACGTGGTAGAGCCGGTGGATAAAGCTCAGCATGACACGGAGGTGGTACGGGTATGTGAAGAGATGGCACGGGCCAAGGAAAATTTAGCAGCAGAAGAGGTCAGGATGGCCGCGGAGTGGGCGGCTTTGGACGCTCGTGCTCAGCAGCTTCAAGCGGAGACCTTCCGGCTCTCGGTGGATCTGAATGCGTCAAATGAGGTCATGAGGAGAAGGCATCAGAAAACTCAGTCACGTCTACCTCTAACGCTCGATCCTAGGAACCTTTTCCATACACCCGGGGCCGGTCCAAGTAACCCGCCGGAGGCAAATCGGATCACGACACCCGGAGCACCGGTTCAGCCGCGGGCCATGGAACCACCTCGCGTGTATACCGCTCTGCCTCATTATGCGCCAACACCACTGGGTCACTTCTCCAATCCTTTGGAAAACCTCATTGCTGCGTTGGCTTGTTTGGCGGCTCTCCCGATGGAAGGAGACTCTTCGACAGCAATCAAAACATGAAGGGTGAGAGTACTTCTTCAGACGGCTCTAGCGCAGCAGGATGCGTACTCTTACAGTCGAGACAGAATTCATTCAACCCCTCGCCCAAGTTGGAGCCCGAGCTATAGCAGGCATATGGACTCAGCTGATATGTCAAGCAACGCTCAACGCCGTAACCAACCGCGCAGGCATGAGCCGGTGCAGGCTGGAGCCCTTAACTTAGCGGATTAGGAGAGGATCCGACAAGAGGCTGCACGGGCGGTTCAACTGGCAGCTGAGCGGGCGGCTCATCAAACTTTTCCGGCTTATCCAGCAACCTCTGTTGAGGCAGGAGTAGCCACAAGGATAGGAGGTGTTCCTTGCCTGGTGTCGGCTATACGTAATGAGCGCTTACCTAAAGACTTTAAGGGGCCTCGTAAAGTGCCTAACTACACGGCCGATTTGCAGCCTGGGGCATGGATTGAGAGTTACGAGATGGCAATGGAGCTGTTAGAGGTCAGCGATGCAGCAATGGCTAAGTACTTCACCATGATGTTGGATGGAACGGCTCACACTTGGTTGAAAGGATTGCCACCCAATTCCATAGGCTCATGGGCGGAGTTGAAGGCCCGGTTCATTCAGAACTTCAAAGACACATGTAAGCAACCCACAACCCATTGGGTGCGCCGGGTCAAGGAGATAATACATTCATCTGATATGATGGATGCTGGCTCGGCAGTCTTAATGTTGGAGAAAAATTGCCGTTTTGAACCTCTGAAGCAGAAGCTGGGGCGGCTCAAGCATGACTGCAATGACATGGGCCAGTTGATGACGGCTCTGGTCAAGTATGCTGATTCTGACAGTACCAAGGATCCCGTGTCTGATGAAGAAAAATTAGGGAAGGGAAAGAAGAACGGCAACGGCAAGGGTCACCAGCATAACCCGCCAGATCAAGGAGGTAATAAATGTAAGGCTGACGAATTTGTGGCTAACACCAATGCATAGGGCAACAATCAACGACGCAAGGGTAGGAAACCCCCTCGGTCAGGCGGATCAGGTCCCACCCTCGAGCAACTATTGAATGAACCTTGCCTAAGACACGGCACCCGGGAGAAGCCAGCCACCCATCTGTGGAAGGACTGTACAATCATGAAGGCATTTAAAAATTCAAACACATTTGATGGAAGTCACGGGCCTGGCGGCGGTTCAGGCGGAGGCGGCTTTCATGGCCCGGGCGCCGGTTCAGGTGGAGGCGGTTTTCATGGTCGGGGCCATACGGGTAACCAGGGAGGTTATAATCCACAACTCGGCCAAGGTAATCAGCAGCAACAGTCCGGATATCAGAGCAACCCAAAACAGTTGAATAATGGGCAATACCATGTATTTACCACTAGTTTATGCAAGAGGGACCATAAGCTTCATAAGAGGGCAGTCAATGCCATTGAGCCGGCGATTCCACGTTATTTAAGGTGGTCAGAACAGCCTATTGTGTGGAGCAGAGAAGATCATCCTCCCCGGGTTGATAATCCGGGTCACTTAGCCTTGGTAGTGGCACCTCAGGTTGGTGGATATAAATTCACTAAAGTGCTCATGGATGGAGGCAGTAGCATCAACATCCTCTACTATGAGACGTTCCGTCGGATGGGATTGACTGATAAAAGTCTTAAGCAATCCAACACCATTTTTCACGGTGTTGTACCTGGCAAGTCGGCATACCTAGTTGGTAAGATTAAACTGGAAGTAGCCTTTGGGGATGAATATGATTCCAGGGCTGAGAAGTTAACTTTTGAGGTGGTTAAGATCAAAAGCCCATATCATGCTCTGTTTGGACGGTCGGCTTACGCCAAGTTCATGGCTCGGCCGTGTTATGTATATCTGCAGCTTAAGATGCCAGGTTATAAAGGCACCATTACAATACACGGAAGCCAGAAAATAGCCCTGGAGTGTGAAGAAGGAGATGTCGCTTATGCTGAGTCTCTTTGTGCAACAGAGGAGTTAAAGTTTTATGAAGATAATGTTGACCCGGCAGACATAACGTCTTTAAAGAAGCCAACAACAGAGCATGAACCGGTGTTGAAACTCAAGTCAGCTGATGACACCAAAATGGTTGATTTTGTCCCTGGCGACTCATCCAAGCAGTTCATCATCAGTGCCAACTTGGATCCAAAATAGGAAAGCGCGCTCATCGAGTTCATCCGTGAGAACTGGGACATCTTTGCATGGAAACCTTCTGACATGTCGGGTGTCCCGAGAGAACTCGCTGAGCGCACTCTTAATATTGATCCGAAGTTTAAGCCGGTCAGGCAGTTTCTCCGACAATTTAACAAGGCGCAAGGCCATTGGAGAAGAGGTGGCCCGGCTCTTGGCGGTCGGGTTCATTGTGGAAGTTTTTCACCCAGAGTGGTTGGCTAACCCGGTGCTTGTACTCAAGAAGAACGGCACCTAGCATATGTGTGTGGATTACACCGATTTAAACAAAGCTTGTCCAGCTGACCCTTTTGCTCTCCCTCGTATTGATCAGATCATTGATGCTATGGCGGGTTGTGAGCGTTTGAGTTTTCTGGATGCTTATTCAGGTTATCATCAGAACAAGATGGCAGTCAAGGACCAGGAGAAGACAGCTTTCATCACTCCGTTTGGAGCCTTCTGCTGTGTGTCTATGCCTTTTGGGCTTAAGAGTGCCCAGGCGACTTATCAACGATGTGCGCAGAATTGCCTTCACAATCACGTTGGGTGTAATGTTCATGCTTATGTGGATGATATAGTGGTAAAGTCCAGAAAAGAGGAAACCTTGGTAACAAATCTGAAGGAGACCTTTGATAACCTCCGGGTCTACAAGATGATGCTCAACCCGGCCAAGTGTGTTTTTGGAGTCCCAGCTGGCAAACTCTTGGGTTTTTTGGTGTCCAACCGAGGTATTGAAGCTAACCCGAAGAAAATTAAGGCAATCACATCCCTGGACAAACCAGCATGCATCAATGATGTTCAACAGCTCGCGGGCCGTGTTGCTGCTCTGAGCCGGTTCATAAGCCGGTTAGGGGAGAAGGTGATGCCTTTGTATCAGATGATGAAAAAGACGTATGACTTTGTTTGGAGTGGAGCTGCAAATCTGCCTTTGAGGATCTGAAGAAACAACTTGCTGAGCCGCCGGTTCTTACTGATCCGGTAGAGAAAGAGCCGCTATTGTTATATGTAGCCGCTAACTCACGAGATATTAGTGTGGCAATTGTGGTAGAATGCAAGGAGGCTGGCAAGGAACATCTGGTCCAACGGCCGGTTTACTATGTCAGTGAGGTATTGATTGAATCTAAGCAAAGATATCCACATTGGCAGAAGCTCGTTTATGGGGTGTTCATGGCAAGCCGGAAGCTCAAACATTACTTTCAGGGTCACCCAATCACTATGGTTAGCTCTGCTCCTTTGGGAGACATCATTCAAAATAGAGAAGCTACTAGACGAGTCGCCAAGTGGGCCATTGAACTTGGGTCTCATGGGTTGAAGTATGTACCACGTACTGTGATCAAATCTCAAGCGCTGGTTCACTTTATTAATGAGTGGACAGAGATGCAGATGCCAGAGGAGAAACCAGACAACACATATTGGACGATTCACTTTGATGGATCCAGACAGTTGGAAGGCTCGGGGCTGGAGTTGTGTTAACTTCCCCTCGAGGTGACAAATTTTGTTATGTGTTGCAATTGATGTTTCCTTGTACTAACAACGCAACAGAATATGAAGCCTTGCTCCATGGTCTTCGAATGGCGAAAGAAATGAGTCTAATCCGGGTCCGGTGCCTTGGCGATTCAGATTTGGTGGCTCAGCAGGTATCAGGCAAGTGGGATTCCAAGGATCCTCTCATGGCGGCTTATCACCATGAGGTCGACGCTGTTGCAGGACATTTTAAAGGTTATCAAGTGGAACACATTGACCGTAGAAAGAATGAAGTGGCTGATGCCTTAAGCCGATTGGGATCTCAGCGTAAGCCGATGCCACCTAACACCTTTTTGGATGTTTTGCATAACCTGTTTGTTAAGTTACCTACAGAGGAAGATTTGGCCGTTCCTGACCCGGAGGCACAGTTGGTGGCGGCTCTTCACGTCATCCCAGATTGGACAGTACCGTTCTTGGCTTACATGACCCAGGGCGAGTTGCCAGAGGATGATACCCTGGCCCTACAGATAACCCGGCGGTCCAAATCAATGACGATTCTGACGGAGAGTTATACCATCGCAGCGTCACCGGAGCGTTTCAGCGGTGTGTTTCTCCTAAAGAAGGCCAAGAAATACTTCGTGAGATCCATGAAGGGGATTGTGGTCATCACGCCGGGTCAAAGTCTCTTGTGGCCAAAGCTTTTTGTCATGGTTTTTACTGGTTGACGGCTCACGTTGATGCAGAGGATCTGGTCAGTAGGTGTGATGGATGTCAAAAATTTGCACGACGAGCGCATGTGCCGGCTCAAGAGTTGCGGATGATTCCAATCACTTGTCCGTTTGCGGTTTGGGGGCTTGACATGGTTGGACCTTTCAAAAGGTCTAAGGATAAAAAGACACATCTTTTAGTGGCAGTTGACAAATTCACAAAGTGGGTTGAGGCAGAGCCAGTGAGTAAGTGTGATGCAGCCATAGCGGTTCAGTTCATGAAAAGGTGATCTTTCTCTTTGGCTTTCCACATAGCATTATCACTGACAATGGCACTAATTTATCCCAAGGGGCTATGGAGGAGTTTTGTCAACGTGAGCATATCTGGCTTGATGTTTCTTCTGTAGCTCACCCTCAATCTAATGGGCAGGCTGAGAGAGCAAATCAGGAAATCTTAAAAGGTCTCAAACCCCGGCTCATTGTTCCCTTACAACGGACGCCTGGTTGTTGGGTAGAGGATTTACCCTTGGTATTGTGGAGTATCAACACCACTCCTAACAGGTCCACGGGTTATACACCCTTCTTCATGGTTTATGGAGCGGAAGCGGTGCTGCCTAGTGACATCTGTCATGACTCGCCTCGTGTGGCAGCTTATGTTGAAGCTAATAACAAACAAGCCAGACGGGATGCACTTGACTTGTTAGATGAGGAGAGAGACTTAGCAGCGGCTCGATCAGCAATTTATCAACAAGACCTGCGCCGTTATCACAGTCGTCGGGTTAAGTCCAGGACTTTTCAAGACGGTGACCTGGTGCTCCGGCTCATCCAGGATCTGTCAGATGCACACAAGCTATCCCCGCCTTGGGAAGGACCCTTTGTGATCAGCAAGAACTTGAACAACGGGTCATATTACCTCATTAACGTTCGAGAGCACAAAGATTCACGTAAGTCGGAGGAAGAGACCCGCCGGCCGTGGAACATTGCTCAACTTCGGCCATACTACACTTGAGCCACCAGCTCTCGTCATGTACATACTTTGACGTTGTATATACTATGATAAGTAATAAAGTAGGACCTCTGTCCTTTTTCCTCTTTAAAGGTTATATATCTTTACTATTTTTCATGACTATTAAGGAGCTGATCATATCTGAATTTAGCTTAACCTTTCTGGTCCGGCTTATGATCGTATTCGAATCTAGCAGTAAACCTCATGATCACTTGGGGGCTTCCTGTTCAAACATAGGTCGTATTCGAACCAAAGAGAACATAGTTGTCGTAACCCTCTTGATCGGCTCAAGGCCAAACTCACTAGGGGGCTTCTTGATCGTATCTGAATCATAGCTTAACCCCTTTTCGGTACGACTTGGATCGTATTCGAATAAGGGTCGTTAAAAATCTCTCAAGGTCATTTGGGGGCTTCCTGTTCAAACATAGGTCATATTCGAACCAAAGAGAACATAGCTGTCGGTACCCTCTTGATCGGCACAACGCCAAAGCCACTGGGGGCTATATGATCATATTCGAATCTTAGCTTAACCCCTCTGATCCGGTTTACTAGTCGTATTCGAATCAGAAATCCCCCACTTTCAGTTACAAAGTTAGTTTATATTGTTTGAAATCTGCTATTTGTTTTACTGGTCTTTGTTGTTTCAAATTTAAACGACCAGCACGGTTTTTTCACCGGCTTGATTATTTGACAATAAGCCACCAAGGTATGATAGTCATCGGGCATACAGAAGCATTGACTTCTCAAAAGGACTGGATCATCAACCTCATCATCCAGGTCATATAAACCAGTGGTCCAAAGGTAAAAGATACATGTATGACTGTTATTTATGAACAGTTGTTTATGTGCTAATCAAAGGTTGTTTCAACCTTGTTTATTTTTGCATCTGTTTCTGGTTCTTCTAATATGATAAACCATTGGTTATATACCGGGTGTTCTGACCCGTTCGGTGCTAAACCGCCAAAGCCAGTTTTCTCTTTTTCTACAGGAAAAGAGCCGAAATATGACAAAGATAATCATAAATGTGACGCATATATTGACATCAGGAAGCAAAGAGTCACACATGGCATTTTATGCACGATGGCATAGGCAAAATATGCAGTTGTTTCAAGATAACTTTATTACAAGGCTTTAAAGAGCCCACAAGATGGTTCTCGCTCTTCCCTCGCTGGTTCACCTCCTTCTGCTGATTGGAAGCTGGTCAAAACCATTCACGGCAATGAACTCTGTTTCTTCATCAATCAGGCCAGCCGGATCAACTTCCGAAGCAAATGTATGTTGACGAACCGGCGGGATTAGATTTGTCACCTTGTAAGAGGGAGTTTCCATCTTCTTATTCTCCAAATCAAAACCTGGCTGATATTTGTCAATATTGGTTTCATCTCCAAGAATGGTAGCCTGAGGTTGAACTCCCCTCACACAAGCAACAAAGTCATCCTGCTCAAATAGAGACCTGTCTTCCTTCACGGTAGGGTACCCCCTGGCTACATCCGCCGGGTCTAGATCTGGCACCCAGGCTTTGGAGCGGCTCAGGGCAGTCAAGGCTCCGACTCTGGCACATGATCGTTTGACTTCTTGAAACCTGGCGGGTAAGATTTACAATTTTTTCAAGACATCACTGAGCCGGTTGGGTCCTTGGTTGGCAGGAGAGATAGCAGCAAGTGCTCGTTGAGCGCCAGTGTACAACTGTTCCACTAAGGTATAGACCGCTTTCAGTTTAGTCACATTATCTTGGCTTAGATTTTTGCTTCGCGGGCCTGCAAATATTTTGTAAACAAGGGGTCAGCAGGCGGTTTATATTCTGGATCAATAGAAGGTATAAAAGATCAATACAGATGGCTTACCAAAGGTGGCGGACACCATTTGAGACACCCGGTTCTGTAAGCCGGTAAGCTCCACGGTAACCTCCTCAAGAGCCGCTTCAGCTTTTTCAGCATGTTGTGTCAGCAGCATCTTTTCTTCGACCCAGGATTTCTCTTTGGCCGTCAAGCTGGTTTTTAATTTTTCCATCTCAGCAAGACTTAATTGAAATTTAGAATTAGCAGACTTGATTTCTGCCTCTTGATCTGCCAACCGGGTCTTTGCATCAGTTAATTGAGAGCCCAGTTCAGATAGGGCGTTCTACAAAACATACACAGGTGTGTCAATGCTTAAACTAAAAGTTATAAAGATTCAAGTCTCAAGTACTTTGCACTACAATACTACTTGACACTTGGGGCTAATGTTTGCCAAAGCAATCTTTTATGACCCTTATATGTTTCAAGTCCCAAGTGTTTTACAGAGTAATAACACTTGGCACTTGGGGGCTAATGTTTGCCAAAACAATTTCTTATGATTCTTATATATTTCAAGTCCCAAGTACCTTACAAAGTAACAGTACTTGGCACTTGGGGGCTAATGCATGATATTCAGAAAGCCTCTCAAGATTAAACTGGATTACAATATTTATTGGGACTGGCACAAGACAGTTATGAAATTAAGTACCGGCTCATTTATGATCAAGTGAACCGACCCTTGGGGACTACAGGTAAAGTTTATACTACTTTATTGGACTTTAGAAAAATATAAAGGTAAAGCTTTAGCCTATATCATAAGTCTACAGATCATTCAGGTTTACTATAATCTAAAGACTTGGGGGCTGGCAGAATATAAGTAAGCCGGAAGAGCATACCTCATACTTCAGCTGCAATTGCTTGACCATCTCGATTTCCGAGTCACGGCTGGAGTGCACATGACTGAGATAGCCGGACAGCACGTCATTGACATTGAGATGGGTGTAATGGGAGACATCAAACCACACCTTCTATTTCTCTAAGGCTTCTTGTTTAGCAGTGTGTCGAGCTAATATGGTGGGGTTCCCTGGCTCAACAGACCGGCTACCAGTAATCAAGACGTCAGTGTCAGAGGTTGTCGGTGGGTTAGCTGAACTGGATGGTTCAGTTATAGCCGGGTTGAGAGTGGTCTCATCAGCTGACGGTTCTGGAGGGTCCGATTGAGCCGTCATAGCCGGATCTTCTGGCGCTTCAGCTTGAGGGGGAGAAGTTGGCATAGCCGGTTCAGGTGCAAGAACTGACGGGTCTTCCACCAGTTTAACCACTTTGGCCTTCATGGACTTGGCTTGGCCACTAAGAAGGATTTTATAAGACAATTAGTGCAACGGTGCAATTTTTAAAGACATAGAGGACAGATGAGTTTTTCCTTACCCAGGGGCAGTCTTGAAGGCCGGAAATTGCGTCTGAGATGAGTCACCAAAAGAGCGAGAAACCTCCTTCGAAGGGCAAATAACGTCAGTAACACAAGAGAATAGATTCATTAATGAAAGCCGAAGAGGAATATAAAAGATACCTCATTTTGGCGTTTTTGAGGAGTTTGTTGTACAACAGAAGGCAGCTCATCATCATTCCGGACTTGACGACGGCTCTCATGTTGCTGCTTTTTCAAAAGAAAATGAGGGTCCAAAGAAGCCAAAGGGTGTGAAAACCTTACTTTTTGGGTTACCAGTCGAAGTTTCTGTCTCGGCAAATGGTCTGAGTCAGAGGAAATAATTACCTCTTCTTCTCCGGCCTGACTGGCCCCCGTATCGTCCTGGCAATAATTAGTGTCAATAAGGTTATTAAAAAACTGGCCAAGGGAGTCAAGGGCTACCTCCGACTCAAAAGTATCATCATCAAGCTTTAACAGGTCTTCAGCGGTGCTCTTTTTCTTCTTCTTGGACCTCCGGGTCGTCTTCTTGGCGGTTATGGCGGCGGCTCTAGCCTTCTTGGCGGCTTCATGGTCGTACTTGGCTTTCCAGAAGTCAGATTTGGCCTGTAAACAAGTAAACAAGATAAAAGGTCATGCAGGTATTTAAAACTGCTGAGAGAAATACAAAGAGAACAAGGTCAGACGGTTTTTACCTTAGGCGCCGGGTTAAGTTTGCAGAAGGGGTTTAACCCGACTTTACTACAGTCTTCATATTTGCCGTTCACCAGGAGAGTTGACATTGAAACAATATCTTCTTCAGTTAGTTGAACGTAGCTGTGACGAAGAGAGTCATTTGGGCCTCCACCATATTCATACATCAATTTGGATCGGTGGCTTAAAGGGATGACCCGCCATGAGACCCAGCAATGGGTCAAGTTAACTCCGGTTAAGCCATTCCCTAATAAGGCGTTAATTCTTTTAATTGATGGAATAAGCTTCTTGCGTTCGGTGGCAGTGAGCTTGTCAGGGAGCGCAAACTTGGAATCTAAACGCTCCGCGTGATAACCCGGCAGTGGTTTCTCGTTGGCTGGTGAAGTGTCTTGACAATAGAACCAGGTCTGATTCCAGTCTTTGGGATGACTCGGCAAGACTATTAGGGGGAAGATGGCGCCCTGTCGGCACTGAATTGAAATGCCTCCAAGTTCCAAGCTAGGGCCATTGGTACACTCGTTCTGGCGGTTCAGATAAAAATACTCTCTAAAGAGTTCCACACTCGGTTCTTCTTGAAGGTACACCTCACAGAGAACTTGGAAATTGCAGATATTGGATAATTGGGCCCGAGATCTTGAGGGTGGAGTTTGAAAAAAATGGAGAACATCTCTGAAGAACTTTGAGTCGGGTGGTGAAAAGCCCCGATTCATGTGGTCAGAAAAGACAATGACTTCACCATCTTTGGGATTGGGCCGTTCCTCGTCCGGGTCAGGTGCACGGTAAGACATAACATTCTTCCCTAGCAAAAAACCTATGGTGAAGAATTCCTTCAGATTGTCCTCAGTTATTGTGGAAGGGACCCAGTTGCAGACGGTCGGTGCTTTTGACGGCATGATGATCAAAAGACGAACTGAAAAGAAAGTAACGTGTTGGTTCAATTCAATGGTGAAATTAACAGTTAAATGATGATGGTGCAAATAAGTAATGGCGGCTTAAGAAAGGGCTAATGTCATATAAGGGAAAAGTAAGTCAGCGTCATAAGCCGCCATGACTACAGACATTTGGAGGAAAACAGAAACAGAATTGGCTAAGTGTTGAGGCAAACAAGTTTCCTAATTTCTTGATATCATTCTGGATCAAAGGGTCGTTCAAAATGGAAAATATTCTAGACCTAAAAATCTAGCACAGATGAGTTCATGAGTCCTAATGAGGCCTTTATACCGGGAAAAGGGATCTACTAGTATCAAGAGTAGGCACAAAACAACTACCGCACAAGTATATATCTCTTTTTGGATCAAGAAGAGGTTGCAGTGGAAGAACTACGAAGAAACTGTGATGAACTATGAAGAACACGCAAAAACCTAGAAAGCCCTAATGCAGATCTGAGGAGCAAGAAGGGAAATGCTTACAGCCACAAATCTTCCGCGGAGAGTCGCTGCCGTTCTCTAGACCGATTCCGGTTGATGCAGCGGCCTAGGTCGACAGAGGTGAGGTGCTCTCTGACGGCGACGGAGCTCGAGCAATGGTGGGGGTTGCGAGAGGAAGAAGACGAAGAAGAGGGAAGAATGAGAAAGACCAGGGTGTGCCTATTTATAAGGGGATAAGCGAATAGGCGGGTGTGAAAATCGAGGAAGACACGAATAATGATTATCCAACTAAATGGACGCCTCGATTCTCGGAAGGCATTAAAGGATAAAGATCCGTTCAGAGATGACGTCATAGTAGTTTTTCGTGTTTTCAAGAGATGACGTCATGGCGGGTTACACAAATTTCTGCGAAGAGAGGAAGATGGATTTCGTCTAAGTATTGAAGATTGACAAAGAACAAAGTTCAAAGTCAACCTGGGGCCTAATGTTGGGGATATAGCTACCAGGACGGGTCAGCCCCAATGGCGGGTTACAAAAGAAGCCCAGTAACATTCAAGTTGATAGTTTATTAAGACTTATAGAAGGCCTAAGCCCAGAGGCGGCTTAAGGCCCAATATTGTAAATCGCCATTATAAGGAAAGACTTGTAAAGAAAGGCATGTAAAAGAAGTCACCGAGCCGGACACATTTTATAAGCCGACGGGGACTCTGTAGGCCACCAGGCGTCAACCCGTGTATATAAGGGGACGACCCGGTGGCGGCTTAGGTCAAGAAACAAGAGACAACAATTCGAAACCAGGACAGGCATATTCGCTCCCTGGTCTTCGAAACCCTAGCAATTCCAAACACAACTAGACGTAGGCTTTTACCTTCATCGTAAGGGGCCGAACTAGTATAAAACCTCTCGTGCCCTTTGTCCTGATTAACCCCTTTAAGCTTCCTAGTTGCGATGGCCCTACGACTAAGTCCTTTCGCTAGGACATCTGCCGTGACAATTCCACGACCGTAGTGTTGCTCTTCATTGTGTTTAGGTCGGGGATGATGACGTCCTAGACGAGGAGGATCGTCTCTCACACCTTGCTCTTGTCGTGGAGGATTTCCAATGTCTTGTTGCTCTTGTTGAACTTGGTGTTATTGGCGAGCTTGTGGAGGAACTTGTCGAGCTTGACGTTGCACGCGAGCTTGATATATTCGTCCGTGAACTTCATCACAGAGCGCTTCTTGATGCGCACGAGCTTGTCGGCCTCGGTGGGCTACGGCTCGACTTGATTTTCGGAGGGCTTATTGCGCCTCAAGTGCTTGAGCTTCTCACAATTGTTGTTCTTGACGTTGTGCCTCGGCATCTTGTGCTTCTTGGTGTAGTCGCGCTCGCTCTTCCTCTTCGTGTTGGCATTGGCATTGCCATTCTTGTGCTTGCGCAAAGGTAGCTTGGTTTTGACAATGTCGTTGTTCTTGAGAGTTATTATCATGTAGAGGGTTGCGGTTTTCTTCATGATCTTGGCGCGCGGCACGGCGAAGAGTATTGGATGTCAGTGTACTTGAGCTGGAGATGGTGTAGTCGGAGTGTCAACTTGAGTGGCTCCGTCGTGATGAGGACGAAGTGGAAGAAGAGCGGTTGAGCAACAAAGCACGAATCTCGTCCATTCTTGCGTCATTCTCTTGCTTGTGGTCGTCGAGCTTGTGGTCGAAGTAATCTCTTGTGTGTTGCTCGAAGAGTCGCAAGTCGGTGGCGAGATTGTTGATGCGGTTACTCATTGCTTGTTGCTCTTGATGCAAAGCACGTTGTGCACCAAAGAGGTGGCTCTTTGTGACGTAGGAGTTCATGTCGTCGTCTTGCCCGATGAAGAGTGGGTTGGTAGAAGTACTTGGCTTATCCATCATTCCGAGGGAAATATGTGAGTGGGAGAAAGAGAAGAACATATACCAAATGTACCTTGACCGAGTAAAAGCTTATGGTGGAGCTCGGTTAGGATGGTGGCACAAAATTTGATGCAATTGTTAGTGAGCTTCAATAATGTTGGAAAAGATTCGCAAGTTTGTAAAGCAACAAGTAGACCAATAGCAAAATATGGTACACGGAAACACACACGCAAAGAGATGAACGGGGTCTTGCAACCAAGGATGAGCCAAAATGTGGAATCCACGAAAATGCTCTTGTTGCACAACACTAGAGAGACGCTAGCACGATTGCACAATAGGCAGATACGAGGACTTGTGCACAACCTACTAAGAAAAAATGCAACAACTTCTATCCCAAGTATGCTCTGTGTATGGTATTCCGATGATATGATCCAAGATGACCTAGTATGACAATCTTAATGTAGTATGATGCTATGGTTCTTGCTTAAAAGCTCTTTGCTTATCTTTCCTATTTTGCTTAAAAGCTTGTTTGGCTCTTTTCTTTTTGAGCTCTTTTCTCATGCAATGCTTCACGAACCAAGATAGCAATTGTGTATGTGATGACAACTTTGTGACACAAAAGATGATACCAAGATATGCACCAATGATATGTATGTATGCTATGGTAAGTATGATCACTAATGTGCACAAGTCACATTGCCGGCAATACTCAAAGGCTAGTCTCGATGAGTAAGCGACGCAAAAAGTAAGGCTATGGGGTTATCAATTCAATTGCAAGAATGTATGATGATAACATGATACCAAGATGAGGTTACCGTTGATGACGAGTCCTTTGCGAAGATGAGTGGCGGTTATGTCGATGTCGAACCGTTCCTAGTTAGGCGAAACACCCTAGGAAACGATGAACCACAACTCATAGTGTCAAAACCAAAATCAAAATGGTGGTATCAAAGTTGGCAATGCGGAAGTGAGATTGTTTGCAGAAAGTTGTGGTGGTATGCGGATGATATGGTGGAGGGCCTAGGCAAAGATGCCAAAATTACAAAAGTTTTAAGGTTTCAAATTGTGTTGGAACCTATCTATGTGGATGGTGAATGTCAATAGCTACTCAACGAGCTAAAGAACGTGAAAATCGGACGCTGGATGTGGAAGTTATGGTCGAAACTGTCCATCAGCCAAAGCTGAAACGAGGAGGGACGGTTGTACCACTTGTGAGGGCGGTTGTACTCCTCCTAGAGCTCAGCGGTAGTACTGCTTGGAGTGGGCGGAAGTACAGCTGGTGTCGGGATGAAAAAGCAACAAAATCAAGCTAGAAAACGAAGAGGGGAGGCTACGAAATCGTGATCAACGTGGCTCATGATACCAAGATGATGTAGGGTGGAACCCTAGATGGCCGATCTTTCATGAAAGTAGAGGATCCCGCGAGGAACATGAAGAACACGAGTGGAAACACGAGGGGAAATCACAAAGGGAAACACAAGAGAAACACTCAAAACCAACAAGTATGATCACACATGTGCTAGATCCATGAACACAAAAGGAGATACATGATCCACGATCAACAAGGGACGATACACGGTAACCGGTTCTTCTCCAAAGGAGGTCTTGATGAGGCCACTGTAAGGGCATATTTATCCCTTAGTTGTTTTGGTGATTGATGACAATTCTTTTGCGGACTAATCGTGTGCATTCAGTATTTCAGACATTTCATCACTAAGCACAAGACGTTTTGGTGCCCCTCGAATACTATTGAAGACGGAGTTTTTCTACGTTTCCTTTCGGTGGATTTGAGTCGTAGGAAAGCCGTACTATTAAGAGGGGGTCCGCTTTGGAAAGGTTTGTGTGGAATCATCACGTACACATCTTCTCCTTTGCACCGCCTTTCCTTTGTCACTTTGGAGCATCCTCCATCTTTTCTCGTCTATGCAAATTGTCGTGTTGGCTGAGCTTGGGCATGCGGTAGTACTGTTCCTAGGAGAGGTAGTACCGCAGGCCCTTGCGGTAGTACCGGGCCCAGGCGTGGTAGTACCGCAAGCGCCCATGGTAGTACCGCTCCCTTGGAGCTGTAGTACCGTGGCCCCAGGCCAGGCGCTGCTGCGGCTGCAGTAGTAGGAGCGGATGTAATTTTTTACATCCGCGCCCGGTGCGTGGTAGTACCGTGCGTTCTGGTCTGGCTCAGCAGCCTGCGCAGCAGTAGGAGCGGATGTAATTTTTTTACATCCACACCCCGTGCGGTAGTACCGCCCCTGGCTCATGGTACTACCATGTCGGATTTTTGCATTGACTCCAACTCAGCGGAAGCTTCCACGGATGTATTTTTATATGTCCGTGCCTTCTCAAAATTTAGAACATCCTTGCCTTGCGGTAGTACCGCGCCAGCGGTTCTACCGCCCTATGCTTCAGTGCATTTGGGCAGTCCTGGTTTGTGCTGCTCGGGTAGTAGTACCGTAGGGCCCTGCGGTAGTATCGCATGCCCCTGCGGTAGTACCGCGGCCCTGGCGTGGTAGTACCGTGCTACGCAGGCTAGGTTGGTGGATAATGGTTGGATTTGTACTTCCACTATATAAGGGGTGTCTTCTTCTCCGAGTTGACTATCTCTTCCATCCCCAAGCTCCATTTTTGCCTGACCTCTCTCCCTAGCCAATCAAACTTGTTGATTCTCTAGGGATTGATTGAGAAGGCCTAGATCTACACTTTCACCAAGAGAAATTTGATTCCCCCACTCATCCCTTGTGGATCTTGTTACTCTTGGGTGTTTGAGCACCCTAGACGGTTGAGGTTACCGCGAAGCCATATTCCATTGTGGTGAAGCTTTGTGGTATCGTTGGGAGCCTCCAATTAAGTTGTGGAGATAGTCCCAACCTTGTTTGTAAAGGTCTGGTCGCCTCCTCCAAGGGCACCAATAGTGGAATCACGGCATCTCGCATTGTGTGAGGGCGTGAGGAGAATACAGTGGACCTAGTGGCTTCTTGGGGAGCATTGTTCCTCCACACCGCTCCAACGGAGACGTACTTCCCCTCAAAAGGAAGGAACTTAGGTAACACATCCTCGTCTTCACCGGCTGCACTCTTGGTTATCTCGTGCCTTTACTTGTGCAAGCTTATTTGTGTTATATCCCTTGCTTGCTTGTGTACTTGTTCTTGTTGCATCATATAGGTTGCTCACCTAGTTGCATATCTAGACAACCTACTTTGATGCAAAGCTTAGATTGGTAAAGAAAAGTTAAAAATTGTTAGTTGCCTATTCACCCCCCCTCTAGTCAACTATATCAATCCTTTCAATTGGTATCAGAGCCTCGTCTTTTTACTTTGTCATCCGAAGAGTATGGTTGACACTGTTGACGGTGTGGAGGAGCACTCCGGTGTGAATCCGGTCTTGTCTACGGTCGATGGGGGAACCGGGGTCTCTCGTGAGGAATTCAATGTGGCTTTGGACACATTGAAAACCTCCATGACAACCGAGGTTGAAAGCATGTTTAATAAATTCTTAGATGGGCTTAAACTATCTACCACACCGTTGAAAGTGGGTGATCCCACTAACAAGGTGACGGATGCTAACTCCGACAAGGGGGAAGCTACTAGTGAAAAGGCTCCTTCTTCTAGTGGTAAAATTGGCAACGACATCTTTGCTCATGTGGAACCTCCGCTTATTATGGTGGACCGATTCCTTCCACTCATTTGAATCATGCCGGTCCTCCCCCTAAGATTGTGAAAAATGAGGACTTTGATTCTTGGGTTTATTGCTTTAAGCGTCATTTGAACCATGTTAATACTAACCTGTGGAGAATCATTGAACAAGGTTTTTATCCGCATGACCGAAGCAACTTCACCCCTAGAGAAGCCATGGATAATCAATTCAATGAGAATGCTCTCTTCATCATCCAAGATGCAATTCCACCCGAAGATCTTCCTCATCTCCGGCCCTTCACCATGGCCAAGGATGCATGGCACCATGTTTTTTCCCTCTATAGGGGAAGCGCAAGCATTCAATGCTCCAACTATGAAGTGGTGCAAGATGAAGCCGATGAGTTTGCAATGAAAGAAGATGAAGAACCTCGTGAGCTTTATCAGAGATTAACCAAACACGCGGTCTCACTCTGAGATCATGGGAGCAAGGATACAGATGACAATTGGATCAAGCGCAAATTCTTCAAGGCCATGATGCCTTATCACAAGGCAATGTCCTCCTTCATTCGTCAAAGGCCGGACTTCCACACCTTGTCCTCAAGTGAAGTGTTGGATGTGTTTGTGGCTATGAGCATCTTGGACAAGACCACCGACAATGTGGTGTTACGTTCTCAAAGAGCAAAGAAGTTCAACCTTGCATTGAAGGCCAAGGTTAGTGTGGAAGAAGAGGACGAATAGGAAGAAGAGGAGAGCAACCCCGAAGATACAAAGCATGCCTATCATGAACACATGGCGCTTGCTTCAAGGAAATTTTGGAGCAAGAAGAACACAAGGCCCAACTTCAACAAAAACCACTCAAGTGGCGCGAAGATCAAGCAACGAGTGAGGACGTGCTATAATTGTGGCAATGTGAGCCACTTTGTTGCGGAATGTCCTTATGAGAAGAGGGAAGACAATGGTGGCAAGCTCATCCGAAAGGACAAGGCCAAGTCTTTCCCCAATAAGAGCAACTTCACCAAGAAGACTCCTCCCAAGGGGTTGGTGGCACAAGAAGAGTACAATGAGGATGATGATGATGATGAAGACGGCGAGCCGGTTGCCATGGCCTCCGTTGCCATTGCGACAACTCCACAGGTGTCTCTCTTCGACTCACCCAATGAGAACATCACTGCCAAGTGCCTCATGGCTAAAGCCACCAACAAGGTAACCCCCAACATCAAAACTACCATCATTAATAATCCTTATTTGATAGATTGCATTGATGAACATGAGGGGTCTAATGTGGAGGAAAATGAGTTTGAGTCTTTTATGAGTAAGCTTAAGGGTAAATCCAAGAAGCACTTCGTTGCTCTCTTGGAACAACTTGGTGAAGCCAATGACATGATCGAGGCTCACGAGGACACCATCTCTAAGATGGAGGGGCATAGTCGTGACTATGTCGATGAGATATCGGATCTCTCTAATGCTCTTGAGGAAGAGCGTGGTCATCGCTTGGCTCTTGAGGAGTCTCACAACGATGAATATGCTAAACTAAAGAAAGATCTTGATCATGCTCTTGTTGTTTCTCGTGTGCCAAACTCCAAGAAGACCAAGCTTGGAGTTGATCTTGCTAGACTCATAGAGGAGTTTGACTTACTTGACAAGGCTCACAAGGTCTTGAAGGGTGCTTATGCTATCCTCAAAGAGTCTCATGGTCAACTCCAAGTAAAGCTAACCAAGGAGAAAGCCACATTTCCTCATATGGTCTTAATTGATAATGCAAATGCTACTAACCCGTGTTGTGAGCATGTGTATCTTGTTCAGGAGAATGCTAAATTGAAGGAGCAACTTTAGAAAGGCATTGTGTCGTGCATACAAGGCGAGAAGAACCTCAACGGCCTTTTGAGCGATCAAAAGGAAGTTGTGGCCAAGGAAGGGATTGGGTTTGCACCCAAGTCCGAGAATAAGAAGAAGAATGACAAGACCAAATGACCTCCTCCTCTCATGCAAACTTTTGTCAAAGAGGGAGAAGGTGCCTCTAAGAAGAATAAGAACAATGTGAAGAGTAGAGATGCCAAGAAGGGCAATGTTACTCCTCCCAACAAAGCAGGTGACTTTAACCCTTCTTATGTGTTATGTTGTGCTAGTGATGGACATGTCTATGCCAAATTTGTTGGTTCTTCTTATGAGTACATTGAATGGTCTATTTGGGTTCCTAAGACCCTTGTTACTAACATCAAAGGACCCATTATAAAATGGGTACCTAAAACCAAGCATTGATCTCGTGTAGGTGTTTGCTTCCGGTGGGGGGTCATGGTTGCTCGATAGTGGAGCTACTAATCATATGACCGGAAGCAAGGACTTGGTGGTGGACGTGCAAAAGATTCCATCTATGCCCACCAGCGTCGAGTGGGGTGACACCTCGTCCTTTAAGGTATTGGGACTCTGCAAGGTTGTCATTTCTCATGATCTCACAATCAAGAAGGTCATGCTTGTTGAGTCCCTTGAATACAATTTACTTTCCGTTCGTCAACTTGCACTCATGGGCTTTGCCACCTTCTTTGATGTTGATACCGTGGCCCTCTTTTGGAGCAAGACTCTTAAAGTAGCCTTTGTTGGGCATGTCGAAAACGGTCTCTATGTGATTAACTTTTGGGAGCGACTCACTAAGACCACGACATGCCTAATGGCTAAAGTTGACGTGGGATGGCTTTGGCATCGCCATTTGGCCCATGTCAATATGAGATCTTTGCAAAGTCTTCTCAAGGGGGACCATGTCCGTGGACTAACAAATGTTAGTTTTGCTAAAGATCGTGCTTGCAGTGCTTGTATCGAAGGAAAGCTACATGAAAAGGCTCACCCTCCCACGACTATCATTTACTCGAAGAGGCCTTTGGAGCTCCTTTACATGGATCTCTTTGGGCCTCCATATTTTGATAGTCTTGGGGGTAAGAAGTATTGCTTGGTGATTGTGGATGATTATTCAAGATACACTTGGGTATATTTCTTCAAGAGGAAGAGTGAGACCCAACAAACCGTCATTGACTTTGCAAATGAAGCTCAACGTCAACACAATGCAAAGATCTTGATAATAAGAAGTGACAACGGCACCGAGTTCAAGAACTACACCTTGGATGAGTTTCTTAGTGATGAGGGGATCAAGCATCAATATTCCGCACCTTACACCCCTCAACAAAATGGTGTAGCGGAGAGGAAGAACCGGACGTTGATGGATGTGGCAAGGACCATGATGGCGGAGTTCAAGTCTCCATACAACTTTTGGGCCGAAGCCATCAACACCGCGTGTCATGCATCCAATCGGCTCTACCTCCAAAAAGGCTTGAACAAGACTCCATATGAGATACTCACTGGTAACAAGCCCAACCTCAAGTACTTCCGGGTGTTCAGGTGTAAGTGTTTCATTCTCAAGAAAGGTGTTTGTTTGTCTAAATTTGAGGCTAGAGCTCATGAGGGCATATTTGTTGGTTATGCTACAAACTCCCATGCTTACCATGTCCTAGGAGACATGTAACATGGAGTTTGATGAGAATAACGGCTCCCAAGTGGAGCAAAGTGGCACTTGTGATGTAGGTGATGAAATTCCTCCCCAAGCCATAAGAAGAATGGTTGTTGGTTTTATCCTACCCATTGAGGATCCCCTTGTGGCCGAAGGAGAAGGACAATGTTCCACTCATGTGGAGCCATCACCAACTCAAGGCCCACACGCTTCCGAAGAACAAAGTGAAGGCCCTCAACCTCATGAACAAGACCAAGGGCAAGATCACCCTCAAGATGGTGTTGAATCACCAAGTGATGCCCAAGGGCAAGTTCTATCATTCAAGCAAGTTCAAGATCAAGAGTGAGCTCAAGATCAAGAATGAGCTCAAGACGACGCTCAAGATGATCAAGTGACCGCTCCTCAACTCTCTCTAGAGGAGGAATTAGAGCGTCGTGCCGCCAAGATCGCATCCAAGCTATCCACCAAAGATCATCTCATGACAAATGTGCTTGGAAGCTTAAGAAAGGGGTAAGCACTCATAGACAATTAGCAAACTATTGTGAACATCACGCGTTTGTCTCTTGTGTTTAACCCCAAAAGGTCTATGAGGCGCTCGAGGATCCGGATTGGCTTAATGCCATGCATGAAGAACTCAACAACTTCGAGCACAACAAGGTGTGGAGATTGGTGCACAGGCCAACGGGGAACCATAATGTCATTGGAACCAAGTGGATATTCAAGAACAAGCAAGATGCTCATGGTATTATCATTTGCAACAAGGCTCGTTTGGTATCCCAAGGATACTCCCAAGTCAAGGGTATCGACTACGGTGAAACCTTTGCTCCCATTACTCGCCTTGAATCCATTTGCATGTTGATTGCATATGCTTCTCATCATAACTTTAAGTTACAACAAATGGATGTGAAGAGTGCTTTTCTTAATGGTCCTATTAATGAGTTGGTATATGTCAAGCAACCCCCCGAGTTTGAGGATCCCTATTTGCCCGATCATGTGTACCAACTCAATAAGGCACTCTATGGCCTTAAGCAAGCCCCACGTGGGTGGTATGACCACCTTACCGAGTTGTTGCAAGATCGTGGTTTTGAAATTGGGAAAATCGACCCCACTCTTTTTACTAAGAAGGTTAAAGAGGAGTTGTTTGTGTGCCAACTATATGATGATGATATTATCTTTGGTTCCCCTAACAAAGCTTTCAATGAGGAATTTGCCGCACTTATGACCTCCAAGTTCAAGATGTCCATGATGGGAGAGTTGAAGTTCTTTCTCGGGTTCGAAGTCAAGCAACGAAGAGAAGGAACCTTCATCAACCAAGCCAAATACACTCAAGACATGCTCAAGAGATTCAAGCTAAGTGATGTCAAGACGGCTTCCACTCCAATGCCCGTCAAATGCCAACTTGACATAGATCCCAATGGTAAAGCGGTGGATCAAAAGGTATATCGCTCCATGATTGGCTCCTTGCTTTACCTTTGTGCATCTAGAATGGATATCATGTTGAGTGTGGGAATGTGTGCACGGTTTCAAGCTGCACCTAAGGAAAGCCACTATGTGGCGGTCAAGCGAATCTTTCGATATTTGGCTCATACCCCAAACTTTGGCTTATGGTATCCAAGAGGATCTAACTTCATGGGATATTCGGACTCCGATTGGGTGGGAGACAAAGTGGATAGGCTTCCGGAGGGTGCCAATTTCTTGGTTGCTCTTTGGTGAGTTGGTCTTCCAAGAAGCAAAGTTGCGTGTCCCTCTCGTCCACAGAAGAGGAGTATGTGGCTACCGGTAGTTGTTGTGCACAACTTCTCTGGATGAGGAAAACTTTAAAGGATTACGGTGTCCTTTGTGACAAGTGCCTCTTTGGTGTGACAATGAAAGTGCCATCAAGATTTCTCTCAACCCGGTGCAACACTTCAAGACGAAGCATATTGAGATTCGATATCACTTCATCCGGGATCATATTAGGCGAGGGGAGATCGAGCCCAACTATGTCAACACTCTTGATAACCTTGCAGATATCTTCATGAAGCCCCTGGATGAAGCAAGATTTCATGAGTTAAGGCGTGAGCCAAATATCATTGATTCGAGCAATGTTGCTTGAACCCGTGCACACCCCACCATACTCAACTTGTTATCTTGTTTAGGTATAGGCATGGACATAGGGGGAGTGTTGTTCTCTCAATGAACTCTCCCTTCCCCCATTATGGATAAATTGATCAACTCTTTCATATTATCCATTGTTGATGGTACTTGTGCTTCAAAGACGAGTTTTGGTCATGGGCCCAAGGATAATTCTCCGTGGTGCCATACCAATTGACTCAAACATAGGTGGCTCCGGCCACCGCCCTATTTTTAGAGAGGTTGTGTTGAGTGTTTTGGTCCTTGTTGTCTCTTATCTTCCTTTCATCGTGTCGTGCTTGTGTGTGTTGTCTCGTGTGCCAGGGTCTTGGTGTGTCCGTTCGGTTGAAGGTTGCTTTGCAAAGGCCCTTTGTTTTCCCTTGTTCTTGAAACTTGCATCTTCTTGAGCACACGGTACTACCGCGGCCTGCCACGGTACTACCGCATGAGCAGCGCACGGTACTTCTGCACCCAGCGTGGCAGTAATTTTTTACTGCCGCCTGGGGGAGCGGTACTACCGCCCTCGGTGCGATACTTCCGCCCAGGCAGTACTACCGCGATGACATGCGGTACTACCACGCTGTCGAGGGCGCGTGGGGGTTAAGAGCGGGCAGGGGGAGTTCCAACTCCCCCATACCCATTCATCTGTTTCTCCCCATGCCATCTCTCTCTCTCTCTCTCGCTCAAGAACAGCGCCGGAGGTCCTCGCCGGATCTCCGTCTCCGGCCGCTCTCCTCGGATTCTGACCGGTGGGATCGTTCCCCATCACTTCCTCTTGCCATGGAACAATGTTTCTCCCCAAATCCCTCTCTCTTTGGTTCGTTTGTTTGCTTCTAGGTTTTTGGGAGATGCATGTTGTTCTTGAGATTTTAGGCCAAATCTATGCAAGAGTAGGAGGTAGGAGAATAGCAATCGTAGAGATTGTGCTTGCTTTGTTGCCCCGTGGTAGATTTGATCAACCGTAGTATCGCGTCGTTGTCACGGTTGTGCTCAGATCCAATTGTGGACTCGGATCTGCCGCCGTGCAGTACTACCGCATCTCTGGTGCGGTACTACCGCTCGTATGGTACTACCGCTCCTCCGGAGCGGTTCTACCGCGCGAGGCGCGGCACTAAAATTTTACTGCCGCTCCAATACACGGTACTACCGTACCACCCTGGCACGATACTACCGTGACTAGGAGCAAAACTAGAATTTTGGTACCGCGCAGCCATGCGGTACTACCGTTTCTGTCAAATCTCTCTTGTGACAACTCTCTAGCACGAGTTCTACTTGTTTCACGTATTTTGCTGAGGTCTTTGCATTGATCCTTCTTGCTTCTCGTGCGTGTTTTTGTGTTTTGTGTCTTAGGTGGTGGCACCGGTGCTCCTGCTCGCCGTTCCAATCCCAGTCGTGACACGGGCTCCAAGCGTCTGCGCAACCAAGACGACGCTCCTGAGGGCTCCAATGCCCCCCAATGCAGGACCAAGACCACCGCCACCAAGATCAAGGAGCCCACCAAGGGCATGGATGAGATTCCTCTTGCCGAGTTTGCCTCTCAAAGAAAACTCAACCCCTATGTGAATCCTCGTGCCAACTTCAGCGAGAATGATCTGTTCTGGACCAAGCAGCAGTATCTCACTTATGTGGATGTGATCAAGGCAAAGCAGAACCTCTATGTGGACGTGCACTGGATGGACATGCATCACATGCGGGATGAAAGGCATCGTGATTACTTTGGTGAGGCTTTGGACCTCATGGAGCAGTTTGGCATTAAGCATGTGATCTCATTCCACTTGGATTATGACCCTGAGATTGTGGCCCAGTTCTTTGCCACGGTCCACTTCCATACTGATGAGGAACGAAGGATGACATGGATGACCAACGGACAGCGGCTGACTGCTACATGGAAGGACTTCATGGATTTGCTTCAGGTTCCTGATGAGGGGCTCACCACACCCGTTGGTGTAAGCCCTCATGCCAATCCCGAGTCAGCCAACAAGGACAAGCTTCTACCCTACTATGTTGAGAAATCGCTTCCCAATGGCAAGAAGGCATGGGTGCTGAACCCCTTCCTCGACATCATGTATCGCGTCTTCCGCAACTCTCTCTTTCCCCGCATTGGTGACAAGGAAAAAGTGCATGCCTATCTTGTGGATATGATGCTCATCTGTGAGGAGGCTCGTCTCTCTCAGACTCAACCACTTGATGTCTCACACATCATGTGGTGCGAGCTTCGGTTTGTGGTGTTCACCCGTAAGGTTCCCATCTATGGACCTTACCTGTTTCTGCTGATCACGAGGACTTGGGAGAAGCTCCTTCCCAAGGATGAGTTTCTTGCCCCTGACTGGATTCCTCATGACCCCATTAGGCTCTATATCAAGCCCCGATGGGCCAACACTACTACCCATGCTGAGGCAGCGGCTGCTCAGATGGATGTGGATGCAGAGGAGGTTGAGGAGGAGGACACTGATGAGGACAGCTCTGCTGGCTACTCGCCTTCATCGTCTGAGCCCTCTTGGGATAAGAAGCTGAAGAACAAGATGAAGGCACTGTTCTGCATGCAGGCCAAGGGGCAGTACCGGTCTCATGTTGCTCAGAAGGAGAGTCGCCGCCGTGACAAGCGGATCTTGAGGACGTTTGGTGAGCAGATATCTAGCGGATCTGAGAGGGTCATCACGCCAGAGGCAGCCTGGATGACGAAGCAGGGCTACAGCTGGACTGATTCTGAGGAGGATGAGGAGGAGTTTGTCCTAGCTGCCGAGTCTGACGAGGAGCGTGTGAGTGATTACTCCACTTGAGCCACCACTTGTGTTGTAGGCGTTCTCTCTGCCTTTTTGGCGTCTCGATGCCAAAGGGGGAGAGAGTGTAGGATTTGCGAGTCGTCTTTGTTTCGTTGTGTCGTTTGCTTTTGTTCCGTTGAACCTTGTTTGCTTTGGTTTGGTTTGCGCTTGTGAGACTTATCTATCATATGATGTAAGACATATGCACTCTATCGTACCTTATTGAGCTTATGCTATCTTGTGCTATTTATATTATGCTCATATGTACTATCTTGCTTAGTGTTAGCCTTTTTTGTTGCAAGATTTGCCTTATCTCTAAAATATAGGGGGAGTGTTGATCCTAGTATGTGTGCCGTGCAGTCCAAAGCACTCATCTAGATAGCACACATCTAGGGGGAGCCCATCTATATTTTAGAGGTATGGGGTTTGCCCATGTTCTATGTTATCTCCTTTTTGCAAATCCCGTATTGTCATCAATCCACCAAAAAGGGGGAGACTGTAAGGGCATATTTATCCCTTAGTTATTTTGGTGATTGATGACAATGCTTTTGCAGACTAATCGTGTGCATTGAGTATTTCAGACATTTCATCACTAGGCACAAGACGTTTTGGTGCCCCTCGAAGACTATTGAAGACGGCGTTTTTCTATGTTTCTTTTCGGTAGATTTGAGTCATAGGAAAGTCGTACTATTAAGAGGGGGTCGCTTTGGAAAGGTTTGGGTGGAATCATCACGTACACATCTTCTCCTTTGCACCGCCTTTCCTTTGGCACTTTGGAGCATCCTCTGTCTTTTCTCGTCTATGCAAATTGTCGTGTTGGCTGAGCTTGGGCATGCAGTAGTACTGTTCCTAGGAGCGGTAGTACCGCAGGCCCTTGCGGTAGTACCGGGTCCAGGCGTGGTAGTACCGCAAGCGCCCACGGTAGTACCGCTCCCTTAGAGCTGTAGTACCATGGCCCTAGGCCAGGCGCTGCTGCGGCTGCAGTAGTAGGAGCGGATGTAATTTTTACATCCGCGCCCTACGTGGTAGTACCGTGCCCGGTGCGCGGTAGTACCGTGCGTTCTGGTCTGGCTCAGCAGCCGGCGCGGCAGTAGGAGCGGATGTAATTTTTTTACATCCGCACCCCGCGCGGTAGTACCACCCCTGGCTCACGGTACTACCATGTCGAATTTTTGCATTGACTCCAACTCAGTGGAAGTTGCCATGGATGTATGTTTATATGTCCATGCCTTCTTAAAATCTGGAACATCATTGCCTTGCGGTAGTACCGTAAGGGGGAGCGGTACTACCGCGCCAGCGGTTCTACCGCCCTCTGCTTCAGTGCATTTGGGCAGTCCTGGTTTGTGCTGCTCTGGCGGTAGTACCGCGGGGCCCTACGGTAGTACCACATGCCCCTGCGGTAGTACTGCGACCCTGGCGCGTTAGTACCATGCTACGTAGGCTGGGTTGGTGGATAACGGTTGGATTTGTTCTTCCACTATATAAGGGGTGTCTTCTTCTCCGAGTTGACTATCTCTTCCATCCCCAAGCTCCATTATTGCTCCAAGCTCCATTTTCACCCGATCTCTCTCCCTAGCCAATCAAACTTGTTGATTCTCTAGGGATTGGTTGAGAAGGCCTAGATCTACACTTCCACCAAGAGAAATTTGATTCCCCCACTCATCCCTTGCGGATCTTGTTACTCTTGGGTGTTTGAGCACCCTAGACGGTTAAGGTCACCGCGAAGCCATATTCCATTGTGGTGAAGCTTTGTGGTATCATTGGGAGCCTCCAATTAAGTTGTGGAGATAGCCCCAACCTTGTTTGTCAAGGTACGGTTGCCGCCTCCAAGGGCACCAATAGTGGAATCACGGCATCTCGCATTGTGTGAGGGTGTGAGGAGAATACGGTGGCCCTAGTGGCTTCTTGGGGAGCATTGTGCCTCCACACCGCTCCAACGGAGACGTACTTCCCCTCAAAAGGAAGGAACTTCAGTAACACATCCTCGTCTTCACCGGCTCCACTCTTGGTTATATCACGCCTTTACTTGTATAAGCTTATTTGTGTTATATCCCTTGCTTGCTTGTGTACTTGTTCTTGTTGCATCATATAGGTTGCTCACCTAGTTGCATATCTAGACAACCTACTTTGATGCAAAGCTTAAATTGGTAAAGAAAAGTTAAAATTGTTAGTTGCCTATTCACCCCCCCCCCCTCTCTAGTCAACTATATCGATCCTTTCAGCCACCCAAAAGGGAGTCTTGAATCCAAGGGGATCTTATCCGTAGAGGGGCCGCGGTCTCTCTCGTGGAGTAGATCCAATGTGGATGGGAGAGGCTCTATCTCTAATATGAGCTATCACAACGCTAACCCTAATTCGGAGCTAGGGGACGAGTACTTATAGTCCAAGGGGTAAGGTGGTGGTTACACGGGTCGTTGACCCTTTCACTGCGCACAGGCAGGCCGGTAGTACCGGTCATGAGGGCGGTAGTTCTGCTGGGAGCTCAGATACTGGTTCCTGTAGGTGTTTCCGAAGGTGCTCCGCAGTTGTACCAGTGCTTGGGGCGGTAGTACCGGTCTTTTGGCTGTTACTGGTATAAACCGGGGCTGTACCGGCCTTGCACCGCTCGATTACAGAAGGATGGCCGGTAGTTGGGCGGTTGTACCGGTCGACCGGTAGTTGGGCAGTTGTACCGGTATTTCTATGCTAGGAAGATGTTCTTCATGCTCTTGATGTCCATCTTGCATCGTAACTTCTCCTTGGTTGCTTACATGGTACCTAAGCACACAAAGCATCTCCGTTTGAGGTAGTAGCCATGTCTCAAGTGGGTCAAAGGGAAGTTCAACAAGGAGAGAGTTAACCTCGTTCTCCATGGCTCTCGCACGGGCTATTATCATTGGTCCAAGTGGTGTCGTGGGAGATGTAGGTAGATCCATGGGGATGGCCTTGGGATGCTCCGCATCAGAAAATATCCTCAAAGAATGTAGCATCCTTAGACTCTATAATTGTACTGACCTTCTGGTCAGGTACCTCAGATTTTACTACTAGAAATCTATAGCCAATGCTATTCTTAGCATAGTCCAAATTAACGCAGTCCACGGTCTTTGGTCCAAGCTTACATTTTTGGGGATCGGCACATTGACTTTCGCCAAACACCCCAAGTGTGCAAGTAAGAGAGTGTAGTTCTTTCCTTTTCCCATTGCTCATAAGGAGTAGTCTCATTATCATTCACGGGGACTTTGTTCAGTACATGACATGATGTCAATACAGCCTCCCCCCACCATGCCTTGGATAAATCCGAAGTATCTAACATGGCGTTAACCAAATCTGTTAGAGTAGGTTTTTCCATTCGACAAACCCATTTGACTAGGGTGAATAGGGAGGCATCCTCTCATGAATAATACCATGTTCCGCACAGAATAAATCGAACTCGCTAGAAAAGTACTCTCCTCCACGATCAGACCAGACTCGTTTTATTTTCTTCTCAAGTTGGTTCTCAACTTCATAGATTTTGAAGTAGTGTAGAGCCTCATCCTTTGTATTTAACAAATACACATAACAGAATCTAGTGGAATCATCAATCAAAGTCATGAAGTATTTCTTTCCACCTTTAGTCAACACACCATTTATCTCACAGAGATTTGAATGTATGAGCTCTAGTGGTGCTAAGTGTCTCTCCTTCGCAGGCTTGTGAGGCTTATGAGGTTGCTTTGCTTGCACACACGCATGGCACTTAGAGCCTTTGGCTAAAGTGAAACTCTGAATTAGATCCATTTTAGCTAATCGCATCATACAACCGAAATTTATGTGACAAAGACATGAATGTCAAACCTCACATTCGTTCACATTAGAATGAATTTGGTTCATGACTTTATTACAGAAATCCTCCAGGGAAAGGCGGAACAAACCACCACACTCATATCCTTTTCCGATAAATAGTCCATACCGAGATACAACTACTTTGTTAGACTCAAATACTAACTTAAACCCTTCTTTACATAGAAGGGAGCCACTAACGAGATTCTTCTTGATGGCGGGGACATGTTGCATGATCTTTCCTGAAGTAAACTTCAGACCTACCATGCCAACACCATGAACAGAAGCATGTGGGCCGTTCCCCATCAGGACGAAACAATCTCATGTGACCTGGTAAGAAGAAAACAAAGACACATCAGCACACACATGAATATTGGCCCCAGTGTCAACCCACCAATCGGTGGACTGACAAACTGAAAGTACGGTAAACAGATTACCATACCCAGATGCCCCATCATTGTTTCTCAGAGTGACATTGACAGACTTTGCGTCCTGTCCTGGCTTCTTGTACTTGTTTGGGCACTTGTTTGCCCAATGTTCCTCTGAACCACAAATAAAGCAACCATCTCGCTTTTTGTCTTTCTTCTTACCCTTCTTCTTGAAGGTAGTATTCTGCTGGACAAAGTTCTTTCACTTGAACTTGTGGAAGTTCTTCTGCACCACATTGGCGCTAGAAGAACCCTTTGCCCCTTTCACATGTGAGTCCTTTGCTCTCGAGTTCTTCTCAACACTTAGATGACCGATGACATCCTCAACAGAGAATTCACGTCTCAAGTGCTTAAGAGAAGTAGCAAAGTTCCTCCATCCAGGAGGGTGTTTTGCAATAATGCAACCCGCGACAAACTTGTCTGGTAACTCACACTTTAGGAGCTCTAACTCCTTAGTGATGCATTGTATCTCATGGGCCTGGTCCAATATAGAACGATTATCAACTATTTTGTAACCATGGAACTGCTCCATAGCATACAACTCGCTTCCAGCATCGCTTGCGCCGAACTTAGCTTCGAGCGCATCCCACAAATTCTTGGAAATGCACATATGGAGATATGCGTCCACAAGCTTGTCTGCGATCATAGTAAGAACAACTCCCACAAAGATGGTGGTTGCCTCCCTAAATGCATTCTCCTGTTCAGGAGCAATCGTTACCGTGGGAGACACACCACCAACCCAGAACACGTTCATTGTTGTGAGCCACAAGGTGGTCCTTGTCTGCCAACGCTTAAAATGCGTTCCGGTAAACTTTTCCTGTTTCAGAGTAGCGGTAAAGTCATGAGTCAAAAAGTGCCTAAAATAAGGTTTTTGGATTGTTGGAAATATTAGCACTTTTTTGACTAATCTAATCCATGAGTAAACAGTAAGCATGGCAAATACAGTATGCATCTCATACCGATACCTAAGCATGTAGATGAGGGCTAGGGCGCCTTCTTATATAGGTCACCGGGTAGATGGGCCTGGGCTCAGGCTCACGATCGAGTTCGCGAACAGTCCACGGTCCAACGTCTCGGACAGTGGCACTTTTGTAAGCGACTCGTTGATTAATCCGAGATTAATTAGCCATTCCTGACTAGCAAAAATAAGCTTCAGCTCGGCTCATTCCCACAACCCGCGGCGCGCGCACGCGTCGTGACGAGGCGAGGCGAGGCGTGGCGAGGCGGGCGATGGAGGAGGAGGAGCGCGCGTGTACAACTCCTATTCACAAGCTCCCAATAGCAAGTGATGGAGCAGCCCTTATAAAGAGATGTCACTCTGCTTACTGTAGCAATATGGTACTGAACTTCCCACACTTCCCACCATTTGCCGTACACATGCATGGGCCTTAGAGATTAACCATGGATTATTGTTTTATATGGGTCTAAGCCCATCCATAATCCATCACAGGGCCTCTTCCCCGTCTCCTCCTCTCCCCTCACCACCAATGGAGAGCATCGTTGGGCAAAGCCCGGGCGGCGTCAGTGGTGGTGGGGTTATTGGTTTGTCCGTTGGGGCTGGATCCGGTGGCCTCATGACTCGGCGGCAGGATGCGGTTAGGGGCTTCGTCCGCAGGTGAGGGCAAGAGAGGAAGGGGCTGCCAATGGATCGCAGATGAAAGTAGGGGCAGAGGCCTCGAGAGTTCGAGCAGTTCGAGTGATGCGTGAGCAGTGAAGTTGCTCTTGATGTTGGTGGTCGGATGTCGTGAGTTGCATTGCGTTGGGCACATGTCCTATGGAGTGCATGCATCTTCACAGCTGCGGGAGTGTTCCAGGTCTGCTACTCTAGTAGCAGTCACGGCTTCTTCTCTTCGGCAATGTGGTGGGATTATGACTAACTCGGTGAAACAGGTTACCGTTGATTTGTGTGAGTTTGGCTCGTGTGCTGATGTGACTAGTAGAATGCCCGTGCGTTGCCACGGGCTTTTAAAATATTTTGTTTGAGTTATATATATAACATAAATCATACTAAATTTCACTTGTATAGAAAAGATAGCAGTAACAATCGGGTAAAAATTGAAATCCACTTTACTTGCAATATAAGTTGATAAAAAGGTAATTTGATTTTGTATACATAGAGAGTGATGATCCAACTAAGAATCTGTTACGAATTAAGCACTACTTGATGCCCTAAGTTGTTCTCGCACAATATCTAGGAATATTGTCTTTAGATTCATTCGCACAATATTTGAGCAAGTATAATAAAAACTACTTCATCAACTCATAATCATCCTGCACAAGAAATATATGTAGTTAACAAGAATATTATTCATGTTGAAGGTCTTAAAATGTGCAACAGTGAATACTCACCGTACAAATCAGATGCACCAATTCTTTTCCATTCCACGAGAGTATACAATCAAAAACATTTATACCCGGCGCGTCGGCCGAACATTGGGCCGGTCGTGCGCGGGACGTTCGATCGGGAGTCATCATGTGGCCAGAACAGACCGTGACCCCACCTTATCCCTTCGCTATGGTTGCCTTCCTCTTCCGCTCTCTTGCTCCCCATCTGCTCCCCAGTCGTCCGAGCGCGCCCCGCGGCTCCCCTCGACTATGCGCCGGCGAGCTGATACCAGAGGTGGACGGAGATACGAGACGGAGCGCGCGCCGGCGAGATCCACACCTCCTCCCTCCACGCGGCATGCAAACCACAGCCGACAAAATCTGCAACCACCCAGAGCTTCGTAAGGGGTGGGGTGGAGCTGCAACGACACACGGCCATGGCACAACGAGCGACGCGTCGCTGGAGTTGAACGACGGACAGCGAGCCAATTAATGTTGCAACCGACCGCACAAAGTGCTGGAACCACAACCAGCATTCGGAAGAGCTACCACGAGCCGCGGTGGTGCGACCGTGGAGAACGGCGGGGACGCCACGACAATGTTGCAATCGGCGTTACGATTTGTTGGAACCGGCGTTTTGTTTTGCTGGAACGGGAGCCCATGTTTGCTGCAAGATCAATGCAACGCTGCAACCAGCATGGCATTTTGCTGGAACCATAGACACGTTTTGCTGGAGGCAGACACATCCCTGCAATTTCCTAAATTAATATTATATTAAATATAGTGATAACAGAAAATAAATGCTTGTATCTTTAATGTTATGATAGTGAAGTATATAAATTTACCCATCTATGATCATTGGAATACCAACCGAAAATACACGTTGACATCTAGATATATTGGAATTCTAGTCAGGTTGCGCTAATTGGAAGTGTGTCGTTGAATTCCCTCACAAATCATTGTAATCACTAAATTCCTTGGAGTTTTAACCTTTGGCTGATGTATGGATAGGGTCTAAAATATATACATGCGTGCATGTTTTTCGATGATGTACAAGATATATCGAACCATGGATAGGGTCTAATTTGCATATGGAAGATAAATTTACAAGCGGTAGCAATTAAAAACCGTAAACCATAACAACAATGACAAGAGACGTTACTTGCCAGGTCGCACGATGAGATGTTATTGTCTACCTGGACAACTATCAAACAATGTTGTCAACAACTGAATGTTTGGCTTCACGCGGAACTTTAGATCTCGTGTTGAATCTAACATCATGGATTGAGCAAGAAAAGTTATTAGAAACACATTGATACTAATGATTTTGAATGTTTAAATATAAAAATGAAACTAAGACTGAAACAACTGTGTTTATTTGCAAGAAAAACTATTTTTTTACCTACACAACCTTATCCTCACCGCACAGCGGCCAAAGGTCAGGGTAGTCCTCTCACTGTCTCCACTCACAGCCATATCCATCATCGTGCCTCCCCTTCAGTCCACGTAATCGTTTCACCCCTGCACGGCGTGCGCCAGTTACTCCTCTCCCCGCCGCGGCCGGCCCCTCCTCTCCCCGCCACGGCATCGATGCTCCTCCTCTCCACACCACTACAGGAGCCCGTCCACCTCATCCTCCTCTTCCCTCCATGGCGTCGGCTAGCATCTCCTATCCCTGTCGTCTATCGTGTCCCCTTTCTCCACAAGTCCCTCGACAACGTCACCTGCATCCTCCTCTCCTGCCACGGTGTTGCCGGCCCCTTTATCTGCCCGACAATCTCTCGCACCACTGCATTGACACCAAGCCAGTGCATCCGCTAGTCTGACATGGAATCAGTCGGATCCGACTGGTCGATGCAGCAGGGTTCACTGCTCTCTGTCCGGATGTGGGTAGGAGGGACGACACCCAAGGTGAGGACCTCTTTTCATGACCCCCCTCCCTGGTCTTCTATATTGCTGGCTCTTTTGGGTCAAATTCTTCTTGATCTTCTATATTTGCCTCCCAATCCTAACTTATTTGCAAGATACTCCATCAAATAAATCTAGGGTTTCAAAGCTCAAGAAAATTAACAAAACGTTGTCCTTATTTAAACCTAGCAAGCTAGCTACATATAAGAAATGAAGTACATATAGTACAACTAATTTACTACATGACAAATTGGGGTTATTGTTTGAACTTGTAAGTACATAAAATGGATTATTATATAATTCACTTGCAATTAATTATGCACTAATCAAATAGTTTATGACAATTTGAAAGGGGCCACTTTTGCGTGTCTAGCATACCAACTTAGTGAGAACTTTAAAGTGAAATATTCATATAAGTAAGCGGTAGTGGAGTACAAACTGCAAGGCAATAGAGAGTCTACAATTTGGGAAGCTCCAACAATTGGAGAACATGCAAAAGCTAGACTTAAGATGGCTCACCTTCGCCCCAGCTAGGAATTCTTCTGGCTAAATAAGGAGTAGAACAGCTACGTCCAGATGTCCTAGATCAACACAAACGCCCTAGTTAACTAACGCATTTAAATGTCCTGCAAATTCACCGGCAAATATAGCAACACACGTAAATAATTGCGCACGACGATTCTTCTTGAAATTACTTTACCACACACAACACAACGCATGCATGGAATGGAAAAGGGGGGAACATGGAACTCGGGGGAAATATAACGAATCAAACTACGGAACAATGTGAAGTTGGTGTTGGAGAGCTTCTTCTTGCCTTCCTTCCTCCACTGGTGACACATGACGTAGGTGTCCGCTCCTCATTCCTGGCATCACCACTCAAAGCAACCGTATAGCAGGAGAAAAAAGATCAGATCCAACACATCGCAACGCCACCTCCTGCACCGGCATGCCGTGTGTAGTCTACAGCACATGAGCATGAACAACAAATTGAAGGAGACAGAGAAAGATGTGAGAGCTACAACACATGAGCATGAACAAAAAAATATCAATACATTAGCAACTGCAAGAAGTAAAAGTTCACATTAATAAAGTAGCTCACTATACTTGGAAGAAATCTGCAACAAATTGAAGGAGACATGGAAATGTGGGTGCTAAAGTACATGTGCATGAACAATAACATATCAGTGCATTAGCAACTGAAGAAGAAAAATTCATATCAATATTATTTGTTATGTTTAAGCAGCAGCAGCACACACACAACCCAAAATTGCATCATCATAAATAGATAGAGAATTAATTAATAAGCAGAACAAAAGAAGCAAGACGACGCCCAGTGTCCGCGTAATCTACCACCCACCGTGCCCGTGGTGCATATGACAACAACTGTTGTGTGTTCCCTTCGCTACCGCTCCTCTGAGAAAACTGAAAATAATCATGTACTCAGGTTTAGTCAGTAAGGAAAAGGCATGTAGAAAACTTAATTACTGTGTCTGACTCATGATACATGTCTTTGAGTCTTTCAACAATGTAGCACCGATCGTTGTATCTTTCTTTAGCAACATTGAAATCCGCATGAACCTTTAGCTTCAAAATTGCGTAACAAGCAGGCCAATTATAGGAGATAACATGACATGGACTTAAGAAATAAACAGAATACAAAGGGGAACTTTAAAAGGAAAATTCAGTGTAACAATACTGTGTTTTATCTATCTGACTATTCAAGTAAGGGTAGACTTTATATTTCTCTTTGTACTCCTGCAAATAATCTTTGTACCTGAAAATAAATATAATCAGTTTGTTCCATGTGTGAAAGCAAGCCGCCCAAAGCATGTCACGCCAAAACATTGTGAAGTGAGCAGATTTGTAACAACAAGAGAATAATAGGAGGGATTAGATTCATAATAGTAAACTTGGCAGCGGCAGCCAAGAAGTGAATTGATCATCTGACCTTGACCGGTCGTCCATCCAAGGAACACACCAAAGTACCAATCTCTGTGTTAGCGTTGTCGCCGAAATAGCAGCAGCACACCACACATCTTCTGCTGAAATCAACAGCTGAAGCTTCCCACAGAAGATAGTTAATCAGTATAAAATTCTTCCATCCCATCCGAAGCCTCCTCCCAATCTCCCGCGCACACAGCAGCAGCAGCCAGCAGACAACACCGGACACCAGAGGGAGACGAGCACCGGGACGACGCCTAGACCTCTCCCTCGCCCCAAGCGCTTCCTCCATCCGGGCGGACTCTGCAGGCGGCGGCGGCATGGCCATGCTGGCAGGGATCCGATTGCGGAGGAAAGGGAGGCCACGTTTGTTTTTTTCCTCCTTTGATTTTTGCTCCGATGGCAAACTCTGGCTCGCCTGGCCCTCCTATGTTTTTTTGGCTAAATGTGGAAGATTTTTTTTTGGGCGATTTGTTCTTTTTTTTTTAGCATCAGTACAGACACAAGCGCTCATATACACGCGCATACACTCATCCCTATGAACGCACACACGCACACCCTACCCCTATGAGCACCTCCGAAAGACTGAGCCGGCATATCATCTTGAGATTTACGAAGTCACCGCAGGCGCCTCGTCGTCGACGGGAACGTCTCCTCCCACTGAATGCGCATCGCCGAAAATCCTGAAATAATCCAGGAATAAATGCGAGCATCAGGATTTGAACCCTGGTGGGCTGGGGATACCACAGTCCCTCTAACCATCCAACCAATAGGTTGGTTCAAATGTGGAAGATTTCGGCTCTACATGGAAACACTACCGCTTAATCCTAAATTGTGATATGATTTGTGTTATATATGGAATACATGTTATATATGGATATATGGCTGATTGGTTGAATGGCTGCCGATTTACTTCGTTGGTTGATTGACTGCTGATTTACTTCATATATATATATGGAATACATGGATGGCTGCCGGTTCATTTCATTGTAAAAAAACCGAGAGCAATCTAAAAAATCAGTAGCAATAAAAATCGGTGGGAGGGGTGGATCGGTGGATGTGGAGATCGAGATGGGAGGGGGAGCGAGGGAACGAACGAACGAAGGAACAACATACGAACTCCTCCATTAGAAGTAGAGATATATATATGGAATACATGGATGGCTGCCGGTTCATTTCATTGTAAAAAAACCGAGAGCAATCTAAAAAATCA
>NC_041382.1:328029210-328062718 GCF_002162155.2 Triticum dicoccoides | reverse complement strand
CCTTACGTTGTGATATTTAGAAAGTAATTGTGATTTTTAGGAAAGAATTTTTTCCCATGTTAACAGATTGACTGGTTCTTAAAAAGGTGATCAATTATTTCCCATTTTACAGATCGAGTGATTTTTTGCATGTGTGATTTTTAGGAAAGAATTCTTTCCCAAGTAACAGATTGACTGATTCTCAAAAAGAGAAACAACTATAACAGATAGATTAATTCCGGCCTTGCCGCACGCGCGTGGTCTTCTCATCTTTCTACTTCTTCTCTAGAATGAAACAGTCATGCTAATACCAAGGTCGCCTGCGTTGTCTACTTGTGATTTTCGGAGATTCCATTAACCTCCTCTTCAACGAAAATCCTCTGTTTTTAGTCCTGTCAGATTGTTCGGTTCGTGAAGTTAATTCTTGTACATATCTCTCTCACACTCTAATTTCTTGTATTGTTTGGGAATAGAAAATGGAAACTCGGATTTCTCTTCGTGATTCGTAAGCAGAAGCAAAAGCTTGCAATTTTGAATTTTCTAGCCATCCAGGTACATCGCTCCATGACTCTTTCTTAGCATTTATATATTATTTAATTAGTAGTGTTCTTAATTTCTTGTATTGTAGATTTTATTTGGATAATATCATCTAACAACGTGAAAAAAGAGAACATGCAAATGAGTTTATTGAGTCCCAGGAAAGTACATGTACTAATTCCCCGCAAATAAAGAAAGTACCTCTGCTAGGGATTTCGAGGAATTAGCTTTAGTTAGTTATTGCTGAATAACAACCTAGCGAAAAATTATAGGATGATAAAATTTTGAGTTGGCACCGAAGGGAAAAACATAGGTATTGATTGGCAAGACCAGCCAAATTTTATGTGAATGATTATGGCCCCGGTTTTTCTGAATAGTCGACATGATAAGGCAACATAAATTCTAGTGTAATAAGTATTCATTTGCATTTGAAATAGAAAAAATATATGTGGGTTTAGGGTCCCTTTTTGTTATCTTGCCCCGGGCCCTCGAAATCTTAGGACCGGGTCTGGATGTTCGGCGAGCCGTCGGCGAGAGTGGGTGTGGCATGTGGCATTGTTTGGATGGGCTTTGTATTGGGTTTCGTTTGATTTTTCGTAGTTAACTAGGCAACAACCTTGTTATGAGATGGGCAAAGTTTTTGCCTCGTGTTTTGGAAAAGAAAAAAAGTTTGGTGCTGTGATTTTAAGCAAAGTGATGTGCTATAATAATTTAGTTAATTGAATCCCTCAAGGAAAAATAGTCAAACTGCTGAATAGAATAGTGTAAATCTGGTAGCACGTGGGCCCACTGAACTCCTGGATGCAAAAGGAAAAGAGCACGTGCCGACAAAAAGGTGGAAGAGAGCCGGAACAGACATGTCAAAGCAATGATCGATCTCGTTTTCATTAGTAGTAGTACGTGGTTTGCACAAATCATGCGCACAAAAATTAAGCCAGCTAGCTATGGCAAACGAAAAGGGAAAAAGATGGCAAGAAAACCAAGCGGAGAAGGTTCCCGTGAAAGAAAAGTAAAGAAAACAGAGTACAGGAGTACACAGGACAGCCGGCGCCGCTTCTCCTCTCCCTCGCACGCACGCATTCTTCACGTGCGCTGCGCGGCAAAAGGAAAGAAGAGACCGAACCGCCCCGTTGCCGTCGTGCGCGCACAACGTTTCATAAACAAGCGGGGCAGAGAGAGATTGAGAGGTGTGTGTGTGTGTGTATTGACGGGCCGGCCTTCCTTCTTCCAAGAACTCGAGGAGGAAAGATCGATAGACCTGGTACTACTTGAATATACACATTAATGGCGGCGGCGAGTAGCAGCGCGCGGGACACCGCGGAGGGGTGGCGAGATGGGGGAAGCGTCGACGACGGGGGAGCGGAGGTCGAACTGAGCCTGCGGCTTCGGACCGGGAGCAGCAGCGGCGGCGCGGCGAGGAGGAGCATGACCATATTCTACGATGGCCGGGTGTGCGCCGTCGAGAGTATTTAACCAAAAACTACCACAATTCGCGGAAACATGACAGAAAACTACCACTTTACGATTTTGTCTCGAAAACTACCACTTTTTTATTAATCCGTGGCAAAAAACTACCAAGTGTGAAAACTGCTCGCTTTGCCTGGGTTAAACCTGAATCTGACTGCCCGACCCCACACATAAGCGGGCTAAAAATGCAATCGGGTCCCTAGTTTTTCTTAAAAAAAGCAATCCAATCCCTGCAACCCGGTCGCGCTCCACGCCGCCTTCGACGACGCGGACGCCGTGCACCTCGTCGTCGACCTCTGCGCCGGCGGGGACCTCCTCTCGCTCCTCTCCGCCCGTGGCGGCCGCCTCCCCGAGCGCGAGGCGGCGGGGCTGGCCGCGCAGCGTCCGCGCTCGCCGCGTGCCACCGCCGCGGGATCGCGCACCGCAACGTCAAGCCCGACAACTTCGACGCCGCCACCGGCGCGCTCAAGCTCGCCGACTTCGTTTCCGCGGAGTGGTTCGGGGACGGGCGGCCGATGACCGGGCTCGTCGGCACGCCGTACTACGTGGCGCCCGAGGTGGTGGTCGGGAGGGAGTACGGCGAGAAGGTGGACGTGTGGAGCGCCAGGGTGATGCTCCGCAAAGGAGCTCAGCGGCGACAGCGAGACGGCCGTCCTCCGCCGCTTGGGCACCGGTGGCCAGTCGCGGTACAGGGGAGACCCGTCGGTCTCCTCGTCGTCCTGGCGGTCCTCCCGCTCGAGCTTGGGCGCGAGGCGGTGCGGGACCGAGGGGGCCTGGCGGAGGAGCTTGGCGAGGCGGCGGAGGGAGCCGGAGAGCGGCGGCGGCGGCGAGGGCCTGGGGCGGTCGGCCCGGAGGGACTGGATTGCTTTTTTTAAGAAAAACTAGGGACCCGATTACATTTTTAGCCCGCTTATGTGTGGGGTCGAGCAGTCAGATTCGGGTTTAACCCAGGCAAAGCGAGCAGTTTTCACACTTGGTAGTTTTTTGCCACGGATTAATAAAAAAGTGGTAGTTTTCGGGACAAAATCGTAAAGTGGTAGTTTTCTGTCACGTTTCCGCGAATTGTGATAGTTTTTGGTTAAATACTCGCGCCGTCGACGTCACCGAGCTCCAGGTAAGCTAACTGCCCCGCTCCTTAGCATCATTTTAATTTGCTCCATCCCTCCATGTATCTGTATGTTTCAACCCTAAGTACTTAATCATGCTCGTCTGGACTAGGTTGGTCATCACTGACGATCATGCATGTGCTTAGCTCAGTCTTGGAAGTGATTAAAAGGCAAAACAATGTGGGAGTATGCATGATGGATCGAATGGATCCTTCACCACGAGTTGTTTTTGCAGTTTAATGTAAACGATGCCAACAAATAGAATGGGCGTACGTGTTAGAGTCAACTGAGACACCGTGCAGCCTAAATAGAACCAATAGCAAATTAACAAGGGAGCGCTTCTTCTTTAAGCCAGTCTTTAGGTTGTGATTCTCACAATCTTCTATCCTGCTATGCACGCATGACACGACGTGTGTGAACCTAGAAGATGAAGATGCCCCAGGTGAGACACCCAAATCAAATCCAAAGATCAAACTTGGGCGTCTACCACCACATCACTTCTGGCTAATTATTATAATAGATCAAAGTTCTTTGTGAGGAAAAAAACATGGTAACAATATATGCATTATGCACGTGTTTATTTCAGCACGTGGATGAGCTGGACGGAAAATCCGGTACGGTACGGTTGAATTTTCAGAATAGTACTAGTAATATTTAATGACTTAAGTTTGGGTCAAAATTCTTGTGCTTATTTCGACACGTGATGTACCACATCCAGGAGACAGGCAAAACTAAGACGCAGCCACATTTAGTCTTGGTGGAGTAGTGGATGTGCAATTGACAAGCACGTTCAACTCCCCAAACGCAATCGTCTCTTAGTCAGACTTGTTTTTTTTTTTTTTTGACAGCATCTCTTGGTCTGACTTAATTAAGCAATTAGTCAGAAAAGGGGCAAGTCTCCATACAAAATAGACAACCAGAATTAAACACGTGCTCGATCGCACCAAAAATCAAAATGATTATGAACAGAAATTTGTTTGAAATTTTCTAGTCATATTTCTTGTTTGAAATGTGTGCGCAGACGTGGCTGTGACAAAGTTCATTTGTTGATTGATTAATCGCAGGCAAGGGAAATCATAACCATGGCGAGCCAACAAATTCTAACCGAGCAGCAGGACAGCAGCGGCGGCGGCACTGCAGTGGCACAGTGCGGAGCGCATCAGAATCCAAGCCAGCCGGCGCCGCAACGTTGGGCTCCATTGTTGGCTTCACGCCCGCTTCGTCAGGGAGCAGGGGCTGCTGCGCCGGTCACCAGCCAAGCGGCCGCCG
The DNA here is from genome assembly GCF_002162155.2 of Triticum dicoccoides. Taxonomy (NCBI): domain Eukaryota; kingdom Viridiplantae; phylum Streptophyta; class Magnoliopsida; order Poales; family Poaceae; genus Triticum; species Triticum dicoccoides. Next base: position 328,058,360 of record NC_041382.1, on the reverse strand, counting down.
CGGGGCTGTCGATGAAGCGGTCGTTGCAGCAGTTTCTGCAGAAGCGGAAGACAAGGGTCGCCGCCATGGGTTCGCCGTACGCCGGCGGCCGGCGAGCGATGCCTTTCTAGTCCTAGTCCGGTGGTTAAAGACACATACGTACAGTGCTTGCTAGCATATGGTTATTTTTGTTCTTGAGACTTGTATTTTCAAGCATGAGATTGGAGTGTTCAAATGAAGTTTTCGTTTGTTCGAGTGTTCAACTAGTTAGTTTCTTGGAGATCAACCTGTTGGCGGCCGGTAGAGTAACTTGTTCGTTGGATAATTGCAAACTCACCTTGCACGTAATGTACTTAATTCAATTTTTCTTTTGCGAGGAATAATGTACCTATTTAATTCATTTATCATGTCTGATCGATCCATGCCATATCACAGCACTTTGGAAGTTGGAAAAAAACACACACACACACACACACACACATCCCGTCCAAAATTAATTACACTACGTAGCATATCATGCATCCATGCAGTTACGTACGTAAGCCTTGGATCGATATACGGCCGCCGGCGACGTGCGCCGACTTGATTTGGTTCCAAGTTACAAGCGGGACGGCATGACGCCGAATTTGTCGGCCTCGGTGACGACGTGGTTGCGGGTGATGTCGGCCAGCGAGTTGCAGCCGCTGAGCGCCATGGTCAGCTCGAACTCGTCGCGCAGCATCTTGAGCACGTTGCTCACCCCGGCCTCCCCGGCCACCGCCAGCGAGAACACCACCGGCCTTCCGATCTGCACGCCATGCACACCTAATATCATGACTTGCTGAATTCGCTAGCTAGCTAGCCCAGGACAAGGGCATGCACTGCACTTACGAAGACACCGGCGGCGCCGAGAGCGAGCGCCTTGAAGACGTCGGTGCCGCGGCGCACACCGCCGTCCAGGAAGACGGGGATCTGCCCGCCAGCACCCTTCACGACCTCTTCCAGGGCGCTGATGGTCGCCGGGACGTAGTCCAGCTGCCGGGCGCCGTGGTTGGACACGATGATTCCGGCCGCGCCGTTCTCCACGGCGAGCCTGCTGTCCTCTGCGGTGATCACTCCTTTCACCAGGATCGGCATCGTGGTGATGGACTGCAGCCACTTCACATCCTGCACGACAAGGCCACATCTTCAGTTCAGAGCCACGGTAACTAGAACAAATTTCATACACGAATAGAGTTAGTTGTCAAGTTCAAGTAAGACTTTTTCTTCTTCTTGGTTTACCTTCCAGCTCAGTGTACGGTCGATTTGACCGGCGACATATGAAGCTAGTCCTGAATCGTTAGCCTGCTTGGAACACAGAGATCCCATGAGAATTCAGAGCGACATGCAGAGTTTGCATTGTCTTCTGTAAGATGAACTAGCACATATGCCCGTGCGTTGCAACGGGAAAAAATTGATATTTTATGCAAGTATAATGTCTCACAACATCGGGTTTACTATGACTTTCTACAAAATGAACATAAAAAAAACGTTGCAATTTAGTCGTGTTCATATTTTCTTTGTCGGGCATAATCTCCCACTAATTCCATTTAAGTATAATCATATTTAATGGCATATAAGTATAATCCTTTCATTAATTACCATGACGTCTTCATCCCTTTTAATCGGAAATTAGATCCTTCCTTTTTCTAATTTAGTAGCCACAACACATTTAAGTCTACAGATCTTTCTTTTAATTATCCTATCTTTTTACCTCAAATTTTTCATTGAAAATTTATTTATTAAGATCACAATCTTTCTTTTAGTTATTCCACCGGTTTATCCATAATCCTTTCTTTAATTAGCCACATCCGTTTAAATATTCCATTCAAGCTCACAATCCTTTCTTTATTAGCTCATTTGCTTAATTAGCTCGCCCTAAATATGATGACTGCCACTCGTATATTTAGAGCGAGTTGAGATTAGTAAATGTGAAAGGCACATAGGTCGTTGGTTGTTACATCGAAGAGCTAGACAGGAGGTCATGTGTTTAATTTCCACAATGTTGATTTATTTTGACCTAATTATTTTTCACGGTTTCTATAAAAGCCCATAAAAGGCTCATCAACGTACAAGTACATGGCCCAAATCGCTTAATGTGTAAGCCAAACGAAAAGGACTAAGGAGGTCATGTGTTTAATTTCCACAATGTTGATTTATTTTGACTTAATTATTTTTCACGGTTTCTATAAAAGCCCATAAAAGGCCCATCAACGTACAAGTACCTGGCCTAAATCGCTTAATGTGTAAGCCAAACGAAAAGGACTAAACCAAACGAAAAATACCTATTTCCTTTAATAGTAGGTATAATAATATAGGTATAGATTATGCACCTGGTCCATTTTGCCAAGGTCCAAACCTTCAAAGTTCTTGAGTGTCAAATTTGGTGGCAAAACAAATCTGCAGCCATAAGCAGGTTGCTTAGTATAAATCCTGACAGATGTGCTTTATGTTGCTTCAGTGTATCATTGTCATGTTCACCACATTGCCTGTCGATATTATTTATTGCACCATCATATATGATTCTATGGAGAATATGAGGGGTGGGTACCTGTTCTTGATATCAGCTTCCCTGCGGCCAAGTCGCGGGGTGTCCACGGTGAGCGCTATCGCCTTGAATCCAGCCTTTTCCGCTCTCCTCACAAGCTGCTCGACCACCTTCCTGTCTTTGTACACCTACAAAGTTGAGATGAACTATGATCATTCACAAGCCCTGAGTAACAAAATGAGAGAGACAAGGATTCTGTAAGTAGCACTTGTTCAACGGACATAGTATTTACATAGAGTTGGAAGAAGCGGATCCCTGGTCCGGTTGAGGCAACCTCCTCAACACTCGAAGTAGCCCAGGACGACAATGTCTGAAAGAAAAATAGAGCATCTTTCTTTAGCACCTCATTCTACTTGGTCACATAGGATTGTTCCATATATCCGTAGATATTCTGCTGCAAGGGACTGAATGGACATACCATTATAGTGCCTGCTGCTGATGCTGCGCGGGCAGTCGCATACTCTCCTGAGAGTAGGATGGATATGCCAATGTTAGGTCAACAATGTGCAGCAGACAAAGCAGGAACCATTTCAAAATTCCTACAACCTTATATACTCCCAGAGTATATATATAAGCACAATCAAACGACATTTCAGAGAGACAATACCATCTGGGTGAGCCATCTTCTGCATGGCAGTGGGGGAAATCATGATAGGCATTGAGAGCTTGAATCCCAGGATAGTTGTTGTCATGTCGATTTTGGATACATCGATGAGAATGCGCGGGCGGAACCTACCCAAAACACAGGCAAACAATGATGGGTAAATCAGAAGTACTAAGGATTAGTAAGTCTAGCTCTGAAAGGATGTATCGAGAAATTACTTGAGCAACCTATTATGCTATATATCGAAAGCATCAGAATCGTCCTCTTTAATTATTGCATATAGTTTGTCGTCTCTGGTGAATTAGATGCGCTCTAAGGTAGTACATCAAACTCCGAAACCCCGAAATTCAGTTGGTACAGCGCATTTCTACAAACAAAACAGACACGGAGATACCGTGGGAAGAAAACGTCAAGGATGGGCTGGGCAGGCAGCTTACAGGATCCTGGCAAAGGCCTCTCTGTTCTCCTGGAGCGTCCACTCGTCCTCGGCGCCGGAGGCGTAGTAGTCGTAGATCATCTTGGGAAGCTTTTGCTTGGCGATGGCCTGGTACTCTGTGACATTGGTGATCTCCATTTTGCTGTGCAAATCACCACCTGCACCGCTCCATACAAACAACAAGAGGCGTAGTTAGTTACCTGAAGAGAAGAAAATTACTAGATGCAAGTGGGTGAAACACCTTGTGAAGATCACACGATCAAGACAAAGAAAGAATATGTGCTAATAACATAGTAACAGCGTCCAAGAACTGGAGCATCATAAACCTGGTAAATTACTCTGAAACTCCTTAGGTTTTTACCTTGTATGAGGAGGCTGTCCCCTCAAGGCTGAGGGGAAGGAAGGAAGGAACTAAGGATTGTGGTGGGGAAGGGGATGGATGCAATATAAGAGATGAGGCGGCGAGTCCTCAAGGTTTCTGTGCATGCGGACAAACAATACAACGGAGAATAATTGCGCAGTTGAGAGAGAGAGAGAGAGAGATGAGGGGGTTGTATGGATGAGATGAGCAATTGGAGGTGGGAAGAGAGGGCGGCTCTCCTACACTGCTTCCTCATCCACTTGCAACCCTCCCTTCCCTACAAATTCGCCACATTTATCCCCTCGCGGAAAATGCCCTCCGCTTTCGTCATTTCTTCTCTTCCTCTTCCCTACGGTTTCGGATCCGTTGCAGACGAGGCCACCGTGCCAGTTTATTCTCATTGATTGATCGATCAGGGGTGCTTCAGACATGTTTCCTGGGGCTACTTTCTTTCTTGGAGACAAGACAATAATGATATCTGCACCATCATCATCATCATCATCCTCAACAGTCGCCAGAATCTTCAAAGCCAGCTTCATCAGTTATTAATTCAAAATATAGATAGAGAATGCTGGTCATGCGACCAACAATTAAAGTTATTTTTGAGCCTAACCCATGTCAATGTTTCAACATTTTGGCTGCTTTGACTTCTTGCACATAATACATGTACCTCAGTCAGCTGGACAAAACTTTTTTCTTCAAGTCTGTACTTCTGTGACACACTTGCTGAGAAGATGAAATGTTTGCACTTCATTTACCATCTCCAATGACACCTTCAGTTGAAAATCAAACTAAGAAATAGGGAGAAAACACAATACATTTCGCTTCATTCTTTTCAAGATAACAGATACAGTATTATTTACCCCACATACATACAAACAACAGAAATACTTAAACAACACTGCATCCTCCAGCAAAGCAAACTGGACATCATTAGGCTCACGGCAGATTAAGCCATGAAAATCAGAAAGAGCAGCCCTTGTGTTCTTTCGCTAACTACAACAGATAATTTCCTCCGACTGGGCACTCTTCTTCGCTTTCTGATTGATTGCTCACATGCATGCTTTCATAATCTTTCCTTGGCTAACTGTATGTTTCTATAAGTTCAACCGCACATAAAAGGGCAGGTCGTCTTAGTTTCCCCAAACATTGTCCCATGAGTTGTTGGCAGCTTTTGGTGCCTCAAAAAGCTGCTGGCCAGGTCCCTCGAATGCAGGGGCCTCAGCGCCCTGAACGCGGCCTTTCTTTGACTTTGTTCGGACTCCGAGCAGGCGCAAGACAAATCTCGCAAGCTCACCGTAAAGCATCCCAGACCGATCAAAGAGCTGTGGCAATCAGATACAAACAATGCAAGTACAGCTGTAAGCATGCTATTCAAACCCAATACAAGCGAGGAAAACTTAAAATAACAGTACCTGCAACATAGCTGTAATGAATAAATAGAAGGCTTGTGTGTTTTGTTCAACAAGAAATGCAACTCGCCCAAAGAAACTGACGGTACCATGCATCTGTAGCAAATCCAGGATTAGTTATGAAGAATTGTATTCAAAAGATTAAGCATGTGTTAAACCGTCAAAGTAATGGGGGAACTATTATAATTCAGCTGTGTTTGATAGCAAAGTATTGAAAAACTACATCAATTTAACCTGTAGGTACAAAAACCACGGTTTTGACATAACAAAGTATTTTGGAGTATTCAGAAAACTGCAGACCTGTTTGGCAAGACCTTATATGCATCAACTAAAATTAACTAGCTAGCCGTTTGAAGCAGTTGCAAACGCTCGCGTTGTTAGCTAGCTAGACGTTGCAAGCTGATGAACGGACATTCACAGAGCACCGGCATGCACAAACTAGTACGACCACAGACTAATTGAACAACGCACAAGCTCGATGTCACACTTATCGAGGAGCAATCGAACTTACAACGTACTGACACGGAGCAAGAACCACGCTCTGCAACAAGGCTACACGGCTATGCCGGCAGTGCACCACGCGAGGTGGAGTTGCGGGTTGACGGGAACGGCTTGGTCATCCAGGCCAGGCCAGTCCATCATGCACAGTGAAAAAGGGGAACGAAATCCCCCCACACACCTTCGCTATATAAGATATAGTAACGGAGGGAACACGGATTGGGCGGACGTGACTTCAGGGAAAATAGGAGGAAGCAGCAGGAGGAACCTTTTTGATTTGTCCATGGCCGCTGACCAATACACCATCCACACACAACAGGGCGGCGACGGCTGCTTAGGATGGGCTCGTTCTTTTCGCATGCTCAGTTTTTTAAAAGGAGGTCCAGGGTTGTTGGTGTTTTATCCAGAGAAAATGCCATGGTTTGCGGAATACCGTTGTATTGATATTACAGTTTTTTGTGGTTGCCAAACAGCTCACAGTAATTAAAACCATGGTAATCTAAAAAACTGTAGTATTTTCATAATACATAGAAAATTCTGAGCTATCATACGGGGCCTTCATATGTTGTATGAATGACATGTAACTTCACACATGTCTATCTATAAACTTTGATATACTTGATGATAAGATCTCTACTCCAAAAAACAAATGTGAACAAGCATGGCCAAATGTTTAACATTACCATGATGACACACTAGAATGTACATTAACTAAAACCTACTTAACTACACATATCAAAATAGACACAACATAGAAACTCACAACAGCCTGAGCTTCAGAGTAAAATAAAGTGGACAACTGGATGAAGAAACAGTAAACAAAGATTGGGTTGCTTTAGGCAGAAAATATTTATAACCAAACATTTCGCATTAATGAACATTCAGAAAATTATGGCATGCTTCAATGTGCACTGGACGGCTGGACCAATTGAAACAGAACACAATCATGATCAGTGAAAAAGTAGGAGAAGTATTATACCACGCGTAGGAAGGACACCCAGAAACCCGGTGGTGCTGCGGGAGGGCCAAATGAATTTGGATCCGGATTGCCGTAAGGACCCATACCACCCATGCCGCCCATGCCACCCATGCCGCCCATACCACCCATGCCGCCCATACCACCCACACCATAACCACCATAAGAGCTTCCGATCCCACTGTTATACATGCCTCCCCCATACATCCCGGAACCTCCATAGAGGCCGCCACCGCCTCCATAGCTCGAGTACATGCTATTCCCATAGAGCCCGCCGCTACCATAAGTACTGCCATATCCACCAACCGAACTATACATATTGGATCCATATCCTGTTCCTGTATAAGAGGAAATGAACATTCTCAGGACAACCATTGTTGACAAGATATCCCCAAAAGGCAAACAAGCTTCAAATGGGCTCTAGGTCAGTACAGTAGATTACCTCCATAGGAATTTCCATAGCCTGTTTGCTGCCAAGGACGTTGGGGCATAGGCCTCGAGATGGGGTTATTTACATTGGCAGACATGTTCCCCTCTGTAGCAGCAATGGTTTCTCCAGGTTTAGCTGTACCAGAAGCTTCGACGACATCGCTAGTGCTGCCACCAGATGGTGGTTTGAAAGGCGACGGACCGGATGTTCCCTCAGCCCCAGCACGTTCCCACGGTTTTGGTGGTGCACCTGGAAATTTAACCGAGTGAAGATCAGAATTGATCTCAACCACTTAGAAATCAATATGTGAGGCATAACATCAGTGAGTTGAGTTGAGAGGCATTACAAAACCCCATAATCGGATAATGAAAAGCACGTGACTGGCAGTGAGCTAGCAGCAAGCTACAATACTGAAGAATGGCCAACACAACTGGAGTGCAGAAATAGAAGATCAATGAAAGGCTCCAACAGGAAATGCACAAGTAGGTGAGCTATCTTTCAGCCAAGAATCTCGTTTAGCCAAATAGCAATTTTTGTCGTATAAAAGGGAATGGGTTTAGCAACAAGAAAACAAGAGGTATATGATCAAATGCCCGATTTTATGCTGCCTCCCAGGAAGGACTAGATACTTTGTTACACCTCAAATGACCAGTGTACTTTGACAAATTAGTAAGCCTATACGGGCTCTCAGGCACGGACGTTAACCAATCGTAGAACATCAAGAGCCCCAGGGTATGCAAAACTCTGGTCGACGAGCTCTCTCGAGCTAACCAAACCCTCTTGAATCATGTCAATCAACATAGAACCAAGCTCAGAGCTACAAATTAGCAGGTACTGGCACATCAAGGCATCTCCGGGGACAGCTCGAACTACTAACCGGCCGAAAATTCTCAAGCCCACATCTTCGCACGAACCGCCACTGCCAATTCCTACCAAATCGATAAAATTGACGCCAGTTCCACCGTCCTTCGTCCACGTCAAGATAGCTGGAGCAACCCGGCAACGATTCATCGCGTTGCAAGCTCCAAGTTCGTACAGAAGCACCTCAAATCTCTTCTCCAACAGCGTGAAACATCCCTAAACAACCTCTCGCCCCAAAGTTCGCGGCCGAAATCTCAAGCGGAACTGAGCAAGAACACCCGAATCGGGCCGAATCCTCCGCTACGGGGTGGACTTGGCGTGGAATCGGAGAAATTAATCGAGGAATCGAGAGTTTGTTGGGGGATCTATCTAGGGTTGGAGGGGGAGGGGGAGGGGAAGGACGAACCTGCCATTGGCGTGCGAGGCCTACTCTGTTCTCTTCACCGGCAAAGGGGGTCGTGCGATGCAAGCCGGCCCACGGTCGCCCGCGGCCGATTTTATATATGTCCCCTCAATTTTTGCAGCGGATAAAATTAGGCAGGCAGTGGACTGGACCGAGTTGCTCCTTTCTCTATCCGAGCGCGTGCAGTCCTGCTTCTCGGCTGGTTCGTCTCGGTCACGTTGCCGAATCAATCAGAGCTAAACCTGGCCATTCCTCGGGCCGGGCCGGGCCAACCAAAGCCCGATGCAAAAAATCCAGGCCTGAGCCCGACCTGGCCCGGCCATCGGGCTCGAGCCCGGCCCATCATACTAAAAGCCCGTCAGGCCACGGGCCAGGCCTCTTCCTTAAATGGCGAAATCGACGGGCTCGGGCCCGAGCTTCGGGCTCAAAACTTAGGCCCGAGCCCGACCCATGGATAAGGTCGGGCCGGGTCGGGTCGGGTCGACCGGGTCGGGCTGACCATGACCAGGTATAATCAGAGCATCTTTTCCCTTCAACCAAAAAAAGGGAAGCATCTCCCGTTGGACTGAAAACGTGAATCTTGGCGCACATTGACCCCTCACGTCAGCAGCGCGCTCGCCAAGGGGGAGGTGTATGGTGAACGAGACACAATGCAGCCCACTTATTTTCCACCCACTCGCCGATGCTACCTCCTCTTATCCATTCCCCACTGCATCTCGTCACGGTGATTCCCTCTCCGGGCGTTCTCGCCGGAGCACTGAACGCGTGGCTCCGTCGCCTTCACGTTGTTTCCTCTACAATCCGGCGGATCTAGGAGGTACGTTGTCGTTTCCACCGCAAATCCTCGGCATCTAGCTATCGCTCCACTGGGAGGAGGCCCGGGAGACAAGGCAGTGATGAGGAGGGCGGCAGTTGCGGCAGAGATGAGGGGGTTGCGGAGACGAGATAGGAATGGCGGTGGCGGAGATGAGGCGAGCGGCGCCACCGACGAGATAGAGGATGGCACGATGGTGTGTTGCGGGGGCGACGCCCGTGTAGTCGGCCGCCGAGGCACGGGAGGAGGTGCTACAACTGCCTTCATCGAGGTCCTCGATGAGCGGCCTGTCGTGGATCTAAGACTGACAGTAGAATGGGGGTAGGTATGAGGAGACAAGATCCTAGCTATGGCGAAGTTGTACACACGAGTTTTTACGAGTGCAAGCCCTTCGCGGAGGAAGTAACAACCCTACGTCTCGGTGCCCGGAGGCGGTCGACTGGATTATGTATGTGTGTGTATGTTTACAGAAGATGTGAACCCTTGTGCCAGTGGAGGGGGTGGCTTATATAGAGTGCGTCAGGACCCCGGCAAACCCACGTTACAAGGAGTTTAAGGTACATTAAGAGGAGGGCGTTACTGGTAACGCTAGCAATTAAGTGATAAAGCATATTAAGTCTATGAAGTAACTGTCCGACCGTTGCCTTGCAGAGTGACTTTAGGTCTTCTGTCTGTCGAGTGACAATTGTTGCGGTTGGGTGACCTTGAATCTTCCGAGTGGAACGACTTGCAATTGAGTGGATGATGATATCCCTTGAATGCTTCTAGCTTTAAGATGATGTCCTAGAGGAGGGGTGTCTAGGACAGGCCTATGACCCTACCCTAGGTACATAGCTTCATCATTAGCCCCCGAATGGTTCGGGGCTTGAGTGGAGAAGGAGTTGAGAACACCTCCGATTCAATTTTCGCGCTTCGGGAGCGTCTTATTGGGACCAAACGAACAATTGTGATGACTTCAACTTCTTTTTCAGTCGCCTTGATCCATTCTTGGTTCTGCCGAGTGAACTTTACTGCGGTGCTTTGAGTACTGGTATGGAAAAAATCTTCCATCTGACAGGTTGCCCTGCTGTTCGCTAATATCGTGGGATTCGTATTTTAGGGAAGTGCGCGGGACGGAGGAGGCCGCAGTAGTTAGACGGGATTAGGCGAGGCCGCCTCGATTACCGCACCACCTTTTTCGCCACGTACCTCGTGCGCGACTGTTGCGGGGTTTGATAGGATCGCCCGGACCCACAGGTCAGCCACTCGGAAGCGGCCTCATATAAGGGCCGGATTGGGGTTTTTTGCACTGTGCGTTCCCATTCTCATTCTTTCTCCTCCGCTCTATCCGCCGCATCTGCCTCTACTCCCGACGTCGCTGCTCCGTTCGAGTTTCGCCTGCGGCCATGGGAAAGGAGAAGATGGTGGCTCTGGAGCGCGCGAAGAAGGCAACGGCGAAGGCGAAGGGGGAGAGGTCCAGCCGGGGCGGATCTTCGTCGAGATCCGGCCTGCCGCGCGGCTGGATCCAGGACGACTGGATTCGGTTGACGATCAGCCAGGATGACATCGACGATCTGGTCGAGGGGGGCTGATTCCCCATGAATCGACGCGGCTCTCGGAAGGCAAGACTGAACCACATCCACGAGAGGGTGAGTGCGTTCTCCTCACCACCCATGTTGACCGTGGATTTTCTTTGCCTCCCCATCCTTTTTTCCGGGGATTCCTGAACTTCTTTGGAGCACAACTCCACCACTTTACTCCCAACACCATCGTATATCTCACTGCCTATGTGTCCATGTGCGAGAACTTCTTAGGTTGTAGGTCACACTGGGGTCTTTTCAAGCACATTTTCACGTGTCGTTCTCAGTCGGTCAAGAAGGACAACCCGAGTGACGAGAGGACGCACGTAATTCAGATGTGTGGGGGTCTTGGGATTCAAATGAGAGGCAAGAGCATTTTCCCAGCCATGATCTTTCCTGAGTCGGTCCGAGGATGGCAGTCGACCTGGTTTTACTGCAAAGACCAGCCGACTCCAGGTCAGTCGGCCGGACTCCCTCCTTTCTCCATGGCTCGGGCCGAGAAACCCTCCGCCTTGAAAGTGATCCCAGAGGAGAAGGCGCAGGTGAAGGTGTTGGTCGAGCGGGTGGTCCAGCTCGTTCGGGATGGTGTGACCGATATGGATCTGTTGGAGCTCTTCCTTAAACGACGCATCCATCCGCTCCAAGCCTGTGACCATCCGATTTGGATTTACTCGGGTATTGAGGATTCCACTCGGATCCACCCGGAGGAGGTCGACGAGGACATGGTGGAGAAGTGGCTGAAAGGCATCACTGGCAACAAGGATAACCCTAGGGGGTCCAGGAGAGTCCCTCCATTCGACAACTCGTGCCAGCCAGACCAGGTCCGACTCTGGATTGCCGAATGTTTTCTTGATTCATCACGTAATCGCTTGTTGACAACCGACTGATTTTTGCCTCGCTTGTTATCTTTCAGGCCCTTACTGAGATGTACTCGATGCCCAACGGGGAGCAGGAGCAGGATCCGGAGGGGGAGGCGAGCGGGGCCGAGAGCGGAGAGTGGCACTCTGATGAAGAGGAGGACGAGGAGAGTGATGACCCGAGTGATGAAGAAGAGGTCGACTCACCCCCTCGTAGGAAAAAACGATCCAAGCACGCTCAAGACCCGGCAAGCACCCACGACAAAAGCGACCGCACCGGCTGGTCAGTCATCGAAGCGCCCACGGACGTCTTCTCCAGTGCCGACTGAGAGGGCACAAAAGCAACCGAAAGCTGCACTGTCTCCAGCGTCGACTGATAAGATGCCGAAACAACTGAAAGTTGCGTCGTCCAAACCGCTGAAGGCTTTGCCCAAGATCAAAGTGGTCATTCCTACTGTCTCTGGGTAATAATCAGACTTGATCCTCTGGTTGACTCGGTGCGATAGACGCGACCGACTAAATTTTGAAATTTGGAGGGCTGCTACCTCCGAGACTTCCACCCGCCAGTACGAAGATGAAGAAATGGAAGATGCAGTCACCTCCAACCCAGGTACAACTCTCGTAACCCTGTCTTCGGTTACTTGGTCGATTAAATTCTGACGACTGGTCTAGGGTCGACTGATCTCTTTGCAGCCCCTCCCAATGTCATTGAGCTTCCACATAATGACGAGGACGTGCCGCCTAGGCCCAGGAGGAACAAGAAGGCACCAACTGGCAAGACCTCTCAATCGAAACCGGCGGCAGAGCCAGTAGTTCAACATCTTGAAGATGTGAGCAGGGCTTCTGTTACTTTTGCAGATCCAGTGTCGAGTGTACGCCCCACATTGTCGACTGGGCCAGTGCCTGCTTCAACCATCCAACTTCATACCTCAGAACTTCAAGTTGTTGTGTCTGGACCATCAGTCCCATTCTTCACCACTCATCACATTCCAGAAAGCCAGGCGAACGCCGTTGTGGAAGCCATTCGCCAGGCTGGCATAATGATGGAGCGGGTGAAGGTGGTGCACGAAAACAGTCAGGCTGCTTACGGCGCCAGCGCGGCCCTCTAAGCCAATGTCCAAGTAAGTTGGCTTCCGACTGAACTTGTTTTGTTAGGATATGCTACCTGAATACTTTTCTCCGTGTAATCTCTTGTCGTCCTGCACTTCGCATCTGCACACCCACTAGGTGTTTTGTCATCTTTGTAGTTTTCACTCTTCCACTCGGTCTGGGCGGACCATGTCGAGTGGGATCTGAACTAGTGGGGGCACGCTAAGTGCACCCACTGGGTGTAGTCCCCGAGACCGCAATCGACTGTTGGCAGTCGATTGGGGTCTGAGCACTTGTTTCTCTCTCTATTTTTTTTACTCGGTCTGGGCGGACCATGTCGAGTGGAATCTAAACCAGTGGGGGCATGCCAAGTGCACCCATTGGGTGTAGTCCCCGAGACTACTGTAGAATGTTTGATTCTGCAGTAGTCTTAAAGTTTTATTCACTCGGAAGTAAATAATCTTTGATTTTGTCCATTGACATGTCTTTTACACATTGTAGAAGTCGTGTGCGCTTATCTTCAAGTTCGCCGAATTCGAGAAAAAGCAGAGGCAACTCAACCTTGACTTGGAGCTGGCCCGGTAGAACTTAAAAAAGGCTCAAGATGAAGTTGCTGGTACGGAAGGTAACGGCCTGTCGACTGCTTATCTCGACCATCCTTCAAGTTATCCCTTTGTTCTTCTGTTTGACCCAAATGCGTATTTTGCAAAGAAAATGAGGCTGGCTCTGGAGAAGAAGGACCTGGACTTTGTAGCTGCGCAAAAGGAGGCCCAGGAGAAGACTGCCCTTGCTGACAAAAAGCTGGCTTCGGTCGGAGCGCTAGAGGAGGAAATAACCAAGCTGAAGTCGTCTCTTACCGAATCCAACCGAGAGGCGACTCATGTGAAGAAAGATAAGGTGGACCTGAATGACCAGCTGGAAAGCATATCTCGTAGGAGGAACGACTTGGAAGCTTATCTGAAGGCCCTCGCCAAGAAGCTCTTCCTTATGCTCGAAGGTACCCCTTTTTATCCAACTGTTTTGCTGTTTGCAAGTTACTGCTGACCAGTCGACTCATTAGCTCCTTGAATCTGTAGAATTCTGCCAAAACTTTGAAGAGGAAACTGGACGGATCGATACGGGTTTGGATACTATCCTTTCTCCAGTCAGCGACGAGGCTGCCATGAATGTGCTTCGACTGGAATCTCGCGTCGCCAGCGTTACTAGCTATCTTGCTCATCTGAAGGTGGCGGTGTTGCGCATTTATACATCACTATGGCCAAGGGCAATGCTTCAAAATGATCTCGAGTCCCTGATGGCTCGACTCAATGAGGTTCCTGGTCGAGTGCAGGAATGGAAGAAATCTTCTGTCCGAGGCGGTGCTGACGTGGCTCTGTCACTGGTTAGGGTCCACTGCAAGGAAGCTTGAGAAGAGAAGCTGGCGGCTATCAAGGTTGCTAACACCAAAAAACACGACTTCCAATATGTCGTGGAATTGTCACGGAAGATGTCCTAGCGAAAGGACTTAGTCGTAGGGCCATCGCAACTAGGAAGTTTAAAGGGGTTAATCGGGACAAAGGACACGAGAGGTTTTATACTAGTTCGGCCCCTTACGATGAAGGTAAAAGCCTACGTCTAGTTGTGTTGGTATCGCTGGGATTTCGATCACCAAGAGGCTCAACTCACCGGCTTGCTTCTCGATCTCTTGTTTTTCTTGCCCTAAGCCGCCACCAGGTCGTCCCCTTATATACATAGGTTGACGCCTGGTGGCCTACGGAGTCCCGGCCGGCTCATAATCGTGTCCGGCTCGGTGACTTTCTTTGCATGCCTTTCTTTACAAGTCTTTCCTTACATATGGCGGTTTACAATATCGGGCCTTAAGCCGCCTCCAGGCCTTTGCGCCTTCTATAAGATTTAATGAACTATCATCTTAATGTTTACTGGGCTTCTTATGTAACCCGCCATTGGGGCTGACCCGGCCCCTCCTGGGCGGGTCATAACTGATAGTAATATCCCCAACATTAGGCCCCAGGTTGATTTTGAACTTCGTTCTTTGTCAATCTTCAACACTTAGAAAAATCCATCTTCTTATCCTCGCAGAAGTTTTTGTAACCCGCCGTGACGTCATCTCTTGAAAACGCAAAAAACTTTCATGACGTCATCTCCCAATGGATCTTTATCTTTAATGTCTCCCGAGAATCGAGGCACCTGTGTAGCTGGATAACCATTATTCGGCTCTCCCTCGATTTTCGCGCCTGTCTGTTCGCACCTTTCCCTTATAAATAGGCACGCCTCGGCCTTCCTCATTCTCCTCTCTTGCTCCGTCTTCTTCCTCTCGCAACCCTCCTGCTGCTCGAGCCTCACCGCCGTCGCGCGTCTCCTTCGTCTCCGTCAACCTTGGCCGCTGCATCAACTCGAACTGGTCCAGAGAATGGCGGCGACCTCCGCGGAAGACCTGTGACTGTAAGTTTTCTTCTTTTCGCTTCTCAGATCCGCATTTAGGGTTTCCAGATTCCTTCGTGTTCTTCCTAGTTCATCGCAGTCCCTTGTAGTTCTTCCACCGTAGGCCTCTTCTTGATCCAAAAAGATATATATATATATATATATATATATATATATATATATATAGGGTCGCGCTATTCGTCACCCTGGGTGAGGAATAATTATTCTTCACCCCCCCTCTATTTAACATCAATGCACCGTAATTTTACGTTCCGTAAGTTATGTCTTATTTCCGACGCAAAAAGGGACCGTAAGAAAAATATATAATCGCCGTAAAAAATATTTTATGTTATGTAAAATTACAAACGTAAAAACATAGTCTAAAATACACATAAACTGCAAAATTCTTGTCTTATGACCTATATCTTTATTTTGTTATGTCAAATTTTACGTAGTGAATCAATAGGAATGTAACTATTTGAATTCGAAATGTAATTTAATTATGAAATGATCGTAAGATTACCTCGGGTGAAGAATAATTTATTCTGCACCCTGGATGATGAATAGTAACACTATATATATATGCTCGTGCGGTAGTGTTTTTGTGCCTCTTCTTGATCCACAGATCCCTTTCTCTGATTCAAAGACTGCATTAGAACTTACAGACTCCTCTGCGCTGAACTTTTTAGGTCTAGAATTTTTTTCATTTTGAATAGCCATTTGATCTGGAATAATACCAAGCAATTTAGGAAGCTTGTTTGTCTCAACACTTAGCTGAATTTGCCTTCTTCAAATATCTGTAGTCATGGCGGCTTACTATGCCGGCTTACTTTTCCTTATATGTCAGTAGCCCTTAACTAAGCCGCCATTACTTATTTGCATCATCATCACTTAACTATTAATCTCACCATTGAATTGAACCAGCATGCTATTTTCTTTTCAGTTTTGTCTTTTGATCATCATGCCATCAAAAGCGTCGACCATCTGCAACTGGGTCACCTCAACCGTAACTGAAGATCGTTTGAATGAGTTCGTCACCATAGGATTTTTGCCAGGGAAAGACGTCGTGTCTTACCGTGCCCCTGACTCGGAAGAAGAACGGCCCAATCCAAGAGACGGCAAAGTGATTGTTTTTACTGACCACATGAACCGTGGCTTCTCACCGCCCAGCTCAAAGTTCTTCAGAGAGGTCCTCCACTTTTTCAAGCTCCATCCTCAAGATATTAGGCCTAATTCCATATCTAACATCTGTAACTTCCAGGTGCTCTGTGAGGTATATCTTCAACAAGAGCCGACCATGGAGCTGTTTAGAGAATACTTTTATCCGAACCGGTAGAACGAGTGCACCAACGGCCTTAGCTTAGAGCTTTTGAGGCATCTCAATTCATCGCCGACAGGGTGCTGTCTTCCCCCTCACAGTCTTACCAAGTCAACCAAAGGACTGGAATCAAACTTGGTTCTACTGTCAAGACATTTCACCGGCAAACGAGAAGCCACTGTTGGGTTATCGCCCCGATCGTCTTGACTCCAAGTTCATGCTTCCTGACAAGCTTACTGCCACTGAACGCAAGAGGCTGATACCATCCATCAAAAGGATTAACGCTCTGTTAGGGAACGGGTTAACTGGAGTTGATCTGAACCGCTACTGGATCTCATGGCGGGTCATCCCTTTAAGCCGTCGGTCAAAGCTGATGTATGAGTATGGTGGAGGCCCGGATGACTCTCTTCGTCACAGCCCCGTTCAATTAATAGAATAAGATATTGTTTCAATGTCAACCCTTCTGGTGAACGAGTAATACGAAGATTGCAGCATTGTCGGGTTAAACCCCTTCTGCAAGCTTAACCCGGCACCAGAAGTAAGGATATTCTGACCTTTCTCCTTTGTATTTTTCCCAGCCGTATTGTTTAATACTTGCCTGACTTTTCATCTTGTTTTTACCTATCTGTAGGCCAACTCTGACTTTTGGAAAGTTAAATATGACCACGAGGCTGCCAAGAAAGCAAGAGCCGCAGCCATAAACGCCAAGAAAATGACCCGGAGGTCGAAAAAGAAGAAGAAGAACACTGCTGAAGATTGGATGAAGCTTGACGATTCATCTGAGTCGGAGGTAGCCCTTGATTCCGTTGGCCAATTTTTTAATAATCTTATTAACACTGATCATTACTAGGATGACACTGGGGCCAGTCAGGCCCTGGAAGAAGAGGTAACTATCATTTCCTCCGACTCAGAGCCCTTGCCAAGACAAAAAATTCGACGAGTGATCTGTAAAGTAAGGTTTTCTAACCCTTTAGCTCACTTGGATCCCAACTTTATTTTGAAAAAGCAGCAACATGAGAGCCGCCGTCAAGCCCGGACCAAGACGAACCGGCTGTTGTTCTTCAACAAACCCCTCAGAAGCGCCGGAATGAGGTTTACTTCTTTTGTCTTTAATTCTGTTTAATGGATCCTTTCCTTTGCATTACTTTAACTTTATTTTGTCTTTTCAGGAGGTGTCTCACTCTTCTGGTGATTCATCGCAAACTCAATTTCCGGCCTTCAAGACTGCCCCCGGGTAATGAAAAATCCTCCTTTTTCCAGGTTGTTCAAATTATATCTTTGTACTAATAGTCCTGCAACATTTCTCTTAGTGGCCAATCTAAGAAGGAAAAAGCAGCTAAACCGGCGGAAGACCCGCCAATCCTTGCATCTGACCCAGCCAGGCCACCTTCTCCTCCATTAACTGACGCTCCAGAAGACCCGCCTGTCGATACAGAAGCAAATCCTCCTGAGCCATCGTTTGATGAGACCACTGTGAACCCTTCCGCAACTGGACCATCAAGCTCATCCAACCCGCCATCACCATCTACACAAGACGTTTTGATCATTGGGAGCCGTTTTATTGAACCGGGGAATCCAACCATGCTGGCTCGCCACACGGCGAAACAAGAAGCACTGGAGGGGCAGAAAGTGCACTTTGACGTTGCCAATTATGATCATCTAAATGCCAACGATATTTTATCCGGCTATCTCAGCCATGTGCACTCCAGTCGCGACTCTGAGATTGAAATGGTCAAACAGTTACAGCTGAAATACGAGGTATGTTCTTCCGGCTTATCTATATTCTTCCAGCCCCCAAGTCTTTAGATTATGAGAAAACCGGAATGATCTGTAGACTTTATAATATAGGCCAAGACTTTTACCTTTGAAACTTTTCTTGAATTCGCTAAAATAGAACAAAGCTTCACCTGTAGTCCCCAAGGGCTGGTTCCTTTTAATCATAAATGAGTCGGTACTTTAAATTGTTTTGTACCATATGTAAAGAACTTAATACTCCGTCTTAACCTTGAGAAACTTGCTGAATTGCATACATTAGCCCCCAAGTGCCAAGTGTTGTTACTTTGTAAAGTACTTGGGACTTAAAATATGTCTTTAGAGTCATAAAAATTTGTTTTGGCATACATTAGCCCCCAAGTGTCAAGTGGTTTTTTGTAAAGTACTTGAGACTTGAATCTTGATTGTTGAACTTTAAGCGAAATCTTGACTCACCTAAGTATGCTTTTTTGCAGAATGCCTTATTTGAAGTGAACTCGCAATTAACTGATGCGAAGACCCGGCTAGCGAGTCAGGAGGCAGAAATCATGTCTGCTAACTCCAAATTGCAAATAAGTCTCTCTGAGACGGAAAATTTAAAGACCAGCTTCATCTCCAAGAAGAAAACCTGGGCAGATGAGAAAACGCTTCTGACACAACGCACCGAGAAGGCCGAAGCAGCCCTTGAAGAAGTGTCAACAGAGCTGAACAGTTTAAAGGGCCGGGTGTCTCAAATGGTGGCTACCATCTTTGGTAAGCCGCCTGTTTTTAATCGTGTGTACTTTTTTGCTGATCTAGAGTATAAGCCGCCAGCTGACTTTGTGTATAAAATATGTGCAGGCCCACGAAGCAAGAATATGAGCCAAGATCCTTTGATTAAACTCAGGGCGGTGTATACCTTAGTAGAACAACTGTATATTGGCGAACAAAGGGCACTTTCCGCCATCTCTCCTGCCAATCAAGGACCCAACCGGCTCAGCAACGTTCTGAAGAAACTGTCAATCCTTCCCGCCAGATTTCAAGAAGTGAAGCGCTCCTGTGCATGAGCCGGAGCTTTGACTGCCCTGAGCCGCTCCAAGGCTTGGGTGCCAGACCTAGACCCGGCAGACGTGGCCAGAGGCTATCCCACCGTGAAGGAAGACGGATCTCCCTTTGAGCAGGAGGATTTCATGGCTTGTGTGCGCAGAGTCCGGGCTTAGGCAACTATTCTTGGAGATGAAACCAACATCGACAAGTACCAGCCGGGTTTTGATATTGAAAATAAGAAGATGGACACTCCCTCATACAAGGTGACAGATTTGATACCGCCTGTAAGAGAAAATACATTTGCCCTGGAAGTTGACCCGGCCGGCCTAATCGACGACGAAGCCGAATTTGTCGCTGTGAATGGTTTTGACTGGTCAAAACCCAGCTTCCAGCCAACAGAGGGCGGTGAACTGACGAGGGAGGAGCAATAATCATCTTCATGGGCTTTATAAAAGCCTTTTAATAGTTTAGCTGTGAAAACACTTGTATGCTTTGCTTATGCCATCGCGCATAAAACACTTATCTGTGATTCTGTGTTTCCTGATGTCAATATGTGCATCATACTTATGGTTGTCCCGGTAATATTTCAGCTCTGTTCCTATAGATACAAGGAAAAAGACTGGCTTGGCGGTTTAGTACCGAACGGGTTAGAACACCCGGCTTATAGCCAATATGTTTACCATAATAAAAAACAGAAACAGATATAAAAAGAGAACAAAGGCTGAAAACTAACCCTTTGGTTAATGCAGCAGACAATTGCGTATAAACAATAGCCATACGTGTACCTTTGATCCTTAGACCACCGGTTTAAATGACCCGGCGAATGAAGTTGATAACTTGATTTTTTTAGAAGTCAATGCTTCTAAATACTTAATGATCATCATACCTTGGTGGCTTTGTTGTCAAATAGTCCGGCCGGCGAAGAAGATCAGGCTAATTAATTGTAATATTGAGACAACAAAACACTAAAAGGCAAACAACAGATGATAAGTACAATTTAACTTTGTATTGAAAGGTTAGGGGCTTCTGATTCGAATACGATCAGTAAAACGGACCAAAGGGGTTAAGCTAAGGTTCGAATACGACCATATAGCCCCCAGTGGCTTTGGCATTGCGCCGATCAAGCGGGTACCGACAGCTATGTTCTCTTTGGTTTGAATACGACCCATGTTTGAACAGGAAGCCCCCAAATGACCTTGAGAGGTTTTTAACGACCCTGATTCGAATACGATCCAAGTCAGACCCAAAAGGGGTTAAGCTATGATTCAGATACGATCAAGAAGCCCACAAGTGAGTTTGGCCTTGAGCCAATCAAGAGGGTTACGACAGCTATGTTCTCTTTGGTTCGAATACGAACTATGTTTGAACAGGAAGCCCCCAAGTGACCATGATATTGCAGCTAGATTCAAATACGATCATAAGTTGGACCAAAAAAGGTTAGACTTGATTCAAATATGATCAGCTCCTTAATAGTCATTTGAAAATAAGAAATAACAAAGATGCATAACCTTTGAAAAGAAAAGAGACCGATGGTCTTACTTTATTGCTTATCATGGTATATACAATGTTAGAGTATGTACATGATGAGAGCCAGTGGCTCAGGTGTAGTATGGCCGAAGTTGAGCAATGTTCCACGGCCAGCGGATCTCCTCCTCCACTTACGTGAGTCTTTGTGCTCTCAAACGTCAATGAGGTAATATGACCCGTTGTTTAAGTTCTTGCTGACCACAAAGGGTCCTTCCCAAGGTGGGGATAACTTGTGTGCATCTGACAAATCCTGGATGAGCCGGAGCACCAGGTTGCCTTCCTGAAAAGTCCTGGACTTAACCCGGCGGCTGTGATAATGGTGCATGTCCTGTTGATAAATTGCTGATCGAGCCGCTGCTAAGTCTCTTTCTTCATCTAACAAGTCGAGCGCATCCTGTCTGGCTTGTTCATTATTAGCTTCAACATAAGCTGCCACACGGGGCGAGTCATGACGGATGTCACTAGGCAACACTGCTTCTGCTCCATATACCATGAAAAAGGGTGTGTAACCTGTAGACCTGTTAGGTGTGGTGTTGATACTCCACAACACCGAGGGTAACTCCTCTACCCAACAACCCGGCGTTCGCTGTAAGGGAACCATAAGCCGGGGCTTGAACCTTTTAAAATTTCCTGATTTGCTCTCTCAACTTGACCATTAGATTGAGGATGAGCTACGGAAGAAACATCAAGCCGAATATGCTCACGTTGACAAAACTCCTCCATAGCCCCTTGGGATAAATTAGTGCCATTGGTGATAATGCTGTGTGGAAAACCAAAACGGAAGATCACCTTTTTCATGAACTGAACCGCCGTGGCCGCATCACACTTACTCACTGGCTCCGCCTCAACCCACTTAGTGAATTTATCAACTGCCACTAAGAGATGTGTCTTTTTATCCTTAGACCTTTTGAAAGGTCCCACCATGTCAAGCCCCCAGACCGCAAATGGCCAAGTGATTAGAATCATCCGGAGCTCTTGAGCCGGCACATGTGCTCGTCGTGCGAACTTTTGACATCCATCACATCTGTTGACTAGATCCTCTGCATCAACGTGAACCGTTAACCAGTAAAAACCGTGACGAAAAGTCTTGGCCACCAGAGATTTTGACCCGGAGCACGAGGATCACCTCCGTTCCGAATATCCGGAGTTCTCTTAGTCCTAGATCTCGGGACGAGATCCTCTTGTAGTGGAGGAGAGTTGTAACACCCCATATGTAAAACTTCCATATTTGGCAATGTATCTAACCTTGTCATGATCAATCCCAAGTGGTTTCCTCCTTGTTGTTTTCATTTTGGGGTTTTGCTTTGTTTCATATTGCATTGTATTGCCATTTCTTGTCATATTCATTTTTTCCATTAATTGTTGCATCATGGCCTCATCATATGTTGCATTGTGCTTGGGGTTATTTTGCATATTCTCATCATCATGTGCATCTTCATGGTATAGCTCATTGCTTTGTGGCATGTTCTATGTAGATCCAAGCATAATCATCCCCCTTCACTCATTACCACCTCTCATTCTCTTTTCTTTCTTTTTTGCAAGTGCCATCTTACCCTCCTCCATAAATGTTCATATTCTCCCTATAAATCTTTCTACCTGTCCAAAACCTCTCCGCAAAATTTCATCCCATTTGGACTTGGTTTGGTTGGGGTAAAAAATGCCTCAAGTTTTAATCTAATTCAAACTTGGAATATTTTTCTTCCTCTAAAAGTTTCCAAACCATTTTTATAATTATGTGCATAAATCCAGGGTCATGTAGATATTTTCATATCTCTCAAACCCCTCTACAATCCCCTGTGCTTTTCTCTTTGATTTTCTGTCTGAAGAAAAGAAAGGAAAAAGAAAAGCAGCAGCAACACAACCCAGCAACAGCAACAGCCACCCGGGCCTCGTCTACCAGGCGGCCTGTCTGGCCCCGCGCGCCAGCCAGCCCACAGTCCAGGCACGCAAACCGCTCTCCCTTTCTCACCCACGCACCCGCTCGCCCCCCGCTAGAGCTCGTCCACGTGTCTAGGCCAACCCCACGAGTCAGCGAGGCCCTGTAGCTCCAACCCACTTTTCGTCCTCCTCTTGCCACGGCATGGGGACCGCGAGCTCGAGCGCGTCGCCGCTGCATCCCATCGCCTTGGCCCCCCTTTATAGCCACCTCCTTGTATAGGGAAACCCTAGGGTTTCCCTCTCCCAACCACCGCCACCGCCAGGTGCGTTTAGCCACCAGATCCACCAAGTTCGCAGCCTCCCGAGCGCATTTGGGAGCACGGGCTCGTCGGCGGCGTGCTCCTCGTCGACCCCCATCTTGCAAACAGTGTCCTTCTTCTTCCCCATCGCCGACTACGTCCCCGTTGTTGACTACGGTAGCAGGAGCCCTCTGCAGCGTGACCTCATCTTCTTCTTCGACTCCGGCCACCGTACCTGTTCGATCGCCGCCATCGTTGTCTCCATCCACTTCACACCAAGCCGAGCACCCCATCGTGTTGGTGGTGAGATTGCGCACCTCCCCATCCCCTTTTCCCTCTTGTTAGAGCGCTCTACCGTATGCTGCCATGAGCACTCGAACGCGCTGTAGTCAGACCTCGTCTCCGGTGAGTGCACTGGCCCCCTTTTGCTTGTTGCGCATGTTCGGCGTGTCCCCGCGTCGCAGTCGCTCGATCCATGCTCGCTGCCGCCCATTTAGCTCCTCCGCTTCGGCGCATCCATCCTTGCTATGCCGCCTCTATAGCACCTCGCTGCTGACGCCTCCGTTGTTGTCATGTGCATTTTGTAACACCCGCGGGTGCAGGATCCTCTGGTCACCCCGATGCGCCCCTCCGTCGTTCTGATAGGCCACCGGAGGCAACTCCGGCGAGCCCCTCCACCGCTCTGTGCCCGTGTCGGCCCTCTCCTCTGCTTCCTCTGTTTTGGAAGCCAGCCACGCAACCACTGCCATGTGGGACCCCGTGGGACCCACTAGTCAGCGAGTCAGGGGCCAGGTCCCACCTGTCATCCCCTCTCCACTTTTTTCCTTTTCTTTTATTTATTCCCAGCGAATATTCCGTTTCAGGCAGACAAAATCTTTCCTATTCAGGCAAGTCCTATTCTGGACGTTCCATTTATGGAAGTTGCCTTTTCTGCATATTCCATATTAGGCAGTATTTGTTTTGCAAAATTGTTGGGATTTTTCTACTGCAACCTAGGCATGTTATATATGGTTTTGGGGTAGAAAAATCCAAGTATTCCAGTGGTGGCATTAGTTTCTGCATTTGATCAAGTTTGTACACCTGCTATTTTACATCATGTTACTATTGTCATTTATGGGAGATTAAATTCAAATATGCTATGTGATTGTTTAGCACATGTGTAGCTTCTTTTTCATGTCTACTTCATGCTAGATTTTATTCCATGCCATGAAGCGCACTGTGATGAGTGCCACAAGCTTGTAAACATGCCTACATGAATTTGTTTTGTCATGCCATGCATATTCTACCAAGTCTGAAATCAGTCATATCACTTGCCATGTTTGCATTGGTGCTATCATCTTTTCTGTAGATCTTTGGAACAAGTTCACTAAGGATGTTTTGTTAAGTGCATTTTGTTCTAACATTCCATGATCTTGTTTGCCATGATGTGTCCCTATAACATGTAGTTTACTAGCTCTAAACATTGCAACCTGATGTTGTTTCTAACATGTCCAGTATTTTCACCAAGTCTGTAAAGCTGTTAGCATTTGCATTTTGCCATGATGTTTTAGTCATGCTCTAGTGGTTTCTAGCAGTAGCTCAGTAATAATGTTTTGTATTGCTTGATATGTACTTCACTGCCATGCCTTTTTTTCATGTTTGGGTGCTGTAGCATGTTTAAACTATGCATCTAAGTGGCCATATTGTTGTTTTCAACAGATTGAGTTGCATCTTGTTTGGCTTGTCATTTTCAAACCATGCATCCATTTTCGGTGATCTTTATGTCGATTTCAACCGAAATCTATCAGTCAGTCCAGTGGCATGCTTGGGTTACCAAGATTGTGCCATGTTCATCGTTTCTCCTTCTGTCTCGTTTACACCCCTTCCGAAGCACCTCATATGCATTGCACATCTTATCTTGCATTCCATGACATGTCTTGCATCATGTTGCTTGCGCATTGCACCATGATTGTTTGTCGTTCTGTTGCTTGCGTTCTTGCTTTGGGTAGAGCCGCGAGACGAGTTTGTGTTCGAGGACCCTGTCGAGTATGTTCACGAGGAGCAAGGATTCGATACCTTTGAAAACATTGCAGGCAAGATGATCATTACCCCCGATATCACTTCTATCTTTGCTTGCTAGTTGTTCATTCTATCGCTATGTCGCTCTACCTACCACTTGTTTATCAAGCCTAACATATTGCCATGTCAAGCCTCTAACCCACCTTCCTAGCAGACCGTTGTTTGGGCATGTTACCGCTTTTGCTCAGCCCCTCTTATAGCGTTGCTAGTTGCAGGTGCCGTGCAGTTTGTTCCATGTTGGAACATGGATATGTTGGGATATCACAATATCTCTTATTTAATTAATGCATCTATATACTTGGTAAAGGGTGGAAGGCTTGGCCTTTTGCTTGGTGTTTTGTTCCACTCTTGCCGCCTTAGTTTCCGTCATACCGGTGTTATGTTCCTTGATTTTGCGTCCCTAACACGGTGAGGGTTTATGGGCCCCTGTTGGCAGTTCGCTTTGAATAAAACTTTTCCAGCAAGGCCCAACATTGGTTTTACCATTTGCCTAATAACAACTAAAATTTGCACAGGGAGTGATTAACCCGAGGATTCTTAATCAACAACCCGGGCCAATGCTCCTCATGAGTGTTGGTCTAAACTAGAGTCGTGTGCAGCTTCCCCAGGGAAACTCGGGTCTCAGTTGTTGTACGCTGCGCTCATCCGATCATGGCCTAAGACAAGATACGCGCGGCTACTATCAGGGTGTCTACATGTCGGGAGGTCTTGCTGGTTTTGTTTTACCATTGTCGAAATGTCTTGTGCACCGGGATTCCGAGTCTGATCGTAGGGTCCCGAGATGGAGAATTGTCTCCGCAGATCATGAGCTTGCCATGGGCTAAGTTGGGACACCCCTGCAGGGTTTAATCTTTCGGGAGCCGTGCCCGCAGTTATGTGGCAGACGAGAGTTTTCAATATCCGGTTGTAGTGAACCTGAAACCAAACTCTTTCAAATACACCAGCCGCGTGTGTAACCGTGAAGGTCTCTTTTCAACGAGGTTCGAGAAGAGAACATGGTGGGGTTATGTTTGAACGTAAGTAGTTTAGGATCACTTCTTGATCATTACAAGATTATGACCGTTTGCGTAGCTTCTCATCTTATTCTTACATTCGTAAGTTAGACACCATACAATGCTTAGCGCTTGCTGCAACTCCACCTTATGTCCATACCTTACCTTTAAGTTTTGATAGTCTTGACACCGTGGACAATAGGATTGCTGAGTCCCCATGGTACATAGTATACTACAAACATAGTTGTAGGTACCGATGAGACTAATGCATGTGATGCCACTGAGCTCAAGTGGGAGTTCGACGAAGACCTTGGCCGTTACCATGTTTCCTTTCCGGATGATCAGTAGTGGTGCCCAGTAGGGTCGATCGGGACTTAGCTTGGGTGGTTGTCTTTTATTCGTTTGACTTCGTCCGTAGCCGGACTCTGTGTTCATCTTGAATGATTGTATAACTTGATGATATTGTGTGACATTGTGGCGATTCTAAGCCAAATCTCATATTCTATCTATCCAGTACATGAGATGTGCAAAGATACAACCAGTCTTGTGACCATACCAATATGCGCTTATGCCCCAAGTCGTGCCTCGACACGTATGGAGTATAGTCGCATATTGGGTGTTACAGTGTGCATCTAATCCTATAATGAAAAATTCCCACTAGTATATGAAAGTGACAACATAGGAGACACTACAAAAAAATACACTTCCGTGATGATACGTGTTTGTCACAGTAGGTCGCGTTTTTTGTCATGCATGTACATCCATGACAAATTTATGACAGAATCAAGATAGTCATACATGTGCTGTCGTAGAAGTGTTCCATGACATTATCAAAATTATCATCACAGAAGTGTCCACTTCCATGACGATAAATCGCGCGTCATAGAAGTGCTTTCGTCAAGGGTGACCGACACGTGGCATCCACCGTAACGGAACGCCGTTAAGCTATCGGGTCAGATTTTGGATTTGATAACATGTTAACAACCCCAACCAATGGGGATTTTCCACATGTAAAATCATCATTGGCTGGAGGAGACACGTGTCAGGTCCGCATTGGCACAGGTGTCATTCATCCAATGGGCGAGACGCACCTATGATATGTTGACACGTGGACCGACCCATCAAGTTTAAATGGGCCGGCCCAACTGAAGGCCCACAAGATTTTGCGGACCCTAATGGGCCGGCCCAGCTAAAGGCCCACGAGATTTTGCGGACCATAATGGGCTAGCCCAGCTAAAGGCCCACAAGATTTTGCGGGCCATAATGGGCCGGCCCAGGTAAAGACCCAAAAGATTTGTGTGTGCCATAATGGGCCGGCCCAGGTAAAGGCCCACAAGATTCTTGCGGATCATAATGGGCCGGCCCAGCTAAAGGCCCACGAGATTTCGTCGACATTAATGGGCCGGCCCAGCTGTAGGCCCACAAGATTTTGAGGACCCTAGTAGGCCGGCCCATTAACTGGCTGCCATGTTTTGGGCCAAATGCCGGCCCATATTTAATCCGGTCCATTAATGGCTTGCCACGCTCCGGGCCTAATAGTGGCCCATATGAGATCCGGCCCGTTAAAACCCTACCACGTTCTGGGCCAAATTACGGCCCAGATCAGGTCCGGCCCTTTAAGAGGCTTTGGGCTCAATTATGACCCATATCAGATTCGGCCCATCAACTGGACACTATGCTTTTGGGCCCACTTTCTAAATGCCCACTTAGTAATTCGGCCTGATATTAGTTTTGGCCTGTTAAGGGCCTGTTTAACATTTCGGCCCTATATTAATTTCGGCCTGTTAAAAGCCCGTCATATAGTTGGGCCTAACTACGGCCCGGTTTGCATCCGGCCTGCTCGCAGCCTATATCTGATTGGGCCAAATAAGGACCGAGACAATTTTGGCCTGTTAAAAGCCCGTGATTTGATTCGCACAATCATGGGTCGGGGTTCATTTCGGGCTGCTGCCGGCCCGTGAGCTATTCGCCATGTTTCAGGCCCAACGTACATCGTGATTGCATGACGGCCCGATTATGTACCGTAATTTTATGGTTTGGCTGGTTTACTGCGAAGACAGGATATATATACAGTAAAATAACTACAGCATCGTGAATAAGAAAAACCCTAGACTATACAATAAAGAAATTATGGTATATTACATCCACTACGCATCAAAGTTCGCCACTATGATAATAAAGCACAAGCAGACAACAGATTACATACATTGGGCATTAAAGAACGCCACCAGTGCAAATAAACACACTGACAAAATAATATACGAAACCGACAGCACTTCAACAGAGTTCAAGAAAGGTTAGCCCTGCCGGGGAGCTGCAGCGCAAGCAGCTGAGCAAGATGATGAGACTGCGCTTGTTCAACACTTATATCTTCCTCACTCTGAAAGATAAACAAGCAAACAGATGACAGGTTTTGCACATAAAAGTATCAGTGCTGACAATTCATCACATTTCT
Organism: Triticum dicoccoides; assembly: GCF_002162155.2. Taxonomy (NCBI): domain Eukaryota; kingdom Viridiplantae; phylum Streptophyta; class Magnoliopsida; order Poales; family Poaceae; genus Triticum; species Triticum dicoccoides. The sequence goes on along the minus strand of NC_041382.1, from coordinate 328,029,789 downwards.
TACTGACGAATAAAGTGACACAGTTTAAAATTGCATTAACACAATATGGTATTGTTCAGGTCAAGACATGGAAGGAAATGACATTGTGAAGGAGTTGGCAGCTTCACGACACCACTGGATTACAGATCAAGAACTCATAAGTATCAATGGTTAGTGTGCTGTCAATTTATACCATTTCAGATTGGCAAATAAAGAGACGGTTTAAATAATAGTAGAATGATATGACATTATTCATAGTTAAGACATTGCAGAATATGACATTGTGCTGTAGTGGGTAGGTGCACCACACCACTGGATTACGGATGAAGAACAGAAGCATACATGCAGTGCAAAAGAAGATCACTTGCTCTATATAGTTTAATTTACATGGTATGAAGAGGGAACTTGGTTGTACAACTGAAAACTTAAATTGAGAAAGGATAAACTTTTGTTTATGAACTACATAATAAACTTTAAACAAGCAATTTGATGCAAACACAAAAAATAAACAGCTATTGCAGTCATGCCTAACCAAATATATACAACAAAGTTTGAAGGCTTGAGATGGACAAACTTACATTATTGGTGAAGACAGGCTCT
>NC_041382.1:328019262-328028730 GCF_002162155.2 Triticum dicoccoides | reverse complement strand
ATATTTAAGATAAGATGAAGAGTGATGCTACATAACCAAGTAGCTATAAATGTAAGTGCAGCGATACAGGCAAAAGGTACAGTCAAGAGCAATGCACAGCTAAACTTCTTCAGTACCAACCTTATGGTAAGAGTAAATATAGATCTGATGTGTAGAAAATGGAGGGCAAAGGAAAATAAGCTGCAGAGTGATGGTACATGAACAACTACCTGTCATTATAAGTACACTGACAAAGGACAGCATGTACTTACAAGAACAATGCAGAGCTAAAAAAAATTGGCATTGGATATATTCTACACTAATGTAACCATTCATACAGATCAGATAATTTGGAGCAAACAATTGATAAGCAAGCTATCATGCATACTGCTGTCACATAATGAACCAGGTATGTATGCAAGTACAGTGATACAGGATAACAGGTACTAACAAGAGCAAAGCAGCGGGCAGCATATTTGCGATATCCTGTCGCTCTTGTCAAACCGGAATTCTTCTTCGAGCAGATTTCCTGCAAAAAAGATCCGTAAGGCACATGCGGAAAAGTAGAAGTTCAAATTGTCATGTGATTTCATAGACAATACCTCATCCTGGGAACGAGACCAGTGCATAACGAGGTTTTTCCATTCAATGTCTTCTAAATTTAGCACATGAGACTTCACCGGAAATTCGTTTATAGACTTGCCATCAAAGTGTGATTTCCTCAGGTAACACCGATACTGCTGCAATGCTTCCTTGAAAAGCACAAGCAAGATTTGCTCGTCATGACTATCCAGATTGACCGTCGCCTAGTTACAACAATGTAATGTAAATCATTAATGTGTTCAATCAGCAGAAAACAGGAAAATAATAACCATGAATAATAGCACTTACACGTAAGTTGGACAGGAAGATGTGAAAATGGTGTTTGTCTTCACAATAATCTTCCCATGATGGGAATATATGCACGTAGTCCCTAACAACATTGAAAGCATTGTCTTTTAAACTGGAAATAAATGGAATGGGGTTCCAATATGCAGGAATTGGTTGTCTCTGTAGTTGGGATAGGTCTTCGGCTGGTGGACTTGCTGCACTTTTTGCTGGAGTGGGATTTTTCTGTGGTACAGCTGGTGCTATGGCAAATGAAATCGGTAATTTATTTGTATAAGGAAATAGGTATTGCACTAGCACTAGCACCCATATCACACAAGCCATGATAACAATGATCTCCTATTTTAATAGAAATAACAGGCATGCCTACCACAGGTCTATGTTTATCTTTAGCACCAGGTTTAGCAATTCTAGCAGTCTCATCACAAAAGTAAATAACATGCCCATCAATATTATCAACCAAGAGATCTTTAACAATAGCAATATTATGTTCAACTTTAACTTGCTCAGGGGGTGCATAAGTTCTAATATTACTTCTACGAACCACAGTTGAAGCTTTAGCATGATCCTTTATTCTAACAGGGAAAGGTGGTTTCTCAACATAAGCAGTAGGAACAATAGGATCATTATAAGTGATAGTCTTTTCTTCAACTTTAATAGGTTCAACTACTTTTACTTCTATGGGAGGATGATATTTAAACCACTTCTCCTTAGGTAGATCAACATAAGTAGCAAAGGATTCATAGAAAGAAGCTACTATCTCAGAGTCAAGTCCATATTTAGTGCTAAATTTATGGAAAACATCGGTATCCATAAAAGATTTAACACAATCAAACTTAGGTGTTATACCTAACTCCTTATCTTTGTCGAGATCCCAATCTTCAGAGTTGCGTTTAATTCTCTCCAATAAATTCCATTTGAATTCAATAGTCTTCATCATAAAGGAAACAGTACAAGAAGTATCGAGCATGGAGCGATTGTTGTCAGAAAGCCGAGCATAATTTTTTTGAATAATCATTTCTCTTGAGAGATCATGATTGGGGCATGAATATAACATTGACTTAAGCCTGCCCTAAGCTTGAGCGATGCTTTCTCCTTCGCGAGGCCAAAAATTATATATATAATTACGATCACGATGAACAAGCTGCATAGGATAAAACTTCTTATGGAATTCCAATTTCAACCGTTTGTAGTCCCATGATCCCATATCATCACATAGCCTATACCATGTCAATGTACCTCCCTTCAAAGATAAAGGGAAGACCTTCTTCTTGATAACATCATCAGGCATACCTGCAAGCTTAAATTATCCACAAACTTCATCCACATAGATTAAGTGTAAGTTGGGATGTAATGTTCCATCTCCTGCAAAAGGATTAGCTAGCAATTTCTCTATCATACCCGAAGGAATTTCAAAGTAAAAAATTTCAGTAGGTTCAGTAGGTTGAGGAGAAACTATTTTCTCTACCGGTCGGGGTGAAGATATCCCGAACAAGCCCCTCAAAGGATTACTTTCCATAGTAACAAGTGAAAATAAATTTCAGCACACTATATAAATTTTTCCTTACCAAATTCCACCTACCAAAGGCGCTTCACTCCCCGGCAACAGCGCCAGAAAATAGTCTTGATGACCCACAAGTGTAAGGGATCTATCGTAGCCTTTTCGATAAGTAAGAGTGTCGAACCCAACGAGGAGCAGAAGGAAATGATAAGCGGTTTTCAGCAAGGTATTCTCTGCAAGCAGTGAAATTATCGGTAACAGGTAGTTTTGTGATAAGGTAATTTGTAACGAGTAGCAAGTAATAAAAGTAAATAAGGTGTAGCAAGATGGACGAATCCTTTTTGTAGCAAAGGACAAGCCTGGATAAACTCTTATATGAAGTAAAGCGCTCTCGATGACACATGGGAATTATCGTCAAGCTAGTTTTCATCACGATCATATGATTCACGTTTGGTACTTTGATAATATGATATGTGGGTGGACTGGTGCTTGGGTGCTGTCCTTACTTGGAAAAGCATCCCACTTATGATTAACCCCCATTGCAAGCATCCGCAACTACAACAGAAGTATTAAGGTAAACCTAACCATAGCATGAAACATATGGATCCATATCAGCCCCTTACGAAGCAACGCATAAACTAGGGTTTAAGCTTATGTCACTCTAGCAACCCATCATATACTTATTACTTCCCAATGCCTCCCTCTAGGCCCAAACAATGGTGAAGTGTCATGTAGTCGACGTTCACATGACACCACTAGAGGGATGACAACATCTCATCAAAATATCAAACGAATACCAAATTCACATGACTACTAATAGCAAGACTTCTCCCATGTCCTCAGGAACAAACGTAACTACTCACAAAGCATATTCATGTTCATACTCAGAGGGGTATTAATATGCATAATGGATCTGAACATATGATCTTCCACCAAGTAAACCAACTAGCATCAACTACAAGGAGTAATCAACACTACTAGCAACCCACATGTACCAATCTGAGGTTTGGATACAAATATTGGATACAAGAGATGAACTAGGGTTTGGGATGAGATGGTGCTGGTGAAGATGTTGATGGATATTGACCCCCTCCCGATGAGAGGATCGTTGGTGGTGACGATGGTGATGATTTCCCCCTCCTGGAGGGTAGTTTCCCCGGCAGAACAGCTCCGCCGGATCCCTAGATTGGTTCCGCCAAGGTTCCACCTCGTGGCGGTAGAGTTTCGTCCCGTAAGCTTGCTTCTGATTTTTTCTCGGATGAAAGACCTCATATAGCAGAAGATGGGCATCGGAGGGCCACCAGGGGGCCCACGAGGCAGGGGGGCGCGCCCAGGGGGTAGGGCGCGCCCCCACCCTTGTGGCTGGTGGGTGGCCCCCCTCTGGTACTTCTTGCGCTCAGTATTTTTTATATATTCTGAAAAGTGCTCCCGTGGAGTTTTAGGACTTTTGGAGATGTGCAGGATAGGTCTTTAATATTTGCTCCTTTTCCAGCCCAGAATTCCAGCTGCCGGCATTCCCCCTCTTCATGTAAACCTTGTAAAATAAGAGAGAATAGGCATAAGTATTGTGACATAATGTGGAATATCAGCCCATAATGCAATAAATATCGATATAAAAGCATGATGCAAAATGGACGTATCACTATGATAGCGGCGCAAGGCTTTCTGATAGCAAGCGGCTTGCATAGCAGCCCGAAGACGATCTTCCTCAAGGAGCGCCGCATCATCTTGGCGCAACTACTCTTGCTCAAGCTCATCATAAGCGAGCACTCGAGGTGACCCGTATATGAGTTCAGTGGGGAGAACTTCTTCTGCCCCATATACCAGGGCAAAGGGTGTCTGGCCAGTGGCTCGATTTGGTGTCGTCTTGATTGACTAAAGAACCGTTGGCAACTCATCAATCAAGCGCTTTTCGCACTTGTGTAGCTTGTCAAAAGTCCTGGTCTTGAGGCCCCGTAGCACTTCTACATTCGCCCTCTTAGCCTGGCCGTTACTTCTGGGATGGGAAACAGAAGCAAAACAGACCTTGTTGTCGAGGTCTTGAATGTACTGCACGAAGGTGTGGCTCGTGAACTGCGTGTCGTTGTCGGTGATGACTCTGTTCGGCACACAGAAACGGCAGACTAGTCCCTTGAAGAACTTGACGGCTGACTGTGCTGTTACCTTTCTCACTGGCTCCACTTCCGGTCACTTTGTGAACTTGTCGATCGCGACGTACAAGTACTTAAAGCCCCCGACAGCACAGGGAAAGGGGCCCAGTATGTCGTGCCCCCAGACCGGAAATGGCCAGGAAAGAGGGATTGTCTGAAGAGCTTGGGCGGGTTGATGAAGCTTCTTTGAATGGAACTGGCACGCTTCACACTTGGTTACTAGTGCAGTTGCATCCTGGAGGGTGGTGGGCCAGAAGAAACCTTGCCGGAACGCTTTGCCGGCAAGAGCCCTTGACCCTATGTGGGAGCCACACATGCCTCCATGTATCTCTGCCAACAACCTTAGTCCATCCTCTCGAGAAATGCACTTCAATTCCACACCGTTCAGTCTTCTCCTATAGAGGGCATCATCCACAAACTGGTACATGCTGGACCGATGGGTTACTTTCTCTGCTTCTTCCTGCTCCTCGGGGAGCTCTCCTGTTTGGAGGAAACGGACAGTGGGTTGCGCCCATGCCGGAGCCTGGGGCTCGACGGCAAGGACTAATGGCTCATGTTCGGCCGTAAGGGCAGCTGCTTTTATGGCTAGGGCGTGAGGCCCTGCTGAGGGTTGCCGCCCTCCGGCAAGCTTGGGACTCTCGGCAACGTCCTTGCCGGCGGCTCCTGGGAGCTCAGCGGGAAAGTACTTGCCGGGGCCCGCCTTCCTTCGTTTGTTCTAACCTGCTGATGGTTCAACGGATGGGTTAGTTAGCTGAAGCACAAAGGTACCTAGTTCCATAGGCAACTTGAGGGCAACATGCTTTGGCAGGTCATCAGCAATGTCGTTCTCCGCTCGAGGAACATGCTCTGCTTGCAATCCGTCAAAGCGCTCTTCCAACTTCCTCACTTCATCCACATAGGCCTCCATCAACGAGCTCTGGTAGTCCTTGTTTACTTGCTTGATGATGAGTTGTGAATCACCTCTGACGATGAGCTTTCTGATTCCAAGGTCTGCCGCGATCCTGAGACCGGCCAACAATCCCTCGTACTCCGCCTTGTTGTTCTTTGATTTTTCCCGGGGAAAGTGCATCTGGATTACGTACTTGAGGCGCTCTCCGGTGGGCGCGGCGAGCAATACACTGGGACAAGCACCTTGGAGTGAGAAAGCTCCATCAAAGTACATAATCCACTCACTGCTCGTCTCCTTGCCGGGGAGGGTGGTCTCTTGAATCTCCTCGTCGGGCGTTGCGGTCCATTCTGCTATGAACTCCACCAGGGCTTGGCTCTTGATTGTTGAACTACTTTCAAACTTGAGTACAAAGCTCGACAGCTCCAACGCCCACTCCACAATCCTCCCAGTCGCATCTCAGTTGTCCAAGATTCGTTGCAACGGGAGGCGCGTGATGACGGTGATCTCATGTGCTTGGAAATAGTGGTGCAGCTTTCTCGAGGGCATGATGAGGTTGAAGAGTAGCTTCTCCATACCAGAATATCTTGACCTAGCCCCCTGCAAGAGGGAACTAACAAAATAGACTGGGTGTTGCACCATCTTCTTCTTCTGTCCTACTTTGCTCATATGCTCCGACTCCGTCTTGCCGGGATCGGGTCTCGTCGTGGGTTCTATCTTGCTGGCATCAGACCTTGCCGGGGATGGCCCCGACCTGTCACCCGATGGCTCCGCTGCTACTGCTGCCTCTTCCTCAAGTTCCCTCTGCGCCACCAGCGTGACACTGACCACTTGATCCATTGCTACCAAGTATAGCATCAATGACTCTTGCGGTTTGGGCGCGACTAGTATCGGCATGGAGGAGAGATACCTCTTCAAATCTTGTACTGCAGCCTCTGCCTCCGGAGTCCACTTTAATGGACCCTCCTTTTTCAAAACTTTGAAAAAGGGGAGGGCGCGCTCAGCAGATTTGGAGATGAATCTACTCCGGGCGGCAACACAGCCGGCGAGCCTACGAACGTCTTTGACCCGCTTCGGTGCTTCAATCTGCTCGATCGCCTTGATCTTGTTGGGATTTGCTTCAATTCCACGCTGAGACACAAAGAACCCAAGAAGTTTGCCGGACGGGACACCGAACACGCACTTCTCTGGGTTGAGCTTGAGGTTGATCTTATGCAGATTTGCAAATGTTTCTTCTAGGTCTTGTACGAGCGTGGCCCTGTCCTTGGTTTTGACCACTATATCATCCATATAGGCTTCCATATTTCTATGTAGCTGGGGCTCAAAACCAATTTGGACCGCTCGGGCAAACGTTGAACCGGCGCTCTTCAACCCGAAAGGCATCCATACAAAATAGTACGTACCACATGGCATCATGAACGCGGTCTTCTCTTCGTCTTCTTTCATCATGAAGATCTGGTGGTATCCTGAATAGGCATCGAGGAATGACAGCATGTCACACCCGGTAGTGGAGTCTACAATTTGGTCGATGTGTGGCAAGGGGAAAGGACCCTTTGTACAAGCTTTATTGATATCTGTGTAATCAATACACAGCCTCCACTTCCCATTTGCCTTACGCACCACTACCGGATTGGCCAACCATGTGGGGTGGAGTACTCCTCTAACCAGGCCTACCGCCTCCAACTTCCTGATCTCTTCTATGATGAACTCTTGTCGCTCCAAAGCTTGCTTCCTGACCTTCTACTTGACGGGTTGCGCATGAGGACAAACATCAAGATGGTGCTCAATCACCTCCCTGGGAACGCCGGGGATGTCGGATGCTTGCCATGCAAACACATCGACATTCGCCCGTAGGAAGGCGACAAGCGCGCTTTCCTATTTGCTGTCGACGGTGGAGCTTATGGTGAAAGCCCCGCCCGTGTCGTCCTCCTTGACGGACACCTTCTTTGTTTCTGGTGGTGCAACTTTGGACTTCTTGCTCTTGCTGGCGGAGCTCTCTGGCACGTCCTCAATGGGAGCGCAACACTCCAAAGAGGTGCGCTTACCGGAGTGGGTGCAAGAGGTCTCGCCGGAAGAGGTCTTGTCGGCCTTCTTCTTCCCTGGAGCTTCAGCGGTAGGGGCAAGTGTCTTCGCCGCAGTTGCTGCGACTGCCTCTCGGTAAAGTTGATCGGCACAGATGAGCGCATCTTTCTTGTCGGAGGGGACGGTGATGATGGTTAGCGGCCCTGGCATCTTTAGCGTGTTGTAGGCGTAGTGGGACGCCGCCATGAACTTGGCCAGCGCTGGGCGGCCAAGGATCACATTGTATGGCAAGGGGATCTCGACGACATCAAAGACGATCTTCTCCGTCCTATAGTTCAGCTCGCCTCCAAACATAACGGGCAGCGTGATTTTACCTTTAGCCTGGCTCCTTCCTGGGTTGACCCCTTGAAACGTGCCCATCTCTTCGAGGTCTCCATCAGGAATCTGCAGCTTCTTGATCACAGCGGGCGAGATCAAATTCAGACCAGCCCCACCGTCAACCAGCACTTTCGTCACCTTGAGGTTGCGTATCGTTGGTGAGACCAACAATGGCAAATACCTGACCGTAGTTGTGTGATCAGGGTGATCCTCGGTGTCAAAAACGATGGGCGTGCGGGACCACTTCAGGGGCTTCTAGACATCGAACGACGGCTCCGCCGCAGGGACCTCACGCGCCCACTGCTTCAGCTGGCGGTGTGAGGTGTGCAACGAGGCGCCACCATCGATGCACATGGCCTATGTAGCCTTCTGGAACTCATGCTCGCCAAACTCGTCATCCTCGTCGTGATCATCATCCTCCTCTTTCTTGTCGCGGCCCCGAGCGGGCCTCTCTTGTTGGTTATCTTTGCCGCGGCGACCCCCTTGGCCGCCACGCTTCTTGCCGCATCCCTCAGCACCATCCTGACCTTTCTCCTTGTCTCGCCTTTCATATTCAGCCTTCTGCTTTCCAACAAGTAGCTCAACTTGTCGGTAGTTCTGGAGGTCATGGCCCTTGGTGCGGTGGATTTTGCAGTATTACTTGTCGGAGCCTCCTGGCTTGTTGGCAGCTGCCAGGGCCAAGCAGGCGGCACACCCGGCAACCTCCCTATCGGGGTCGTCAGCCTTGGCCTTTTTGGCGGCGCCAAGCTCGCCGGATCCCTCAATAGCAAGCACAATCTTGCCCTTGCAATTCCTGTTGCGGCACCGGCCCTTCTTTGTCGGAGCGGCGGTGTCTTCGTCTGTGGAGTCGGTTTCCGCAGCGGCGTCCTCGCCGGGGTACTTCCTCCTCTCTTCAGCTCGAGCACATCTATCGGCCAGAACATAAAGTTTGGCCACATCCTTGACCTTGTTCATCGCAAACTCTTCGTGCATCTTGCAGTTGCGCACATTCTGATGGAATGCACTGATAACTACAATGGGATGAACATCTGGGATGTTGTACTGCACTTGGCTTAACCTCTGTATGTACTTGCGCATGTTTTCTCCTTCTTTCTAGGGATTATGTGCAAATCGCTTGCCTGGACATGAGCTTGGTGGCCTCCAGTGAAGGTGCCAACAAACTCATGACACAAATCCGACCAAGAAGAAATGGAATCCACTGGCAAGTGCATCAACCATGACATGACATTGGGTTTGAGTGCCAACGAGAAGTAATTGGCAAGCACCTTGTCGTTGCGAGCTCCAGCAGCTTGCATCGTGATGGTGTAGATGCTGAGGAACTCTGACGGATGGGTCTTGCCGTTGTACTTCTTGCCGACATCGGGCTTGAACGTGCGGTGGGAGGGCCACTAGAACTGCCGCAGCTCTCGGGTAAAGGCTGGACAACCCACCTCGTAAAGCAGGTCACCGGGGCCCCCGGCACCGGGTGGTCCATATTAGGCCCCGCACGCCGATCTGACTGATGGTGTGTCTCCCGTCGTTGTTCGATGGTAGTTCGAGCATCTTCCTGGGCCCGTTCCCGAAGGACTTGACGTTGGTCGTGGTGGGTTCGCGGGTCAGACGACGTGATGGAAATGTTGTCACCGACCTCGGGTAGACGGGCCGGTTGTTATTGTTGCGGTCGC
>NC_041382.1:328014099-328018920 GCF_002162155.2 Triticum dicoccoides | reverse complement strand
GAGCAGCTGCACGCGCGCCAGTGCTTCTGCTGGCGTAGGCGGCAGCGAGATCTACGTAGACCGTGATGCACTCCGACTTCTAACCAGGTTAGAAGGGGCTCTGTCACGGTCTCGCGGTCGCGCGCCGCCTGCACCGGCGTCTGAGCACGCACGCCTGCCTGGTTCGTCTTGGGAGTGGCGCATAGTGCTTTTTCCGCGGCGGTGCCCGGGGGCTCCGACATCGCGGTGTTGCTCATCGCATGCGTCCTGGGAGGGGCGCGACACGGGCGCCGGCTAGGGTGCCGTAGAGGCTGCTGCGCCGCCCGTGGGTAGCAGGGCCCCGCCCCTGGACCCAGCGGCACGCGGCTCGTCATCTCGGATTCGGACGACACCGCTCGCCTGGCTCTGATCGCCAGAATGTCGTGGATGCTCGCGGGCCACGTCTCCGGCCCCATCCGTGGTCGGAGACCTCCTCAATCTTTGACCACTTCATCCTCACAAAACTCAACAGAAAGCTCGGTAAGATCCGTTAGTATAATAAAGCAAATCACTACTCTAAGTATTGTTGCAAACCAATTCATATTTTATTTTTGCATTGTAGCTACTGTAATATAACTTTTCCATGGCTTATACCACCGATAAAATTAATAGTTTCATCAAAACAAGCAAAACAATGCATCAAAAACAGAATATGTCTTAAACATGACAGTGTGTAGCAATCTGAATATATACCATATGTCGGGGGAAACGACACCTACGGGATCACGAGGAATCCCTTTTTGCTACGGTTGGCGGGTGCGGGGCTGTGGAAAGAGCGGGATTGAGAGATTAACACAGGGGGATTATCCAGGTTCAGGCCGCAAGTGATGCGTAATACCCTACTCCTGCTGGTTTCTATTTATCTGGTGTTCTTGGACTAGCTACAAGGCATGTAGGGTCCAAAAAATCTGAATCCTCTCTCAGTACGCCACGGGCCTCCTTTTATAGTCAAAGGGGATGCCATAGTGGCACACAGGAGATGGAAAGCTATATCGTAATCGAGTCTATCTCTTGGCACCGTAGGACAAATGCATTTAATGCGCTGCCGACGTGCCCTTCTTGCTTTATTGGGGACGGCAAGGAAGCTCGTCCCAGCTGTCGCCGCCTCGCCTGGCTTTGACATGCGTCCGAACTGACGAGGCATGTAGCGCCACGCTGGCTGGCTGCTGAGTTGGTGCGATGGCTGAATCTTCACGAAGATCTACATGCCAGCACGCAGGTGCTTGCCGAGTCAGCTAAGAGGCCGCACGTCGCCACGCAGGTACCTGCCTAGCTGGTGGGCTTGCAGCTGCATGGGAACGGCGGTGGAGTCTTTGCAGATGTGGGCCTGGCTGCGGCCCCGCAGATGTTTTTGGCAAGAGTCTTGCCGGGGCCCCAGCAAGGGTCTTCCCGTGGCATCGTGGTCGTCCTCGGCAAGGGTCTTCCCGGGGGTCTCGTGGGTATCCTTGGCAAGGATCTTGCCGAGGATTGTTGTCTTCTGGTCATCATCTAGTCTCGTGTGCTTCTGGTCTCCACAAAGATTTGCATGCCACCATGGAGGTGCCTCCCGAGCCACGGTCCCAAAGTTGATGGTGTTGGAACTCTTGGGCTCAAGGGTGGCGGCTCTGCTGGTGTTGGGCAAGTTGCCCCGGCAAGGTTCTTGCCGGGGCTGTGGAGGCCGCCCCGGCAAGGGCCTTGCCAGGGGAGCTCACCTCGCCCTTCTGCTCTTCGTGTTTTCTGGCTTGGCGTTGCTCTGGTTGTCTTGCGGCTTTGCTTCCTTCCTCTGTCCCGCTAGGTGTGGTCGCAGGCGCGGCTCCAAGTGCCCGCGCACAAGTAAAGGGGTACAAAATAGGACCCCTCCTTTTGTGCACCGACACCATACTTTTGGTACTCCAAAAATTCTAAACAACTAGGACAAAATAAACAATTTTTATAGCAAGATTGTGCAAAAAGTTTCAGAAACGTTTGACATTCCAGTACAAAATGAAAATTCACGCGCTACAACCAAAGTTTCTATTTTTATACCGCACATACCAAGAAGCAATCTAATCACCCTAAAGGCAAATCTTGGCACATTATTTTTATAATACAATGGAATTGTACAAGGGGATAATTATTTTTGTATGTATCTTCATGAAAAATTCTACATTGTTTCCATGAGCATGAACAAATTGTTCAAGGTCGACCCTCACTTCTCCAATGCATAACTTCCAATCGCTTCTCTTTTGTCGAAAAGTTTTAAGTTCCCCTATATTTTTGTTTGTTTTTAAACTTTATAAAAGAACTCAACAGAAATAAATGACTCTCTAAAACTTCCGGGTTGTCTCCCTGGCAGCGCTTTCTTTAAAGCCATTAAGCTAGGAATAAAGTGCTCAAGTAATGGATCCACCCGGATCCCAAGGTATATCAAAGACAATTTTACTTAACAATGATTTGGCATTTAGTAATGAGCACATAGCAACATATATCATGCAATGACGAAGTCTAACTCTCTTCGTATGCATCGGCATCTCATACAAGAACAATTCATGCACATCAAGTAAAGGCAAATACATCGCATAAGCAGTTTCTTGTAATTTTATCGTGTTGGAAACATAAGGAGGTGGAGATATAGTTCCTCTCTCATAATAATTGCAAGTAGGAGCAGCAAGAACATGCATATTATATTCATCAAAATCATCATGTGCAAGGGTAAAATGCAACCCATTAATGTAATCCTTAATAAGAGCAAACTTCTCCAATATAGTGTAGTTTGGAGAATTCAAAGAGATAATAGGACTATCATGTGTAGCGACCCGACCCGAATGGATCAAGTCTCTGTGCTTAAGTGTCATCCCTGGATCAGTATGCTGACACACACAATACTCGAGGGTTTATAACAGAGGTAAATCACATGTATAAAGTAACTTAAATACTATTACCTCAATCAAAAATAGCGGAAGTAACAAGGTTGTGGATTCCCAGCAACACCAACGGCAAAGTTGAGTGTAGAAATCGTAACCCTAACGTGTCACTTACTCGTCGTAAGATAATCCTATAACATGAGATGTTGCAGCCACAAAGGGTCAGTACATTGAATGTACTGGCAAATTCACACCATAGAGAGAAATGATGAACAATGGCTATCACTACATGCATATATGGCTGGTGGAAAAGCTTTATGGTTATAAGGGTTTTGCGAAAAGCCATTTTTTCCCTACTGCAAAGGAATAGATTTTATTTAACTATCATGGTGGTTGTTGAACATTGAGAATGGTTGACAGCATTCTCAATCCCAATTAAGTAACATCATTAAACCCAACAAACTTAATTTAAAGTAACATGATGAGATTCACATGATAATCCAGGTACTAGATACTCAAATTATCCATAACCGGGGACACGGCTAACCATGATTACTTTATACACTCTACAGAGGTTTGCGCACTTTTCCCCACAAGACTCGATCTCCTCCGTTGGGATTCTCGCACTACATGGTGTTTGAGAAATGGATGACCAAGACATAGTCTTTCAGAAGCGCTAGCACCTTACGATCGGGTAGACCGTTACACCTACTTTCCCCTACATCTGCTAGTCTACCACTGTAAGACTTCACACAACTTAGTCAACTATGCTAGAGCCCATAGTAGCTTGTGGCTGCACACGGAAGTTTCTAGCATGAATAATCTCATGATCCCTTTGAGCCTGGGTGGCAGTCCAAAAAAACAGGCAATCCTGGAATACCCAGGTGCCTAGACCTGGAATACCCAGGTGCCTCAATCCACCCAGATGTGTGTTAAAGTTGCCACCTTAAGTAAACCATTAATTAACAATCTCACATCTGTCATGAAATACTCTCAAACCCAATCCACGTCTACGAGCATAGCATGGCAATATAAGCATAACGTAATAGTAACTCCCAAGGTTTGAATACAGGGTAATAGGTTCCTACCTCATCAACTACTTCCCAATACCCACATGTTATCAATCCTACTCATGCAATGTTTGAGGGTGAAACTAATGCATAAAAACTGGGTATCAAAGGAATATGATCAAAGTGTGAACTTGCCTGCAATGTTGATGAAGATGATTCGCACTCAAAACTCTTGATAGCTCTACTCGTCACACTCCGGTCAATCTATCGTAAGCAAGCAACAGTAACCACACATAAGCAATCACTCAACAGATCAGAAAGAACGAAGAAGATGATTCGGAAAACATCAAAGCAAGCAAATAACTCTTGCAACATAAAACAATTTCTAACAGTACCAAAATTAGGTGAATTTGGCCTTATCAGAAAGTTTAGGTCAAGAGTTTCGTTTTGCAAATAGAATCAACTCAAACGGAGCTACGAAACTCAAGTTATGATCAAACGAAGTTTGAATTCAAATCTGATCTAATTGAAATTTTAAAATTTCAAAGACATGTTTGGGTTGGTTTCGTTGGATTTGGACAAACGAGCAAAAAGTAGTGATAGATTGAAGATCACGGACTAAACTATGAAGAAACTAATTACCTACGGGTCCCTGGCCGAAATTAAACAGAAAAAGAAAAAAACCTATCTAACGAACGTTCGCTTCAGAAACAAAACCGACGAAAACCGTTCACTCCAAAGGCATAACTAGTGAATGCTCACTACATAACTAAACATAAAAATACCAGATCTAGGTTTTCTGTGGAAAACCGATCTAGGGTTTTTTTTAACTGAAAGAAAAAGCGGCGGCTTTTACCGGCTCGGGCGAAATAAACCGGCAGCGGTGGAGGTTTTACGGTGGCTCTCCGGCGAGGAGGCGACGGCGGCGGTTACGGCGGATCTCGCTAGCGGCTTCGACGGCGAGCGGGGGC
>NC_041382.1:327973052-328013481 GCF_002162155.2 Triticum dicoccoides | reverse complement strand
TGCGGCGGCGGGCGGAGCGTGCAGCGGCGGTGGCGAAGTCCGGCGAGGCGGCGCGAGAGGCGGGGCACTACAGCGGCGGCGGCGGCGCAAGGGGTGGCGCGGGGCGACACGGTGCCTCGGGTTATAAAGGGGCCTGGGCGGCTCCTGGCTTGGGGAAGGGGCGGCCGGCGCCGTAGGTGCGGCAGACTCCGGCGGGAGTCTCGCACGGGCACGAGGAGGAAGGCGGCGGCGGCGCGCTGGCTGGGCTGCGCCGCGGCCTATTGGGCCGGTCCAGTTCGGCGCCGGAGGAGGATTTTTTTTTAACACAAACAGAGGAAAATTAAAATAAAATAAAACCAAACTAAATGAAAATATTATATAGGCATATTATATATCAAAATTTTCAGAAAAAGATTTCCAACAACATGGACATTTTTGTAAATTCAAATAAAATCCAGAAAAATTCAAATAATTCAAGGAGTGATACCGCTCTATTAAAATCCAATAAAAATCATTTTAAAAAGACCAAAATGATTTCAAATTAATTTTTCTCCAATTTTATATTGTAGGGAATCATGTTACCCTATTTTCCATGTATTTCATTTTTGGAGAAAAATAATTTGAATAAAAATCAAATAACCCAAATTGAAAAATAATAATTTCAAATGGATTTTAAATTTGAGTTTCTTTGAAACTCCCAACTAATATTTCATTTGTTTTGAAGAAGTCATTTTATCTTCTCTCATGAAAATCATTGAGTTGCTTAAAGTTTCAGAACTGGAAATATTTTCAGATGAAATTCAAATATTTTCGACACCCCTTTTCATTTAAATAAATGGAAGAAGTCATGTTATCTTCTCTCTAGGGTTTCGTGGTGAAAAGAATTTGAATTCATGGAGATCAAAATGCAAAAGGTGAAAGTTTGGGAAAGTCCTTTTATTCCCTCTCATTTAACTTTCAAAAAGTTTCGAATTTCACTCAATTTCACTCAAGCAATCAAACAATCAATCAAAACTATCTATTTAATATAACATTCCAAAATTTAGAATTTTGGGATGTTACAAACCTACCACCCTTAGAATGAATCTCGTCCTCGAGATTCGGAGAGGCTAGCAAGAAAAAGGTTAGGGTTTGGGGGTCTTCTCAAAATCCATTGATCATCACAGGGGCCTGGGGTGCTACCACCCTTAGAAGCATGGTTACGGTTCCATTGAAACTCATATACTTCATCCATATTGTTATCAGTGTCGGTCTTCTTGGATCTTTAGGATAATTCCTTATCCGAGCTCTTCCGGTAGTGGCATAACCTTTACCACAATTCTTTCGTCCTTCCATCTTGGTAAGGTGCTTCCATGACTGCGTCTTCTTAGCTGACGGGTCTGGCGCCAATACTAAACAACTTTCGATATCTCACAGTGGTCAACCATTTATGGTTTCTCCTGCAGGAAATGGGTCTGGGTTGATCCTCATCGTATAACCTACGGTTGGCAAAGCTGCCTTGTACAAGGGAAAAATACCTATACCATTCTAAGGCTTAAACAAGGTTTAATATCGCCGTCTCTCTACTATAGGTAAGTCACTCAGATTTACCATCCCATATAGCAGGGCTAATAATAAGAGTAAGTCGGTATGGTGATCAATCCATCCCGCACCCAAATCATTACCTTTTATATGGTTTAGCGAATGTCCCATTCTAACACTCGGTCATCCTCACAAGCATTGCAGAATTTCCCTTGTCCATGAACTGCGTTCGGAATAACCCATTGATTCTACAATCCAAACAAACATCTATCGTTCCTTCACAACTCTCAGGTTTTGCGTTACTCCTATAAAATTGTCTGCCGATAAACATCGTATCTTCCTCCAGGGTTTTTCCTTCAGCAAGAATGTGCTTGCTTCTTGGTAGGTCATGGGGCTTGTGGGTTATGGCCCATCTCATCACTTTAGTCCTTGAACTTATCATCGGGCAATTGATCATTATTCCAACTTCCAACTTCCTAGTATTCTTAAATCCATCCAATTGTACTGTCTTCCTTCCTTCTATTGGCACCAAATTAGGACATGATTACTCAGACTCATCATGGAGTTTCCATTGATCCATATTTCTGACATCATACCTCATTTATATCCAATAGTAATTTATCTCTTCATCCTCGTGGGATATCCCACATACCGAGATAAAAACTTATACTTATGAAGTCCATATTCCACTTCATGGAACATCATTATCCTTTCCAGGTTCAAGTGTCCTTACAGGGGAATATTAGCCATCTCTGCATGGCACTTCTTCAACTGGGAAACGTGAAACACATCATGAACTCCTGACAGTCCTTCGGGTGACTCCAACTTGTTGGCCACTTCGCCCATACGCTCTAAAACTCGGTATGGTCCTACAAATCTCGGGGCTAACTTTCCCTTAACTCAAATTCATTTAACTCCTCGCAGAGGGGACACACGAAGACATGCTCTGCCTCCAATTTCATAGACTACCTCCTTGCGTTTTTTAGTCTGCATAACTCTTCTGCCTGGACTGAGCTACCTTCAGTCTATCTTGAATAGACTTAACATTCTCTTCTGACTCCTTGATCACATTTAGTCCAAACAACTGACGGTCTCCAACTTCATCCCACGTACTCTTGGAGTATCACACATATCGAGACAAAACTCATATTCATTTTGTTTGAAATCCACTTAGTGGAGTATCCTTATCTTTTCCAGGGGTCAAGGGTTCTTACAAGGTACTACCACCCTTAAAATGCACAAATCTTCCATAGACCATATTTCTCATATCCTCAAAAATGGTCAAAATTCTTCTTCATAGGGTAACAACTCATAAAATCCATATCAGTACCAATGATGCTACTTTATTCATTCTCAAATGATTACTATCTCTTGCTCCTCCATTACATGTCTCAACTCAACACCTCGATATAAAAGAAAATGTTCTCACTTCTACTACTCCATTTCTTTTGTTGCAAACTCAACTATCTAGCACAAGTTTCCTTCTCCTTGGGGCATTCTCTGGCAAAGTGCCCTGCTCCATTACAACTAAAACATATTACTTCCGACAAGTATCGAGGTTTCCTTTTTGGGCAACTGTTGAGGTAGTGCCCTGACTCCTTGCACCTGTAACAGGTGATATGACTCAGGTTCTTCCTGGAATCCAATCTGCTTCTCTTCCTGGACCTTTTCATGCCAATCATGGCTTCTATTTCTTGTGGGTCATATTCTACTTCCTCCGTAGGGAATTCTACTAGATCCCCATTCAAACATTTTTGGGAGATGTGTCCTTCTTCTCGACATGAATAGCAAGACTTAGTGCAGGGTTTACTCGGGTCTTCTTTAGGTGTGTCCTCCATCACGAGTTCTTCTAAAATTTCCATAAGGGATCCTTTCTTTACTTCTTTCTTCTGCTGTACGGTTCTTTGTACCATAGGGTAAATGTGACACTGAGTAGGATAGTGGGTAGTCCCTTCACACAAGAAACAAGTAATCTGCCTAGTTGGGCATTCTTCAACTGGGTGACTTCCTTCACAATTTGGGCATTCATCCTTGTGTTCTTTATGGGTGTGTTCTATTTCTCCACAAATCTTGCATGCACAAGGTTTCCTCATATCCTTTCCATAAGGCTTCAACTTCTGGGACACAAGGTGAGATCTCTGCAGAGTCAACTTTAATTCTTTCCAAGTGGTTACTCCTTGCCATCCATTGATGGTTTGGTACATCCTCCACCAAGTAGCAGCACCTCTTTCAAAGCACTGAAGAGCATGCTGGGTCATATCCTTTCCGACTATAGGGTTATTCTTCATGTGATCCTCCATGTCATGAATCCATTGGTCCGTCTCCAATTGACTTATCGGTCCAGAAAATATAAGCTCATCTTCATTCATCCTCTATTGGGTCCATGGGTTTGGGGTGAGATAAGAGGGATAGAGAGGGATACACACAATACAAACAAAAGTTTTGAAAAGACAGATTTTATTTGTGGATGTCGGGAAAAACATCAAACAAATGACAGCTCACAATCGTCGCATCTAACGTAGGTATATAACAGGGGTTTGGTCTTCTAAAGGTCAATAAATCTTCAACGTCTCCAAACTCTTCAAGCCTTGTTCATGCCTCCAATGGCTTCTTCCGATCATGCTTGTCTTCTCAAGTTCTTTTGCCAGATCATCTCTGTTGACGTGAAATCTCTCGTGACATTCTTTAATACTCTGGAGTTGCATTTCAAACTTCTAGGTTTCAACATCCTTGGCATGAACCATGGTCTAGTTCCTGACGAATCTCTGGTTTCTCGAAGTTTTGCTCCTCCAGCTTGGCTACTTCAGCTTCTTGGACCTAAGTTCTTCACGAAATGCTTCCTTGTCAAAATACGGCTTCTTGTAGGTCCATCTTAACTTCTTCATGTAACACTCCAGATCCTGGTGATACACTAGCTAAGGTTAAAACTTCACCTCTTGCTGATAGATGCTCCATCAGCCTTCTAACATCCAATCCTTCCATGCATATGCATGCTTAACCCAGCACAGTGACAATAGCATAAGCGGGCGATAACATCATGGATAGCTGTGTTTCTGCTCTTGTCATTTCCATGAGCTATCGCTCCATAGTTGTCGTGGGTTTGTCATGACAGATGTCCTAGAGAAAGGACTTAGTCGTGGAGCCATCGCGACGGGTTAGCTTGAAGGGGTTAAAGCGGACACAAGGATGCAAGAGATTTTATACTAGTTCGGCCCCTTCGATGAAGGTAAAAGCCTACGTCTAGTTGTGATGGAATTGATGGGTGTTTCGATGACTAGGGAGCAAATAAGCTTCGCCTATGTCTCGAGTTGTTGTCTCCCCTTGAACCGCCGCCGGGTCGTCCCCTTATATACATGGGTGACGCTCGTCGGTTTACAGAGTCCCGATACCGGTTCATAGATGCGTCCGGTTCGGTCTCCACTATTCCTAACTTATAACACAAGTTACATACCGACGCCGGTTTATAGCTATAGGCCTTAAACCGATTATGGGCCTTTAGCCCTCATCTGCCCTTATGGGCTTTTAACATACTCAACTACTGATGAAGTTAACCCGGCCTGTCCTGGCCGGTTTACGCCCATTAGTAATATCCCCAACATTAGGCCCCAGATTGATTTCAACAGGTTCATGTCAATCCTTAGCAAAAATCTTCATCTTCAACATCTTCTTGTATTTTGTTGAACCGCCGTGATGTCATCTTCTCTGCTCGCGGTAGACCGGTGTGACGTCACTGGTTATAAAGAACCTTATCCTGTTAACAAGCCTGCGACAATTAAGGCCGCAGCTTCGTTTCCAAACTCGCGGCTCCTTGATTCTTGCGCCTGACATATCCCTTTCTTTATAAATAGGACCGAAGGGTCATTTCCTTTCTCTTTCCCTCCGACCCCTTCTGCTTCATCTTCCTCGCATCGCCCAGCTTCAGAGCTCCGCCGCCACCGTCGACCTCTGCATCAACCTTGGCCGCTGCATCAACCTGAGCACACCAGAGCATCGCGGTGACCTTCCGCTTCTTCCTCAGCTCCGGTAAATCTTCTATCTTTTCCCCGCAGATCTGTTCTAGGGTTTCCTCATTCGTCGAAGTTCATCGAGACTCTGGCGCTGTTCTTCCTTTGTTTCTTCTTTAGCTCATGAATAAAACTTCAAACCTGATGTATTCCCCGTAACGGCTTATCTTCTGTTACCAAAGCAAACCTTTATGCGCATAAAACACTGATCTGGTCCCTTGTGAATTGCTTTGAGATCAACCTTTTAGGTCTAAATCTTTTATTTTTCTGTCTTACGGTAGATCCAAAATTTCACTGCGACCTTATGAAATCTGTTTTTACCTTCCTTAGTCATTCTTGCCTTAGATCTGTATCCTCTTTACCACATAGGCGGTTCACCTTTGTAAAAGCAATCTATCATATATCATTAGTCCCCTTGTTGAACCGCCAGATGTTGTTGCTTCATAAAACTCCGGTTTAGATAGATCTGCTTCCGGTTTAACATTGCACATATCAATGTACCTTGTAGATTTCATCATGGCCAAGCAAGTGTATGAGTGCAATTGGGTCCCTTCTCGCATCACAGAGGATCAACTGGACGATTTAGTCCTGATTGGCGCCTTGGGCAGCAAAGACACCATCCATTGGAGGGCTCCTGGCAAAGAATGCCCCCCCACACCTCGAGAAGGAGAGGTTGTTGTTTTCGTAGACCACTTAGCCCAGGGCTTTAAACCGCCCGGTTCTAAATTTTACCGGGATGTTCTAGCTGATTTCCAACTCCATCCGCAAGACACTGGCCCCAACTCTGTTACAAATATGTGCCACTTCCAAGTGCTCTGTGAGGTGTTCTTTCAAGAGGAGCCCACAGTGGAATTATTCAGAGATCTTTTCCATCTAAACCGCCATACTGAGTTTACTGATGGCTCTAATACGGAGTTGGGTGGCATGGCGATTCAAAAAAGGAAAGAGGTCACATACCCTCACGCCAAGCTGCACAGTCACCCCAAGGAGTGGAATCAGACATGGTTCTACTGCAAAGACACCTCCCCTACTGATGAGAATCCCTTGCCTGGCTTTCGTCTGGAGCGGCTCAGCAATACCCATCCTTTTCCTCAAAGATTGACTGCCCAGGAGAGAAGCAAATATGCTCCCCAGCTGTCAAAGCTCAGAGCCTTTATGGCCAACGATTTAACAGGGGTTGACCTTGCTCGCTGTTGCATATCATGGAGCATACTGCCCCTTAGTCAGCGCTCTGGTTTGATGTGCAAATACACTGATAGTGTGGATGACCCACTGCGACATTCAAG
This sequence comes from Triticum dicoccoides, assembly GCF_002162155.2. Lineage (NCBI taxonomy): Eukaryota > Viridiplantae > Streptophyta > Magnoliopsida > Poales > Poaceae > Triticum > Triticum dicoccoides. The sequence goes on along the minus strand of NC_041382.1, from coordinate 328,006,691 downwards.
ACCCCAGCTCTCCGGTGAAGAAATCACAGAGGCTGTGCGTAAGATATTGAATGAACCGGAACACGTCTGCGCTAGAACCGGCCTGCTTCCCTTCTGTGCCACCAACAAACCGCTAGCTGTAAGACTTTGATTTTTCTCTTTGCTGAATCTGTTATTGATATGTCTGGTCATTGTTTTTAATATCAGTGTCTGCATAATCAGGGCGATGATCCTTTTTGGAGCAAAAAGCTGCCGCAGGAGAAACCAGAGAAAACGGATAAACTGGAAAGAGCAACCCGGCAAAAAACTAAAGCTGTGAAGAAGACTGCCCACCGGAAAAGAACCACTGCATCTTCTAATCCGGCCCCTGATGACGAGGTGGATACCCCGGACTTTGAGGTAGAGCTTGACTCACTTGGTTTGCTTTTCATGCGTCTTATTGATGATGATATTTGTCAGGATGATGCCGAAGCCAGCCACGCGGATGTTGCAGAGGTAATTATTCTCTCTTCCGATTCAGAAACTTTGCCTTCACAAAAAATCCGTCAGGCAAACCGGAAAGTTAAATTTTCTCATCCTCTTGCTTATTTGGATCCTAAACTTCTTATGAAGACTCAGCAACACAAAGCTCGCCGCACCACCCGGCACAGCGGCCAGGTAGTTACCTCCGCCGGTTTACCCAACAGTCCGGTTCGGAAACGTCCTTCCGAGGTCTCTAATTCGCTTGTCAGTGCTTGTCCTAAAGCGGGCTGCTTTCGTCAACCTCTTAATCCATCTGACTCCGATTACCAGGTTATTTCCCACTCATCTTCTGGCGAGTCATCGGCTACTCAGCTCCCACCACTCAAAACGGTGCTTGGGTAAGCCATATTTATTGTGATGTTTGCAGTACATTGCCTTAGAACATATGCTGTATTTAACTTTGTTATTCTTTTCAGGGCCAAACCTAGGCCAAGCAAGAAGGCCCGCCTGGATAAAGCGGCCGAAGAAGTTGTCATTCTTGAACCAGGCACAACACCCAATCTTGAAGCGGCTATCCCTGAGGATATTCCCAACGATCCATCGCAACCAGATGATGATCTTACTGCTGAAGAGAGACCTACTGATGCCTCAGGTCCTATCCATCAGCCCACAGGTTCCCCCCGGATTGAAAGCTCCGCCGGTCCAGCAAAACCTACTGATCAGCCAACAGCTCCAGTGCAAACCGGCAGTACCAAGGATGATGAAGTTGTCATTACTGGCACTGGCCATACTGAGCCAAGCAATCCTGTTGCTTTATCCAAACATTCTGCCAAGGAAGAATTTGCTGCTTTTGGCAAAGGCAAGTGGAACACTGATCTGACGGCTTACGCTGCTCTGAACGCCCAAGATATCCATTCTGGCTATCTGAACCGGCTGTATTCCAGCCATGACTATGAAGCCGGTCTGGTTAATATGATGAAAGATAAATATGAGGTAACTTCCATATGCTCCTTCCTGCTTGTATGCTTCCACTCTTGCTGACTCTCCTAGCCCCCAAGGGCCGATTTGAAATATTCCTTCAAACCGGGACTTAATAATATGAATCTTGATGCTTTGAAATTTGCTAATGTAGCCCCCAAGGGTCGGTTCAACTTTAGCGTAGTTAAACCAGTACTTTAATAATATAAATCTTGATGCTTTGAAATTTGCTGATGTAGCCCCCAAGGGCCGGTTCAACTTAGCGTAGTTAAACCGGTACTTTAAGTAATTGAAACTGCCGCATCAGAATATATATGATCAAATAGCCATTAGCCCCCAAGTGCCAAGTTGAATGCTTGTATTGATCTTGGGACTTTGTAAACAATTGAAAGATGAAGATCGAATATGCATTAGCCCCCAAGTGCTAAGCGCATAACTTGTTATGTGGTTGGTACTTGAATCCTTCTACCGGTTTGTTGAAACATATATCTGTATGCTTGCAGGCGGAGCTGAAGGCGAAAGAAAACCAAGTCATCGATCTGCAAGAAAACCTGAAAACCCAACAGGCTGAAACCTCCAAAGCAAAAGAGGAATTGTCCAGTGCCTTAAGTGCCATGGAACAACTTAAGGAGAACTTCAAGAAGAAACGGGCGAATTGGGCCACTGAAAAATCCGCTTTGATCAAACGAGCAGAGGATGCCGAGGATGCATTAAAACCAGTGACGGATGAGCTGACCAGCATAAAGCGGCACGTTCATGCCATGACCACTGCTATCTTTGGTAAGCCAGCTTGCCTTCTGAATTAGCTCTGTCTTCTTACAGAGTCGCCGGTTTATGAACCCTTTATGGTATTTCAGGGACACACATTGGTCACTTGGGGTCAGATGTGTAGAAGAAATTGAAAGCCGCCTATACCTTGGTTGAACAATTGTATATTGGTGCCCAGCGGATCATCTGTACCGCGTCTCATAACAAACCGGCGCCCACTTTGATTCAAGATACTCTGATGAAACTGTCAGTGCTTCCTGCCTGGGTTGAAGAGCTGAAGAAATCTGCTGCTCGAACTGGTGCAATCAATGCTTTAATCCGGGCAAATGCCTGGGTGCCGGATTTTGATCCTATTGAGGCGGCTCAGGGTTATCCCAGGTTGAAGGAAGACGGGTCAGAATTTGGTGAAGCGGATTTGCGAGCCATAAACCGGGAGGTATGTCCGTTAGCTTGTCAACTGGCTGAGGAAGCAGATTTGTCTCATTATCAAGCCCAATATGACAGCCAGAACAAGCGAATAGCTGCACCAATTCATGAATCGGAAAACCTGATCCCTCCAATCCGTAAGCATACTTACGCTCCCGATATTGACCCGTCTTTGCTAATCCATGACGAAGCTGTTTTTCAAGCATTAATGGGAATCGACTGGACAACTGTGGATTTCCAGCCACTGGGTAGAGAAACGGAAACTGAAGCGGCGCAGGATGACCCACAACCATCAGGCCAGGCTGGTGTCCAAGCTTAAACCGGAAGCCGGTTTTAAAGCTGTCTCTCCTTTGTGAAAAACAATTATGTTATTATGGGCACCATGTTGCCTTGTAATAGACTAGCTGATACCTTTGATGTTGATATGCCTTCGTGCATAACTTGTTCTTCCTGTGGTAATGAACTTTCCAAAATACTTTCTGAAATAAGAAATTCGTTAAGTGCCACCGCGGTTGTACCGTCAGGCGGAATATGATGTCTGTATATATAAAGTCAAAATATCTAGAACAAAATTTTAAGTATATGATCAAAAATTTTGAGATACATAATACCTGCCACCGTTGAGTGTGAAGTTGGCTTGGCCAACCTTGAAGCGGAGTTTTGCAAACCCACACTGTTGGAGGAAATAACAACTCCTGTATATGTATATGACGCTGGTTACCATGTAAACCGTGCCGGGTTATAATAAACACCGTGTTACTCCATAAGAGGATGTTAACAGCAAGGATCAAACCGGACAAATAGTCTCTGGATTGACGTGAACTGTGTTCCTTCAATTGATTGGTTAAAAAACTTTGTCGGTTTAAAAACACAATGAAAAGCAAAAACCCCCCTTCAAAGAAAAGTATGAAACATGACCAAAAAAGATTTATTTAAGCTGATCAAATGGTGTAACCATGGCCAAACACGACCAAGCTCCCATTAGGTGTAACTATGGTTCTAGTTAGCCAGGTCCCCAAGTGACTCTTGTGGCATTTATGCCGACCAAATGGCATGGTCATGGTTCGGGTTCGACCAAGCCCCCAAATGATTCTGTGGCCTTAGGCCGATCAAGAGGCATGACTGGTTCAGACATGACCAAGTCCCCAAGTGATCTGGTGGCTTTCACCTATCAAGAGGCATGGTATTGGTTCGGACACGACCAATCCTCCAAGTGATATAACACGATGCTTTTAGCAAAGCGAACTCAAGGGGTAAACCGGAGGCCGCTTTAGAGCAACTCCGTGTAACCTCACATAATGTAAAAGAACAGATACCCCGCTTTAGCTGAGGTTCCGGTTTATCATAATATATACATTGTCATAATATGTACATAAGTATAGCCAATGGCTCAGGTATAGTAAGGCCGAAGATGAGCTATATTCCACGGCCTGTTAGTCTCCTCCTCTGATGTACGTGAGTCCTTATGCTCTCGAATATCGACCAGATAGTACGACCCGTTGTGCAGATTCTTGCTGACCATGAAAGGCCCCTCCCAAGGTGGGGATAGCTTATGCATATCAGTCTGATCTTGGATGAGCCGAAGCACCAAATCTCCTTCCTGAAAGGCTCTGGTTCTAACTCGGCGACTGTGATAACAACGAAGATCCTGCTGGTAAATCGCCGACCGGGCGGCTGCGATGTCACGCTCTTCATCCAACCGGTCCAAAGCATCTTGCCATGTTGTCTCGTTGTCCGCTTCAACATAAGCTGTGACACGAGGTGAATCATGATGGATATCACTGGGGAGAACCGCCTCCGCTCCATAAACCATGAAGAACGGTGTGTATCCTGTTGATCTGTTGGGTGTTGTATTGATGCTCCATAACACAGATGGTAATTCTTCTACCCAACAACCCGGCGTTCTCTGCAAAGGAACCATGAGCCGGGGCTTGATGCCTCTCAAGATCTCTTGATTAGCTCTTTCTGCTTGACCATTAGACTGTGGATGTGCCACTGATGAGATGTCGAGCCGGATGTGCTCCCGTTCGCAGAACTCCTTCATAGCACCTTTGGACAAATTGGTACCATTATCTCTGATGATACTATGCGGAAAGCCAAACCGGAAAATCACCTTTTTGATGAACTGAACCGCCGTGGCCGCATCACACTTGCTAACAGGTTCTGCCTCCACCCATTTTGTAAACTTGTCAACCGCCACCAGGAGGTGAGTCTTCTTATCTTTGGACCTTTTGAAAGGCCCAACCATATCCAGCCCCCAAGTCGCAAACGGCCAAGTAATTGGAATCATCCTCAATTCTTGAGCCGGTACATGAGCACGTCTTGAAAACCTTTGGCAACCATCACATCGTCTGACCAGATCCTTCGCATCAGCATGAGCAGTTAACCAATAGAAACCATGGCAAAACGCTTTAGCCACCAGAGATTTTGAACCGGCGTGGTGACCACAATCTCCTTCGTGGATCTCACGCAAAATTTCACGGCCTTCTTCAGGAGACACGCAACGTTGAAAAGCTCCTGATACACTGCAATGATACAACTCACCGTTGATGACAGCCATGGACTTGGATCGCCGGATTATCTGCCGGGCCAGAATCTCATCTTCTGGAAATTCGCCCCGGTTCTTGTACGCTAGGTAAGGAAGCGTCCAATCCGGAATAACATGAAGAACTGCCACCAATTGAGCCTCCGGATCAGGAATAGCCAAATTCTCTTCACCAGGATCTTCACCGACGGGTTGTGCAGCACATCCAGAAAAAACATTGGGCGGGACCGGTTTGCGCTGAGAGCCTAGCCGGCTTAAAGTGTCCGCCGCTTCATTTTTCCGCCGGTCTACGTGGTCCACCTGATAGCCTTTGAAATAACCTGCCACAATATCCACCTCACGACGATATGCTGCCATGAGTGGGTCCTTGGAGTCCCAAGTGCCAGACACTTGCTGAGCCACAAGGTCCGAGTCACTGAAGCACTTAACTCGACTTAGATTCATCTCCTTAGCCATCCAGAGACCATGGAGCAAGGCTTCATACTCAGCTGCATTGTTAGTACAAGGGAACATTAAACGGAGAACATAACAAAACTTATCACCTCGTGGGGAAGTTAATACGACTCCAGCCCCCGAGCCTTCCAACTGCCTGGATCCGTCAAAATGGATGGTCCAATACGTATGATCCGGCTTTTCCTCAGGTGCTTGCATTTCCGTCCAATCATTGATGAAATCAACAAGTGCTTGAGACTTAATCGCTATCCGAGGCACATACTTCAAACCGTACGGCCCCAACTCTATAGCCCACTTGGCAATCCGGCCAGTCACTTCCCAGTTCTGCATGATATCTTCCAAAGGAGCAGAACTGACCACCGTAATTGGGTGCCCTTGGAAGTATTGCTTAAGCTTCCGGCTTGCCATAAAAACTCCGTACACCAGCTTCTGCCAATGCGGATACCTTTGCTTGGACTCAATGAGTACCTCGCTGATATAATAGACCGGACGTTGAACCAGATGCTCCTTACCTGCCTCCTTTCGCTCCACCACAATAGCCACGCTGACTGCACGAGCATTAGCAGCAACGTATAACAGTAACGGCTCCTTGTCAATGGGAGAGGCGAGCACAGGCGGATTGGCCAATTGCCGCTTTAAGTCCTCAAATGCTTCATCAGCAGCAGAACTCCAGACGAATTGATCCGTCTTCTTCAACATCTGATACAAAGGGATTGCCTTCTCACCAAGGCGGCTGATAAACCGGCTTAACGCGGCAATCTGGCCTGCCAGGCGTTGAACATCATTGATACACTTCGGGCCAGGAGGTGATGGCTGTGATCTTCTCCGGATTAGCCTCAATTCCCCTGTTGGACACCAGAAAACCCAATAACTTGCCCGCCGGTACACCAAAGACACACTTGTCCGGATTAAGCATCATCTTGTACGTCCTTAGGTTATCAAAGGTTTCCTTCAAATCGTCAACCAGAGTCTCCTTTTCCCTGGATTTAACCACAATATCATCCACGTAAGCATGTACATTACGGCCAATCTGTTTGTGAAGACAATTTTGTACACACCGTTGATAAGTTGCCTGGGCACTTTTGAGCCCAAAGGGCATAGACACATAGCAGAAGGCTCCAAAGGGAGTTATGAATGCCGTCTTCTCCTGGTCCTTAACTGCCATTTTGATCTGATGATAGCCAGAATATGCATCCAAAAAACTTAAATGCTCACAACCCGCCGTAGCATCAATGATTTGATCAATACGGGGGAGGGCAAAAGGATCTGCTGGACAAGCTTTATTAAGATCGGTGTAATCCACACACATGCGCCAGGTGCCATTTTTCTTAAGGACTAGCACCGGATTGGCAAGCCACTCAGGGTGAAAGACTTCAACAATAAAACAGCTGCTAAGAGCCTGGCTACCTCTTCTCCAATCGCCTTGCGTCTTTCTTCGTTAAACTGGCGGAGGAACCGTTTCACCGGTTTGTATTTAGGATCCACATTAAGGGTGTGCTCAGCGAGTTGCCTCGGTACACCTGGCATGTCAAAGGGCTTCCATGCAAAAATGTCCCGATTCTCACGGATGAACTCGATGAGCGCGCTTTCCTATTTCGGATCCAAGTTGGCACTGATGCTGAACTGCTTGGACAAATCGCTAGGTATGAAGTCAACAAGCTTAGTTTCTGCTGCCGATTTGAACTTCAGGGCCGGATCATGCTCCGTAGTTGGCTTCTTCAATGGAGTCATGTCCGCCGGATCAACATTGTCTTTATAGTACTTCAACTCCTCGGTGGCACAAACCGACTCCGCATAAGCCGCATCTCCTTCCTCGCATTCCAAAGCGATTTTGCGGCTTCCGTGAACCGTTATTGTCCCCTTGTGACCCGACATCTTGAGCTGCAAATACACATAACAGGGCCGAGCCATAAACTTGGCGTATGCCGGTCGCCCAAACAGGGCATGATATGGACTTTGGATTTTCACCACTTCAAACGTCAATGTCTCCGACCGGGAATCATGGTCATCCCCAAAGGCCACTTCGAGAGCTATCTTGCCAACGGGATATGCTGATCTGCCAGGCACTACACCGTGGAATACTGTATTAGACGGTTTGAGATTCTTATCTGTTAGTCCCATACGACGGAAGGTCTCATAATACAGGATGTTAATGCTGCTTCCTCCATCCATGAGCAACTTGGTGAACTTATAACCTCCCACCTGAGGCGCCACCACCAGAGCCAACTGACCCGGATTATCGACCTGGGGTGGGTGATCCTCTCTGCTCCATATGATTGGCTGTTCAGACCAACATAGATAACGGGGCGTGGCCGGTTCAACAGAGTTGACTGCCCGTCTCTGAACCTTACAGTCTCGCTTGTCCAAGCTAGTGGTAAAGACATGGTACTGCCCACTACTCAATTGCTTGGTTGCTCTGGTAACCTGACTGTTGCTGCTGTTGGTTGTAACCAGCCTGGTTGTTCTGACTATTTTGACCATTATGTCCGCACGGATTACCATTAAATTCTGAATCGGAACTTCCTCCACCGTAACCCGGCCCGGACCCTGAGCCACCGCCAGATCCGTGATCATACCAGAAATTATTAGAATTCTTGAACTCCTGCATAATAAAGCAATCCTTCCAAAGGTGGTTTGCTGGCTCCTCCTTCGTCCCATGTCTTGGACAGGGCTGGCTTAGCAGATAGTTCAGGCGGTTTGGGTTAGGGTTGGGTGCTCCACTACGATTTTTCGGCCTACCCTTGTGACGCTGGCCATTGTCCTGTGCGTTGGTATTAGCCACAAAATCCATGCTACCATCCGCTTTACGCTTGCCTCCTCCGCCACTGCCTACCCAGTGATGCTGCTGACCTTTGGAGCTGCTGTTCTTCTTCCCCTTCCCTGTCTTGTCATCATCAGATTCGGGATCCTTGGTACTACCAGAATCAACATATTTTACCAAAGCGGCCATGAGGGTCCCCATGTCGGTGCAATGACGCTTAATCCGTCCCAATTTCAACTTCAGGGGCCCAAACCGGCAATTGCCTTCTAGGGTTAATACTGCAGCGTCAGCATTGATGCGGTCTGAGGAGTGCAACACTTGTGAAACCCGGCGCACCCAATGAGTCTTTGATTCTCCTTCCTCCTGGATGCATGCAGCTAAGTCCACTATCGGCAAGGCACCCCAAAGAATTAGAAGTAACACCAGGTTCGATCGAGATGGTTGGACGAACCGGCGTGAGCTGCCGAGCCTGATGCTGTGCGGCTAATTCGGCCTCCCTGCGCGCTCGGGCCCGGTTCACCACTTCCTGAGCGTCATCAGCACCACCCGTCGGGTTGTTGCCACGGGGTGCTCCACGTCGTTCATTACTCGACACTGCTGGTTCATCCATATGTCTGCTATAGCTCTGGCTTGGACGGGGGGTCGAGTGGATCCGGTCGCGGCTGTACGAGTACGCCCCCTGTTGGGCCAAAGCTGTCCTCAGAAGTTCCTTGACCCGTCGCATATCCACTGCCTGCGGCGAGTCACCTTCAACTGGAATGGCCTCCAGTCGTGCAACAGCGGCAACAAGATTGTCCATTGGATTGGAGTAGTGACCCGGAGGTGTTAAAGCATCCTGAGGTATAACAGTGTTTTGACGAGGCGGGTCCATCTGATGGGGCTGAACCGGTGCACCGGTCCCAGGGGCTTCTGCCCGGTTCCCCTCCAGCGGATTGCTGTCTCTTGGTCCTGGAGTGTTGAAAAGGTCTCTGGCCTCGAAAACCGGAGGTAAGCGGGACCGGTGCTTCCTCCTCATGACTTCATGCGACGCGCTCTGGTCCAACATAAGCCTGTAGGCTTGTGCGTCTAAAGCGGCCCGCTCTGCGGCCATCCTGGTGTCCTTAGCCGCCAGATCCGTCTTGGCCTGGGTGATTTGTTCCTTTACCTTTGCAATCTCCGTGTTGTGAGCGTCCTGATCTGGCGGATTAATTTCTGCCATAAGCACAGCCAACGTATCAAATAGTTCTGATAGAACCTGAGCCGGCGGGCGCACAGGGCATCCTGCCCCGGCAGCCATTGCCGCTGCTGAACCGGAGATCATTGCCGCGGCTGTCGAAGAGTGAAGCGCTGCTTGTGTTCCGGTCATGAATATTCCAACCCGGTTAGGCAGATCAGAGGGGTCCGGAATACTATCGCCATCGGAACAGCTCTCAATCTGGCCATCTTGTAACTGATAAAGAGATTCGGTTTCTCCGGTCGAAGATTCATCACCGGAACAAACGGCAGTCGCCCCACGAAGCTCCGATCTGTCCTCACAACTCCCTCCATGGATCATTCCCACGAAGGCACGCTTCATGGCCGGTTTAATCCGGGCAGATCGCGCACGCTGAGCCGTCTCGATGAGGTCGGTGCAGATGTCTGGCTCAGGGCCCGGTTCACCGATCTTGCCAATGAAAACGTGAATGCTACCAAAAGGGACCCGGTATCCATACTCAATTGAGCCGGCCTCGGGGCCCCAGCCTGCATCGTCGATGTAGAGTTTGCCGCGAAGACTCTTAGTCATCTGGCCTACAACGTAGCCCTCGAGTCCTTCAAAGCGGCCCTCCAAGAACCGGAAACCATCGTGCGATAGCCCCACGGTGGGCGCCAACTGTCGTGGGTTTGTCACGGCAGATGTCCTAGAGAAAGGACTTAGTCGTGGAGCCATCGCGACGGGTTAGCTTGAAGGGGTTAAAGCGGACACAAGGACGCAAGAGAGTTTATACTAGTTCGGCCCCTTCGATGAAGGTAAAACCTACGTCTAGTTGTGATGGAATTGATGGATGTTTCGATGACTAGGGAGCAAATAAGCTTCGCCTATGTCTCGAGTTGTTGTCTCCCCTTAAACCGCCGCCGAGTCGTCCCCTTATATACATGGGTGACGCCCGTCGGTTTACAGAGTCCCGATACCGGCTCATAGATGCGTCCGGTTCGGTCTCCACTATTCCTAACTTATAACACAAGCTACATACCGACGCCGGTTTATAGCTATAATCCTTAAACCGATTATGGGCCTTTAGCCCTCATCTGCCCTTATGGGCTTTTAACATACTCAACTACTGATGAAGTTAACCCGGCCTGTCCTGGCCGGTTTACGCCCATTAGTAATATCCCCAACAATAGTTGATATCTCCTACCTTAGGGTTTTCGTTGACAAAACTTTAAGTTTTTAACTCTCCATGCTCCGGTCTTTCTCCGATACGCCCTGATCTCGGGCATTGACAACTTCCATAATCTTTCAAGTTCCATAAGGATAGCCTTCCTAGGTCATACAAATCTAGGGATTCTTCAGAGCCTTCAAATTCTCCTAGTCTTCGGAGTCTTCAACCGTTGTAGTTTCCATTATTCAGATGCACAGTAAAATCCTCTTCATTCCGAAGCAGTCTTAGTTGTCCAATATCTTGTACTTCTTGGAGTGGTCTCATCCGTCGAATCTTCGAGTGATCCAAAGGGAAAAGGGATATGGTCTCACTAAAAGGGATTTTTGAATAAGCTCAGAAGAGAAGAGAGGTAAAAGATCTTTTTGAAAGGGAAAGTTATAGAGAAAAAATCTTTTCTATGGGCTTGCCAGTTTCTAGGGTCACGTCCTACAATCAACATGTGCTCTGATACCATATTGTAGCGACCCAACCCGAATGGATCAAGTCTCTATGCTTAAGTGTCATCCCTGGATCGGTATGCTGCACACACAGTACTCGAGGGTTTATAACAGAGGTAAATCACATGTATAAAGTAACGTAAATACTATTACCTCAATCCAAAATAGCGGAGGTAACAAGGTTGTGGATACCCATCAACACCAATGACAAAGTTGAGTGTAGAAATCGTAACCCTAACGTATCACTTACTCGTCGTAAGATAATCCTGCAACATGAGACGTTGCAGCCACAAAGGGTCAGTACATTGAATGTACTGGCAAATTCACACCATAGAGAGAAATGATGAACAATGGCTATCACTACATGCATATATGGCTGGTGGAAAAGCTCTATGGTTATAAGGGTTTTGCGAAAAGCCAATTTTTCCCTACTGCAAAGGAATAAATTTTATTTAACTATCATGGTGGTTGTTGAACATTGAGAATGGTTGACAACATTCTCAATCCCAATTAAGTAACATCATTAAACCCAACAAACTTAATTTAAAGTAACATGATGAGATTCACATGATAATCCAGGTACTAGATACTCAAATTGTCCATAACCGGGGACACGACTAACCATGATTAGTTTATACACTCTACAGAGGTTTGCCACTTTTTCCCACAAGACTCAATCTCCTCCGTTGGGATTCTCGCACTACATGGTGTTTGAGAAACGGGTGACCGAGACATAGTCTTTCAGAAGCGCTAGCACCTTACGATCGGGTAGACCGTTACACGTACTTTCCCCTACATCTGCTAGTCTACCACTGTAAGAGTTCGCACAACTTAGTCAACTATGCTAGAGCCCATAGTAGCTTGTGGCTGCACACGGAAGTTTCTAGCATGAATAATCTTATGATCCCTTTGAGCCTGGGTGGCGGTCCAAAAAAACAGGCAATCCTGGAATACCCAGGTGCCTAGACAGGCAATCACTGGAATACCCAGGTGCCTCAATCCACCCAGATGTGTGTTAAAGTTGCCACCTTAAGTAAACCATTAATTAACAATCTCACATCTGTCATGAAATACTCTCAAACCCAATCCACGTCTACGAGCATAGCATGTCAATATAAGCATAACGTAATAGTAACTCCCAAGGTTTGAATGCAGGGCAATAGGTTCCTACCTCATTAACTACTTCCCAATACCCACATGTTATCAATCCTACTCATGCAATGTTTGAGGGTGAAACTAATGCATAAACACTGGGTATGAAAGGAATATGATCAAAGTGTGAACTTACCTGGAATGTTGATGAAGATGATTCGCACTCAAAACTCTTGATAGCTCTACTCGTCACACTCCAGTCAATCTATCGTAAGCAAGCAACATTAACCACACATAAGCAATCACTCAACAAATCAGAAAGAACGAAGAAGATGATTCAGAAAACATCAAAGCAAGAAAATAACTCTTGCAACATAAAACAATTTCTAACAGTACCAAAATTAGGTGAATTTTGCCTTATCAGAAATTTTAGGTCAAGAGCTTCGTTTTGCAAAAAGAATCAACTCAAACGGAGCTACGAAACTCAAGTTATGATCAAACGAAGTTTGAGTTCAAATCTGATCTAATTCAAAATTTAAAATTTCAAAAACATGTTTGGGTTGGATTACTGGATAGAGGAGATCGTAACGAAGAAGTGGGTGTTGGTTTCGTTGGATTTGGACAAACGAGCAAAAAGTAGTGATAGATTGAAGATCAGGGACTAAACTGTGAAGAAACTAATTACCTACGGGTCCCTGGCCGAAATTAAACAGAAAAAGAAAAAAACCTATCTAACGAACGTTCGCTTCAGAAACAAAACCGACGAAAACCGTTCACTCCAAAGGCATAACTAGTGAACGCTCACTACATAACTAAACATAAAAAAAATCAGATCTAGGTTTTCTGTGGAAAATCGATCTAGGGTTTTTTAACCGAAAGAAAAAGCGGCGGCTTTTACCGGCTCGGGCGAAATAAACCGGCAGCGGTGGTGATTTTCCGGTGGCTCTTCGGCTAGGCGGCAACGGCGGCGGTTACGGAGGATCTCGCCGGCAGCTTCGACGGCGAGCGGGGGCGGCGGCGAGGGGTGGCGCAGGGCGGCGCGGTGCCGAGGCGCGGCAACGGCTGTGGCTTCGGGGTGACGGCAGGGAGCGGCAGCGTGCTAGCTGCGGCGGCGAGCGGAGCGTGCAGCGGCGGCGGTGAAGTCCGGCGAGGCGGCGCGAGAGGCGGGGCCCTGCAGCGGCGGCGGCGGCGCGAGGGGTGGCGTGGGGCGGCGCGGTGCCTCGAGTTATAAAGGGGCAGGGGCAGCTCCTGGCTTGGGGAAGGGGCGGCCGGCGCCGTAGGTGCGGCGGACTCCGGCGGGAGTCTCGCACGGGCACGAGGAGGAAGGAGGCGGCGGCGCGCTGGCTGGGCTAGGCCGCGGCCTATTGGGCCGGTCCAGTTCGGCGGCGGAGGAGGATTTTTTTTAACACAGACAGAGGAAAATTAAAATAAAATAAAAGCAAACTAAATGAAAATATTATATAGGCATATTATATATCAAAATTTGCAGAAAAAGATTTCCAACAACATGGACATTTTTGTAAAGTCAAATAAAATCCATAAAAATTCAAATAATTCAAGGAGTGCTACTGCTCTATTAAAATCCAATAAAAATCATTTTAAAAATACCAAAATGATTTCAAATTAATTTTTCTCCAATTTTCTATTGTAGGGAATCATGTTACCCTATTTTACATGTATTTTGTTTTTGGAGAAAAATAATTCGACTAAAAATCAAATAACCCAAATTGAAAAATAATAATTTCAAATGGATTTTAAATTTAGTTTCTTTAAAACTCCCAACTCATATTTCATTTGTTTTGAAGAATTCATTTTATCTTCTCTCATGAAAATCATTGAGTTGCTTAAAGTTTCAGAACTGGAAATATTTTGAGATGAAATTCAAATATTTTCAACACCCCTTTTCATTTAAATAAATGGAAGTAGTCATGTTATCTTCTCTCTAGGGTTCCGTGGTGAAAAATAATTTGAATTCACGGAGATCAAAATGAAAAAGGTGAAAGTTTGGGAAAGTCCTTTTATTTCCTCTCATTTAACTTCCAAAAAGTTTCGAATTTCACTCAATTTCACTCAAGCAATCAAACAATCAATCAAAACTATCTATTTAATATAACATTCCAAATTTTAGAATTTTGGGATGTTACATCATGTGTGGGTGCAATAGCAACAATTTCTTTCTCAACATAAGGAACTATAGCAAGTTCATCTCCATAAGCATAATTCATATTGGCATCTTGGCAACAAGCATAGCAAGCATCAAGTTCATCAGAAAGAGATATTTCAAAATAATCAACGAGATCATAGCAATTATCATGGCATTCATCCTCCGGTAAGCATGCAGGGAAATTAAATAATGTATGAGTTAAAGACTTACTCTCATTGGAAGGTGGGCATGGGTAGCTAATCCGCTCTTCCTCCTTTTGTTCTTCGCTCTCCTCATCATCTTTTTCATTCAATGAGCTCATAGTTTCATCAATTCCTTCTTCCATAGACTCCTGTAAATTATTAGTCTCTTCTTGGACAACGGAGAAGTCCTCAATATATGGTTTAATATAAGCATTAGAACAATAATTTTCATAGCAATATTTAAGTATGGAAAAAATTTCAGATTTGTAAAGAGTAGCATCATACTTTTCAATCAAAGAAGCAATTTCATAGGCACCCTTAAAAGCAACAAATTATTCAATTTGTTCAATATCAAAGTAATTATAAACACCCTTGGCATAAGAAGATAAGATTCCATTATCCTTAAACTCACATAGGAAGAAAAGGTGTTTCTTGGGGTCCTCGGAACAACAAGTAAAATCATGTATTTCACATAAATTCAAAGCATAGCAATACAAACTATGAATATGATGCCACAAAAGTTTCCATTTTTGATATATGAGATGTCGCACAAAATAAGCATGCTCATATAATGATTTTCCCTCAACTAAGCTAGTTGGGTTTTCAGCACGAGCACAAATGGATCAAAGATGATCCAAGTAGAAAGCTTCGGTAGTAGGATAAATTTTGGGTGGTTCTTCAACCATAGGTTTATTAGGTACAACTATTTTTTTGGTATTTTGTGTTTCCTACCCATAACTAAAGATAGAAAACAAGAGCACAAAATAAAAACTACTTAGTGATAAAGCAAACAAGAACACACGAGAATATTCACCCCACGCTATTGCTCCCCGGCAACAGCGACAGATAAAGGTCTTGATAACCACAAGTACAGATGATCGTTTGTAGCCTTATTAGATAAATAAGAGCGTCGAACCCAATGAGGGGCTAAAGGTAGAACAAATATTCCCTCAAGTTCTATCGACCACCGATACAACTCTACGCACACTTGACGTTTGCTTTACCTAAAACAAGTCTGAAACTATTTTGCAAGAATAAAACTATGAGTACTTTGTGAGAATAAACCTACGAATAAATTTCAAGGTAATAAAAGTGGATAGCTTTTGTCAACAAGAAAGCCATTTGTCCCTAGGCAATCGATAACAAGTACCGGTAATCATTCTTGTAATTTTACATGAGGGAGAGGCATGAGCTAACATACTTTCTCTACTTGAATCATATGCACTTATGATTGGACCCATAGCAAGCATCCGCAACTACTAATGATCATTAAGGTCGTGAAACCCAATGTCGGTGTCAAAACCGGCGTATCTTGGGTAGGGGGTCCCGAACTGTGCGTCTAGGATCGATGGTAACAGGAGACGGAGGACACGATGTTTACCAAGGTTCGGACCCTCTCTATGGAGGTAATACCCTACTTCCTGCTTGATTGTTCTTGACGAATATGAGTATTACAAGAGTTGATCTACCACGAGATCGTAATGGCTAAACCCTAGAAGCCTAGCCTATGTGAATATGGTAATGAGCATATGTCATTTCCTTTCCGGACTATCCCCTTCGGTTTATATAGACACTGAGGGGATCTAGGGTTTACATGGAGTCGGTTATATAAGAAGGAATCTTTGGTCGCCAAGCTTTCCTTTCACGCCAAGTAGAGTCCAATCCGGACACGGTGCAGTCTTCGGCCTTCATGTCTTCACAGCCCATCAGTCCGGCCCATGGATAACAGGCCGGACGCCCGAGGACCCCTTAGTCCGGGACCTGGCTTTCAATGACGAGGAGTCCAGCGCGCTGATTGTCTTCGGCATTGTAATGCGGGTTCCCCTTTCTCCAAACTCCAAGATAGTCTACGGATGCAATGATCGTATCCTGACCTATTACGCACACCATACACAACCGCAGAGAGAATATAATATTTGCACGAATCTAATCTGTTTGACATCTTCTTTCCAACGCGACATCGCGTCTGTCCGGTTATAATTTTGAACCGTTTTTCTTCTGCCATCCCACGCTTCGAGACGCGGTTGCTATTGGCAAGTCTTGT
Organism: Triticum dicoccoides; assembly: GCF_002162155.2. NCBI lineage: Eukaryota > Viridiplantae > Streptophyta > Magnoliopsida > Poales > Poaceae > Triticum > Triticum dicoccoides. The sequence goes on along the minus strand of NC_041382.1, from coordinate 327,990,001 downwards.
CGAAACAGAGATCATGTCCCCTTATTCCGGGATTCTCATCAATGCGGGCATGGGTAACTTAACCGTGCCGTTTATATAGCCCTAGGGAACAGGTGAATCCTAAGGTGAGTGAGGAGGCGTTTAATATCTGCTGCCTTTATAAGGGGATAAGGATTCCCTCTTACTGTCCTCACGCTCTCTCTCTGTCCCGGCCTTTCCAATCTCAAGCTCCAGCGCCCAAGTCCTCATCTCCTTTCCACTCAAGAAACCATGTCCGGATCTGGTGGTCAGGGAAAGTGGATGGTCTCCTCCGTCAAGGAGGAGGACATTACTGAGCTCCGGGCGGCCGGATAATTGGCAAGGGAGATGGCCCATCGTCTTCCAGCCAAGGGACAAGTCGTCCCCATGCCGGAGCCCACAGAGAGGGTAGTATTCATCCCCCATTTATTCCGTGGGTTAGGGTTTCCACTCCACCCTTTCGTTCGCGGGCTAATGTACTATTACGGGATAGATTTCCATGATCTGTCCCTGAATTCCTTCCTCAACATCTCGGCGTTTATCGTCGTGTGCAAGGCCTTCCAACGCATCCATCCCCACTTCGGGCTGTGGCTCAAAGTCTTCAACATGAAGCCGAAGGTGCTGGACGACCAACACGCGGAGTGCGGAGGGGCCATGGTGAGCAAGCTATCCAACGTCTCCTGGCCCAAAGGCACCTTTGTGGAGACAGGGAAGGGATGGTAGAGGCAGTGGTTCTACATCACAGAACCTCGCGGCACCACCTGGGCCGCAGCTGCCGAATTCCGCTCTAGTGCTCCCATGTGACTCACCTCCTGGGTCGAGAAGAGTCCAGAGTGGTGTTCACCTGATGAGCTGATAGCGCTGCAGACACGCGTTCAAAGCATGGTGACCAATGATGTCAAGCTCATTGACGTTATCCAGGTGATGCTAGTTCGCCAGATTCTTCCGTGCCAGCGCCAAAGCCGCCTTTGTGGGAGTTCAATTTGAAGAAGCACCAGACCCTGAAAAGGTTCTTCGAGACTTCTCACGAAGGGGCCTGGAAGTTTCTATTTAAGGGCAACGAGAAGCCACCGGCCACGGACTCAGACCATGGTCACGATTGTCCGCCAGCGAGATATGTCACTTTTGACGTATTCCAACTTAAATGTTTCGAGGATGATGTCTGAGATTTTAGTATTGCTCCCTCAGGACTGGGTGGAGAGGGCGAAGCGGATCCAGTGTCCGGCTCCGCTGGCCGAAGAACCGGTCATCCCGCACCTGGCGAAGATGCTGGTGCTGGTGCCATATACGACGCCCGAGAAGAAGGCCAAGGGGGCCAAGAGTGGCCCCCGTTGCAAGGGCACTTCGGACGCGACGTCCAAAGACGACGAGGCCCATTCCTCTGTCCCTGAAGACAATGATGAGCAAGAGGAGGAGGAGGAGGAAAACAACTCTCCTCCCGAGGAGAAGAAGAGGAAGAGGGTGGCCTCGACACATCTGGAGGCGAAAGCGCCCAAAAAGGGGAAGGGCGCCCTAGCGGTCAACACAGTGTGGGACGTTGATAGTAGTCCGGAACGACGCCCCCGTACTAGGCCCCCGGCCGCATCGTAAGTGACATGGCTTATTTATGCGCACATCCAACCCTTTCTTTTTATTATTCTAACATGGTTAATCCACACTATTGCAGTCCGGCCCGTGACCTTATCCAGGGATCCTCATCTGGAGGTTCGTTGGCTCCGTCGGAGATGGCGAGCATGTCGCCACCGCCTGCTTACTCCCCCGGGGCCAGGGACGACACCGAAGTGTTATCCTAGGGGACCGCTCTGAAGGGAGGAGCCCAGGACGTTGTCTGGGAGGCGCCACAAGGCGGGACCTCCACTGCCGGACACATGGGAGAGCCAATCCCCATGGAGACTGGCAAAGAGGGCCGTATCCAGTTCGGCCCTCAGCCGAATACGATTCCGGAGACCCATATGGCTCCGGAGTCAGGCGAGCAGCCCCCTTTGAAGGAGGGGGGGGGTGTGTCGCCTCCACCGATGACTCCTATCCATCCAGGAGCCCCGGATGACCTGATGGGGGCGCTATGAAGCGCCTCCGTCGTGGATGAGCACCGTATCCTTATGGGTGCGGTGATCGAGAAGGTTCACTCCGCCAAGAGCGGACTAAATGAAGCCTGCAGTGGCTTGTTAATAGGTTTCGAGGTAAGAAAGAGAAAAACCTCGTATAGTCCGTAGCCCCTAAGACGCTGTCTGTATTCGGCGAGGAGAACTAGACAGGGGATCAACCCTTAATTATAAGAGGCTGACTGAATATGTATCGATAAGCAGGCGTCCCTGTTGGCTGCGACCTCGCATACTGCTGAGGTCTCCTTGCTGAAGCGGAGGCTGGAGCGGACCGAGAACGAGCTCGGCGAGGTTAAGGTTTGGCTCCAGGAGAAGCAAGGTAAGGAACAACTTGCTATATGTTCGGGCAAGGATAAGCGATGTATATTTACAGCGGTATTGTGATATGTGCAGAAGCCACGACCGAGGTGAAGGCCCTGAGGAAGGCCTTGGGCGAGGCCGAGGAGCAGGCTGTCCAGCAGCAAGCCGCTCGTAAGAAGCTAGGGGCCCGGGTCAAAGAAGTCTAGTAGGAGATCAAGGATGCGGTTAACAAATGTGAGACCCTGGAGAATGATGCATCAGCTTGAGGGGCCGAGCTCACCAAGGCTCGTCAGAGCACGGAGACCACTCGGAATGAGGCCCAGGCCGCCCTCCAGGAGATCCAGGAGGCCAAGAAGATCATAGCGGGTAAGGCTTTTAAGATGCAAAGCAAGTATGCGGAGATGCGGTACCTTTTACTAACCAGGGTTCGGAGTTCCCCAGGGGCTTTTGCTGATCTACCACGCAGTGTGTCAGACGCCGTGGCGTTCTATCGAGCCGAAGGAGGGGGTTCCATGGAGAAGCTCTTCTGGTCGCAATATGCGGTGTCAGAGCATCCCGTGTCCTTCACCAATCAGCTGAAACAGCTGATGGAGCTGCACAAGGTGGACGAATTAGCCATGAAGGATTTGACAATCCGGCTGTGGCCAGCCGAAGCTATGCCTGACAGCTACTTTAGACTCGTGAGGCGGATGGTGAACGCCTGTCCTCGGCTGGACGTTATCAAGTGCTCTGTCTATATTGAAGGTGCCCGTATGGTCTTCGCTCGCTGCAAGATGTGGTGGGCGAAGATGAACGCTGTTGAAGTTTCCAGCGGGCCACCGGAGGGCAAGGAGCACCACACACCCGAGCAATATTTCGAGGATGTCGTGGAAGGGTCTCGACTTGTAGCGGCGCAATGTTCGCAGGACATTGTATTTGAATAAATGTATTCATGTTGCCTTTGTCTTGTATTATGAGAACAAAGACAATTTTGTAAATTAATTTTATTATACTTTGAATTGTTTCCTCCTGTACGGCCGTGTTGTGTGTAATCCGAGGGTTGGCCAGTCGTCGGCTTCTGCCCTCACGTAGATAGTACGGAGGTGTTCGGGATGGAATCTAAACAATCTTGATCCAATTACATGGTCCTTGAAGGAGTTGTTTAGCGCAACGAACAAGGCAATCAGACTTTATGGATTTAACGCCCTCACTTAGCCATAGGAGTTTTATAATAAAGCATGGGCGCAGCCCCTGGTTTAAGCCAGAGTACTGTCAGCATCTGATCAGGAAGTGCCGATCTCTCGCATAACGCGGAAAACATCTCCAACGATTTGTAACCCTCGAGTAGCTGACTGGCTCTCGCCATATCATGACAGTCAGTTTTCGGCTTTCTCTACTGAGGTGCTCGTCTGGTCGAAGCCAGGGCACAATCGCAGTAGTTCTCGCATTACTACCCTAGCCGATGGAGCGGAACATAGGGTAGCAAGCACAGGAGCCGGGCAACCCAACTATTGACCAAAGACATGATTCGGGCCAATGCATATAATGCTAAATTCAGGGTGCCGAACTTATATATAAGAAGTGTTCGGACTGTGTTGCCGTATTGTGGGGCGACAGGTAGCCCCTGGAGAATATGAAACGTAAAAGACTGTCGATGCAGTGAATAAGCAGATCGAAATAAAACGAAGTAAGAAGAGAAAACCACAGAAACTGGGCCACAAACCATTTTTATTATAACTGGATGGATACGTCCCTGAGTGCCGGTTTGCGCTCCTGTCTGGGGATGTGCGTGGCGTATATCATGTTCACCGTTTTGACTTGGGGGGGGGGGGATTTCTTCTGTCCCCCAGTGTTCGGCTGCCGGGGCTCTTCATCCTCGTCCTCACTTTGTGATCCCTTTTCTTTGTTTTCGGCATTTAACTTGCCAGCCTGCTTGAAGACCCAACAATCCTTGTTGGTATGATTGGCTTCCTTATCCGGGGTGGCATGAATTTGGCACAGACGGTCGAGTATGAGGTCTAGGCTGGAAGGTCCTTTGTTGTTTCTTTTGTAGGGTTTCTTCCGTTGGCCGGACTTGGAGCCACTGAATCCGACGTTGACTGTGGTGTCCTCGGTGTTGTCGCCATTGCTTCGGTGTTTGTGTCTATTGCGCCGAAGCTTGCCGGTGCTGTTCTTGGCCTCGGTCGGGCCTGCCTCGCTGGCTGTGTTTTTGCTACGAGCCAGCCAGCTGTCCTCGCCTGCGCAAAAGCGGGTCATGAGTGCCGTAAGGGCTGCCATTGACTTCAGCTTTTCTTGTCCGAGGTGGCGTGCTAGCCATTCATCACGGATGCAGTGTTTGAAGGCTGCTAGGGCCTCGGCATCCGGACAGTCAACGATCTGGTTCTTTTTGGTTAGGAACCTAGTCCAGAATTTTCTGGCTGATTCTCCAGGTTGTTGAACTATGTGGCTTAGGTCATCGGCATCTGGTGACCGGACATAAGTTCCTTGGAAGTTGTCGAGGAAAGCCTCTTCCAAGTCCTCCCAGCTGCCAATGGAGTTCTCAGACAGGCTATTTAACCAGTGCCGAGCTGGTCCTTTGAGCTTTAATGGGAGGTATTTGATGGCGTGGAGGTCGTCTCCTCGGGCCATGTGGATGTGGAGAATGAAATCCTCGATCCATACTGCAAGATCGGTTGTGCCGTTGTATGATTCAATATTGATAGGCTTGAACCCATCGGGGAATTCATGATCCAGTACTTCATCTGTGAAGCAGAGCGGGTGTGCGGCGCCTCTATATCAGGCCGCATCGTGGCAGAGATTTGATGGAGTCCGTCTCCGGCATTCGGCCCGAGCGTGGTTAGGTTTGTCACGTCCGAATAGGTAGCCGTCGCCGTGCCTCGAAGCACATCCTCGCGATCCGTAGATCGATCTTGTGTGTCCTGCTCTACTGTCCAGGGTCTGTCGGAGGTCGTACATATGACTCCGGACTCTTTTGTCCCTATTTTGGCGGGGTGGTGGGGCGGTCTGCTGCTCGGCCTGAATTGCCGCTTTATCCCGATCGCGGGGTGGCCGTTCAGCCGCCCTGTCCCGACCACGTGGTGGTCCGTCTGCATTACGCAAGGGAGATATGTGCTTCGGCGCCTCCTCATCGAATTGAGGTAGCAGTCTACATTTCGGGTAGCACTTGGCTGGGTGGTTGATGCCGTATTCCTCGGCTGTCAGGACATCAGTCGATCTTTCGACGAGCAGGTCTTGTTCAGCTTGAAGCTGCTGCTGTTTCTTTTTCAGGCTCCTTGTAGTGGCTATGAGCTGAAGCTTAAAGCGCTCCTGCTCGAGAGGATCCTCAGGCACGATGAAGTCTTTGTTGCCAAGGCTTGTCTCCTCCTCGGAGGGTGGACAGTAACTATCATCCTTCGAGTCATCTTCTATGGCATGTTCGTCAGGGTTGTCTTGCCTGCTGTCGTGTTCCTGTTTGGATGTAGCCCCGACAGTATCTTCATTGTTTTCGGCGTCACCCGGAGTACTATTTTCTCTGGTGTCAGTGTTGTCGTCCTTTGAGTGGCGGGGCTTGGGGCGGCGTTTGGGCCGCCAGCGCTTGGACTGTGTCTCAGAGGTTTTATTCGCATTTGGTTCTTCTTTGTCGTCGCCAGATCCTTTAGGTGTATCAACCATGTACACGTCGTACGAAGAGGTAGCCGTCTAATGTCCAGTGAATGGCGGGTCTTTACCTTGCTCCTTGTCGGCATCATCGTCCATACTGTCAATGTCTTCGAAGCCGTAGTCAAGCACATCGGTTAAGTCATCGACGATGGCTATGAAGTGGGTGGCGGGTGGGAAGCAAAATTCATCATCATCCGTCTCTAGCTCGAACCGGACATAGTTCGGCTATGAGTCCTTCTCCAAGGATAAATTCTTTAAGGATTTTTGCACGTCACCCAAAGGCGAGTGCTGGAAAACTCCAGCTGCACTGAACTCGAAGATCGATAACCGATCTAGCTCGGTGTCCGCGGGCGTACACAGTCCGGAACTTATAGCCGGAGACGAGTCCGAAGTTCCTTTAAAGCGAATATTGTAGGGCGTCGAGTCCATGTGCGGCTCCAACGCCGTAGACTCTGCGACCTCGGATGGCTCGATCAGCTTCGGCTCTAAGGTCATTGCAGCCACAGGAACCATCTCCTGGGTGTGATCCGATGACAGATTTAAGTCATGTTCATCGGGATGGGGGGAGCGATCACCGCGGGCTCAAATCCCTCGAAGATCAAGTCTCCATGGATATTCGCGACGTAGTTCAAGCTTCCGAATCCGACCTGATGGCCATGGGCGCAGCTGTCGATCTTCTACAGATGGCCAAGTGAGCTGGCCCATAGTATGAAGCCACCGAATATGAAGATCTGTCCGGGGAGGAAGGTTCCTCCTTGGACAGCGTCATTATTGATGATTGAAGGGGCCATCGAACCTTTTGTCGACGGCACAGTGGAACTCTCAATGAAAGCACCAATGTCGATGTCAAAACTGGCGGATCTCGGGTAGGGGGTCCTGAACTTTGCGTGTAGGATCGATGGTAACAGGAGACGGGGGACACGATGTTTACCCAGGTACGGGCCCTCTCTATGGAGGTAATACCCTACTTCCTACTTGATTGATCTTGACGAATATGAGTATTAGAAGAGTTGATCTACCACGAGATCATAATGGCCAAACCCTAGAAGCCTAGCCTATGTGAATGTGGTAATGAGCATATGTCGTGTCCTTTCTGGACTATCCCCTTTGGTTTCTATAGACACCGAGGGGATCCAGGGTTTACATGGAGTCAGTTATATAAGAAGGAATCTTCGGTCGCCAAGCTTGCCTTTCATGCTAAGTAGAGTCCAATCCGGACACGGTGCAGTCTTCGGCCTTCATGTCTTCACAGCCCAATAGTCCGGCCCATGGATAACAGGCCGGACGCCCGAGGACCCCTTAGTCTGGGACTCCCTCACCCAACCATAGCATTAAGTATCAAGTCCTCTTTATCCCATACCCAATAACCCGCCTACTCGGGTTTAAGCTTCTATCACTCTCGCAACCCACCATAAGAAAATCATGAATGTATTGCAACAACCTACAGCAGGGATCCCTCCCATTTGCGCGAGATGGAGAGCACCGTAGGACAACACCATAAATAAAATATACAATCATACCAACCAAGATCATGATTAATGCACAGTACAAAATGGATCTATTCAAACATCATTGGATAACCATAGATCATTGGGAAATAATATATGGAGTTGAGCACCATGTTTAATTAGAGATTACAGCGGGGAGAAGGGATGTTACACCGCTGCATAGAGGGGGATAAAGTTGGTGTTGACGGTAGAAAGATTGTTGACGTAGATCAACGTCACGATCCTAGCCCGGCAGCACTCCGGCGCCAACGGGAGAGAGGCGAGTAGAGCCCCCGTCCTTCTTCTTCTTCCTTGGCCTCCCCTAGAGCCCCTCCGAGATTGGATCTCCCTCTTTGTTCTCTTCTGTTTCGTGTTTCCCAGATCTGGCCCTTCATGGTTTCTTAAATTCCCGGAGATCCGTAACTCCAATTGCGCTGAAATTTTGACACGGTTTTTTCCATAAATTATCTTTCTTGCGCCAAAAGAAGGGCCCCAACCGCCTTACGAGGAGGGCATAAGAAACTTGGGCGCGCCTGGCACCCCCTGGCGTACCCTGGTGTATCTTGGGGGCTGTGGGCCCCCGTTTGTCTTGATTCCACCTCCCAAAAATCACATATATTCCAAAATAATTCTCCGTAAATTTTTATCGTGTTTGGACTTCATGTGATATGGATTTTCTGCGGAACAAAAAACATGCAACAAACATGAACTGGCAATGGGCACTGGATCAATAGGTTAGTCCAATAAATCATATAAATGGTTGCCAAAATATGTAAAAGTTGTATAATATTGGCATGAAACAATCAAAAAATTATACGACGGAGACGTGTCAGCGGTTCACGACGATTGTAGTCAAACTTGGCGATCCGAAGGGGTACTTGGTGAACAACGATCATCGTAGTACTTGCCGGTTCATGAAGTCAATCTCAGAGGCCGTGTTGGATCCACAATGACGGTAGTCGTAGACACATCTAATAGTAACTTGGCGTATCCATGTACTTGGCATTCTGGTGTGGTAGTCGTTCACTTGACGGTCTTGGAGGCGTCATGGCCGGAGCCGGGTGGACTTGGCAAGGTCCTGTCCTGGGTCGACGTTGGTCAGTGGTGAGTAGCAGCTCAGGCAAAGGACCCGTGATGGTGCTGCTCCCCATGAAGGAGGACGAACTAGGAGGAGTAGGGGCGCTTAGTCTTTGGGTGGTGACTGATGTCTGCTAGAACTACATCGGTATTTCCCCAGAGAAGGGATGATGCAGCACAGCAATGGTAGGTATTTCCCTCAGTGATTAGACCAAGGTTATCAAACCAGTAGGAGAACCACGCAACACTATGTGAATGGCACCTGCACACAAATAACAAATACTCGCAACCCGACGTATTAAAGGGTTTGTCAATCCCTTTCGGGTAACGACGCCAGAAATTGGCAAACGGGCGTGAGAAAGTTGTAATAAATTGATAGATTTATTGTATTCTATTAAATAAAATAAGAATAAAATAAATAAGAATAAATTGCAGGAAGGTATTGTATTTTTGGTTTAATAGATCTGAGAATAAAAGCAAGGAAAAATAGATCGCGAAGGCAAATATAATAAAGAAGAGACCCAGGGGCCATAGGTTTCACTAGTGGCTTCTCTCGAGGAAGATAGGAAACACTTGGTAAATGAATTAATGTTGGGCAATTGATAGAACTTCAAATAATCATGACGATATCCAAGCAATGATTATTATATAGGCATCACGTCCAAGATTAGTAGACTGACTCCTACCTGCATCTACTACTATTACTCCACACATCGACCACTATCCAACATGCATCTAGTGTATTAAGTTCATGGAGAAACATAGTAATTCAATAAGAACGATGACATGATGTAGACAAGATCTATTTATGTAGAAATAGACCCCATCTTGTTATCCTTAATAGCAATGATACATACATGATGGTTCCCCTTCTATCACTGGTATCAAGCACCGTAAGATCGAACCCATTTCAAAGCACCTCTTCCCATTGCAAGATAAATAGATCAAGTTGGCCAAACAAAATCCAAATATTGGAGAAGAAATACGAGGCTACAAGCAATCATGCATATAAGAGATCAAAGAAGACTCAAATAAGTTTCATGGATAAAATGAGATAGATCTGATCATAAACTCAAAGTTCATCGGATCCCAACAAACACACCGCAAAAAGAATTACATCATATGGATCTCCAAGAGACCATTGTATTGAGTATTAAACGAGAGAGAGGAAGCCATCTAGCTACTAGCTACGGACCCGAAGGTCTACAAAAGACTACTCACGCATCATCAGAGAGGCACCAATGGACATGATGAACCCCTCTGTGATGGTGTCTAGATTGGATCTGGTGGTTCTGGAACTTGCGGCGGCTGGAATTGATTTTTGTCGACTCCCCTAGGGTTTATGGAATATTGGGGTATTTATAGAGCAAAGAGGCGGTTCGGAAGGCCACCGAGGTGGGCACAACCAACCTGGGCGCGCATGTGGGCCCAGGCGCACCCTGGTGGGTTGTGCCCCCCTCGGGGCATCCCTGAGGTGTTTCTCCGGCCCATTGGGTGTCTTCTGGTCCATAAAAAATCCACAAAAAGTTTTGCTGCGTTTGTACTCCGTTTGGTATTGATTTCCTGCAATGTAAAAAACATGCAAAAAAGAGCAACTGGCACTATGTCAATAGGTTAGTACCAAAAATGATATAAAATGACTGTCAAACATCCAAGAATGATAATATAATAGCATGGAACAATAAAAAATTATAGATACATTGGAGACATATCAGCGTCCCCGAGCTTAATTCCTGCTCGTCCTCGAGTAGGTAAATGATAAAAACAAAAATTTTGATGTGAAATTCTGCCTAACATGTTCATCACATATTGTTTTCTTTATAGCATGGATATTTGGACTTTTATATGGTTCAAAGCAATAGTCTAGTTTTGACATGAGACTTAAATACTCAAGCATATCAAGAAGCAGCCATGTCTTTTAAAATATCAATGCTAAAATAAGTTATCCCTAACCCATTATGCTCAATCATTGATCCATTCATGAAACACGCCCGCATATTAGCTACACCCAATGCTCCAGTACGATCATAGTGCCCCTTAGTTGGTGCATTATAAGAGAAGATGGAGACTCAAAAAAGAAAAATTGCATAAATTAAAAGAAAGGCCCTTCGCATAGGGAAGTAGGGATTTGTAGAGGTGCCAGAGCTCAAAGCGAAAAAGATAGAGATAAAAACATTTTGGGAGGTATGCTTTTCCTGTCAACGAGAACGATTGAGTAGTTCCCAATAATTTCCATACTAGATATATCATAGGCGGTTCCCAAAGAGAAATTAAAGTTTATTCCTTTTTCATCCATACTTTCACTTTCCATGGCTAGCCGTATCCACGGGTGCCTTCCATACCAACACTTTCCAAGGAATTTATTATTTGACAACATAAAGTAAATTCATTTTTCATTTCGGGAATGGGCATCCCTAATACCTTTGCCTTACTCTCGTGCAATGACAAGTGAATAAACACGCACATGAGAATAACATATCTAGCATGGAAATATATTAGCCACCCCCTACCATTTCATGATCGGTGCGAGCACACAAAAGAGAACTTTATTTTGAAAATTAGAGATGGCACATACAAATTTGCTTAGAACGGCATGAAAATACCGCATATAGGTAGGTATGGTGGAATCATGTGGCAAAACTGGTTTGAAGGTTTTTGGATGTACAAGTATTGATCATACTTAGTGCAAAATGAAAGCTAGCAAAAGATTGAGAAGTGACCAACCAAGAAACGAATAATCTCATAAGCGAGCATTAAGCATAATTAACACCGAATAATGCACCACAAGTAGGATGTAATTTCATTGCATAACTATTGACTTTTGTGCTTGCATAGGGAATCACAAACCTTAACCCCAATATTCCTACTAAAGCATAATTACTCATCAACATGACTCACATATCACTTCATCATATCTCAAAACTATTACGAGGAATCAAGTTTATTTTTTCCAATGATCTTCATGAAAGTTTTTATTATATCCTTCTTGGATATCTATCACTTTGGAACTAATTTTCATGTGTTGCTTTTGATAAGCTCAAACAAATATAAGTGAAGATCATGAGCATAATATTTATTTCTCTCAAATTAATTTAAGTGAACCAAGAGAGAATTTCTTAAAACAATTACTAACTCTCAAATAAATCTAAGTGAAGCATGAGAGTATTTCTTCAAAAATACTAAATCACACCATGCTAAAAAAGATATAAGTGAAGCACTAGAGCAATTCCATAGCTCATAAAGATTTAAGTGAAGCATAGAGAGCAATTCTAACAAGTCATGGCATAATTTTGGCTCTCTCAAATAGGTGTGTCCAGCAAGGATTCAAGACTTAAAACACAAAGCAAAACAAGAAAAGACTCATATCATACAAGACGCTCCAAGCAAAACTCATGGTATGTGACAACTAAAAATATAGCTTCGAGTAAAATACCGATGATCGATAGAAGAAAGAGGGGACGCCACTCGGGCGTCCCCAAGCTTAGTTGATTGCTTATCTTTGTATAATAGTTTGGGATGCCATGGGCATCCCCAAGCTTAGGCTCTTCTTACTCCTTATTCCTTCATCCATCGTAACATCACCCAAAACTTGAAAACTTCAGTCACACAAAACTCAACAAAACCTTCGTGAGATCCGTTAGTATAAGAAAACAAATCACTACTATAAGTACTATTGCAACCCTTTCATATTTTATTCTTGAATTATATCAACTGTATTCCAACTTTTCTATGGCAAAAACTCTTCAAAGAAAACCCTAGAATCATCAAAACAAGCACACAACACAAAGAAAATAGAATCTGTCAAAAACAGAACAATATGTAGCAATCTGGATATTTCGAATAGTTCTGTAACTCCAAAAATTCTGAAAAATTAGGACAATGTGAAAAATTTGTATATTAATCACCTGCAAAAGTATTGGTATTTTATCATGCTCCTGTTTAAAACGAAAATTATTTTCATGAGCGCATAAGTTTCTGTTTTTCAGCAAGATCAAAGTAACTATTACCCAACATAATCCTTAAGGCTTTATGTGCCAGAAACACTAATTAAAACATAAAAAACACAATCATAAAAGTAGCATAATTGTGCAAACACTCAAGAACAGAAATCAAAAGACAAAAATAAATTTTATTCATTGGGTTGCCTCCCAACAAGCGCTATAGTTTTACGCCCCTAGCTAGGCATAAAGCAAGGATCTAAGTATTATCATCTTTGTTCCTAGATCCATATGATGCCCTCATGATTGATTCATAAGGTGGCCTTATTATTGTTCTAGGGAAGTGTTCCATAGCCTTCCTTAGTGGAAACTGAAATTGAATATTGCCTTCTTTCATATCAATCACGACACCAATAGTATGTAAGAATGGTCTACCAAGAATAATTGGACAAGACGGATTGCAATCAATATCAAGAACAATAAAATCTATGGGCACATAATTCCTATTTTCAAGAATAAGAACATCATTAATTCTTCCCATAGGCTTTTTAATAGTAGAATCCACCAAGCACATCACATAAAGATTTCAGAATTGTAGAAACACTAGCACCTAATTCACATAAAGCAAAACACTCATAATGTTTAATCTTGACTTTGATAGTAGGTTCCCACTCATCATATAATTTTCTAGGAATTGAAACATCTAATTCCAATTTTTCTTCCAAAGATTTCATCAAAGCATCAACAATATGTTTAGTAAAAGCTTTATTTTGTTCATAAGCTTGGGGTGAATTTATCATGGATTGCAACAAAGAAATACAATAAATCAAAGAGAAACTATCATAATTAAAGTCTTTCTAATCCAAAAGAGTGGGCACATCACTAGTTAAAGTTTTGACCTCTTGAAACCCACTTTTATCAATTTTCTCAACAAGATTTTCACCCTCCGAATTATCGGGACGCCTTCTAGCTAAAGTTGACTCTTCTCGAGTCCCTTTATCATCAATTTTAATTTTAATAAACAAGGAATCAATAGAAGGAAGACCAATCATTTTAAGATATTCATTACTTTTATGAAAGCAATCACTAGAAAACGCTTTTCTAAAAATTCTCTTCTAGCTCTAAGCATAGTCGTTCTTTTCTTACTTTCATCCATAGAAACATAAAGAGCTTTAATTGATTCCTCAACTCTAGGCACAAAAGTTTTCATCTCGAGATTTTGTACATCATGAGAAATTCTATCAACACTTCTAGACAATTCATCAATCTTATTCAACTTTTCTTCCATTGTAGCATTGAAAACCTTTTGAGTGTTGATAAATTCTTTAATATTATTCTCAAGATCAGAGGTGTTCCTATTATTATTATAAGAAGGATTACCATAGGAATTACCATAATTATTAAAGGAATAACTAGGAAAAGGCCTAGGATTAAAATTACCTCTATACACATTGTTATTGAAATTGTTTCGCGAGATAAAATTCACATCTACGGCATCACTATTTTGCTCAATCAAAGTAGACAAAGGCACATCATTAAAATCAATAGGAGCACTTTTATTAGCAACCAATTTCATAAGAGCATCAACTTTTTCACTCAAAGAAGAAATTTTTTCAACCGAAATAACTTTTTTACTAGTAGGAGCTCTTTCGGTATGCCATTGTGAATAATTTGCCATAATATTATCAAGCAATTTGGTGGCTTCACCCAAAGTAATTTCCATAAAAGTACCACCCAGGGCGGAATATAAAAGAGTTCGAGAAACAAAATTCAACCCCATGTAAAATTTTTGTATGATCATCCAAAGATTTAACCCATGAGTTGGGCAATTACTTAGCATCATTTTCATCCTTTCCCCAGATTGTGCAACATGCTCATGTTCAAGTTGCTTGAAATTCATGATCTGGGTTATAAGGGAAATAATTTTTGCGGGCGGAAAATACTTACTAATAAAAGCATCCTTGCACTTATCCCAAGAATCGATACTATTGCGAGGCAAAGAAGAAAACCAAATTTTTGCACGATCTCACAAAGAAAATGGAAATAATTTCATCTTCACAACATCATTGTCAACATATTTTTTCTTTTGCATATCACATAATTCCACGAATGTGTTAAGATGGGACGCGACATCCTCATTAGGAGTACCAGAAAATTGATCTTTCATAACAAGATTCAGCAAAGCGGTATTCATATCATAAGACTCCGCACTAGTGGCGAGAGGAGAAATCGGAGTGCCAATAAAATCATTGTTGTTGGTATTGGAGAAATTATACAACTTGGTGTTCTCTTGACTCATTCTGACTACGCAACAAGATTGCACTCAAAAAATAGATCCGGCAAAAAAATGGTGAACGAAAAAGAGGGCGAATAAAACGACAAATATTTGTGAAGTGGGGGAGAGGAAAACGAAAGGCAGATGACAAATAATGTAAATTGCAAGGAGATGAGATTTGTGATTAGGAACCTAGTAGATGTTGATGATGTCTCCCCGGCAATGACACAAGAAATTCATTTTATGTCTGCTAGAACTACGTCAGTATTTCCCCAAAGAGGAAGGGCTGATGCAACACAACAATGGTAGGTATTTCCCTCGGTGATGAGACGAAAGTTATCTAACCAATAGGAGAACCACACAACTCTACGTGAATGACACCTGCACACAAATAAAAAATACTTGCAACCCGACGTATTAAAGGGGTTGTCAATCCCTTTCGGGTAACGGCGCCAGAAATTGGCAAACAGGCGTGAGAAAGTTGTAATAAATTGATAGATAGATCGCGTGGGAACGCGAGATAAAATAAATAACAATAAATTGCAGCAGGATTATTTTTGTATTTTTGGTTTATTAGATCTCAAAATAAAAGCAAAAAAAAATAGATCATGAAGGCAAATATAATAAAGAAGACACCTAGGTGGGTAAACGAATTACTGTTGGAAGATAGCAAACGGTGGGTAAACGAATTACTATTGGGCAATTGATAGAACTTCAAATAATCATTATGATATCCAGACAATGATCAATATATAGGCATCACATCCAAGATTAGTAGACTGACTCCTGCCTGCATCTACTACTATTACTCCACACATCGACCATTATCCAGCATGCATCTAGTGTATTAAGTTCATGGAGAAATGGAGTAATGCAATAAGAATGATGACATGATGTAGACAAGATATATTTAAGTAGAAATAGACCCCATCTTGTTATCCTTAATAGCAACGATACATACGTGTCAGTTTCCCTTCTGTCAATCGAATCAAGCACCGTAAGATCGAACCCATTACAAAGCACCTCTTCCCATTGCAAGATAAATAGATCAAGTTGGCCAAACAATACCCAAATATCGGAGAAGAAATACGATGCTATTAGCAATCATGCATACAAGAGATCAAAGAAGACTCAAATAACTTTCATGGATAAAAAAAGATAGATCTGATCATAAACTCAAAGTTCATCGGATCCCAACAAACACACCGCAAAAAGAATTACATCATGTGGATCTTCAAGAGACCATTGTATTGAGAATCAAATAAGAGAGAGGAATCCATCGAGCTACTAACTATGGACCCGAAGGTCTACAAAAGACTACTCACGCAGCACCGGAGAGGCACCAATGGACATGATGAACCCCTCTATGATGGTGTCTAGATTGGATCTGGTGGTTCAGGAACTTGTGATGGCTGGAATTAATTTTTGTCGACTCCCCTAGGGTTTCTGGAATATTGGGGCATTTACACAGAAAAGAGGCGGTTCAGGAGGCCACCTAGGTGGGCACAACCCACCTGGGCGCGCATGGGGGCCCAGGCGCACCCTAGTGGGTTGTGCCCCCCTCGGGGCATCCCCGAGGTGCTTCTCCGGCCCATTGGGTGTCTTATGGTCCATAAAAAATCCACAAAAAGTTTTGTTGCGTTTGGACTCCGTTTGTTATTGATTTCCTGCGATGTAAAAAACATGCAAAAAATAGCAACTGGCACTTGGCACTATGTCAATAGGTTAGTACCAAAAAATGATATAAAATAACTATAAAATGATTGTAAAACATCCAAGAATTATAATATAACAACATGGAACAATCAAACATTATAGATATGTTGGAGACGTATAAGTGACAAACCAAGGCAGTGGTGCGACGTCGCACAACATGCGCGAGCGCTGTACTGCAGGCGGCAACAGGGTTCAAGGGAGCGGCGAGGAGGCCTGCGAACATGGGGCTTGCAAGCAGAGGCGGTGCACGGGGGAGTGGGAGGTCGTCCAGGGCGGTGAGCTCCGGACGAAGGGTGGTGGTCACGACAGGGCGCAGGCGAGCGATGCCATGGCCACGGTCGATCTGGTGGTGGAAGCCATGGCCAGTGGCCAAGGAGATGATGTAGGGGTCGAAGGGGTGGCGAGGCGCAGGTGGCTGCAGGTGCACGCTCGGGCGGAC
>NC_041382.1:327957445-327972886 GCF_002162155.2 Triticum dicoccoides | reverse complement strand
GGCGGGACAGAGTAGAGGCTTGCCGGACAGCAGGGTCGCCGGCGGGGCAGAGGAGATCGGGTGCGAGCGTGCCTTGGCGGCGAGGTCGGGCGCGGGGTGGCCCTCCTGTGGGTGGCCGCGCTGGAGGGGGCATCGAGGGAGAGAGCGAGTGGAGGGGGTCGGGGCTAGGTTATAGGTGCGGTCGAATGGGACTTGGGCCATTTGGGCAGAGATGGAAAAAAGGCCAGAGGCCTGGTCGAGTCCCTCTCTTCCTTCTCTTTTAGAAAGAAAGAAAAGAGAGAATAAAAAGGTTTAGGAAAGAAGTGGGCATGGGGTTAATTTCTCAGACTTGGAAAACTAAGCTTAATCCAAGAAAATAGGAGTGTGCATGGATGCAAGGTTTAGATTCAAACACATTTGGATTTAATTCAAATGGGTGAATAGGGAGTGGGGGTTTGGAAGGTCCAAAAATGTTGATATTTTGGTGGAGCTTCGATAAATGCAAATGGAATTATTGCCAAGGTTTTGAGGCCAAACTTGCAAATAGAAAGGCATGAGATTTGGAGAATGTTGGAAAGGAAACTATGGAAGGCATATAATTTAAACTGCAAGTGTGTTTGAGGGTGGTTCCAAACTAATGGAATATTTCCATATAGCTCCTTAATAATATTGGGAGGATATATGTTTTAAAGGGAAATCACGATGTGAATTCCCCTCGATTTAAATGGATCAAAGATCCACACAATTTATTTATATGAGTTTTAGATAGTTTGAGAAATTGATGGCATGATGACATGATGCAATGCAAATGAGGTTATGAAGAATGCAACAACCAAATAAGTCACACGGCGAAACTCGGAATCCATGGAAGGCATCTGGAGCATCGGTCTCGGGTTGTTACAGGTATATTTCCATTTGTCAAGCTAGAAAGATTGACATTTGTCGATCTAGTAACATTGCCCTTTGTAAACCTTGTAACCCTGCCATTTATCAAAATTTGCAGCTAAAACTCACTAGCACTATCTAATTTTGCAATTGAAATTCAGTAAGCATAGATGTCATTCATAGATTAAGCAGTCTTTCTTTAGACAAACAGTTCAACTCGACAGCTGAACCGACCAAACTTTTCGCCAATTGTTGTTAACGACGTACTGAAATAACTAGTTCAACTATATATACTAGCTAATTTTAAGTACATAGTATGGTTCAACCACATCTATAGTCAGCTGAACTGAACAAAATAGGCCCTAAATACTACTACTATGGAGGGGCTTTGTACTACTTCCAGCAGCCTCTCCTCTGCCGAGCACGCTCAGTAAGAGGCAGAGGAGGAGGAGCCTACCGACAAGCTGGACAACTGGAATACGGTGCCTGTCGTTGCTGCTCCTTTAGCGATGCTAACCTCGAACTCCCTCTGTCGCTCTAGATGACCCTTCTCGAAGTGGCGGGACTCCTTGTAGATCTCCTCATTCCGTGCCTCTGCAGCGGCGTGTGTTGCGCCCACGGCGGTAGTAAGACTTTTACATGCTCGACTAGGCGCTCCTCCTTCTCCCGCAGGAACTCGATGTAGCGCACAAGGTCGCTGATGTATATGCCGGGCACCACCTCCACCTCCCACCTTAGGGTGGTGGTAACGGAGTGGTTGATGACCCTGACGGTCTATGGTGGGCTGGTGGGCACGGCGGCCAATGGTGGGGTGGCGGCCACGACAGCCACCTCCCACCTTTGGGCCGCAGTGGCGGAGCGGGTGATCGTCACGGTGGCCGACAATGGGGTAGCGGCCACGACGACCACCTCCCGCCTTCGGGCCGTGGTGGCGGAGCGGGTGATGGCCCTAGCTTTCGACGATGGTGTGGCGGCCACGGCGGCAGACAGTGGCGTGCCGACAACAGGGCCGGCAACAACTGCCGACGGGAAGCGGCGTCGAAGCGTGTGGTGGGTGTTGCGGGCACACCGAACAGGGACGCCACGCGTACTACACTATGCCTGGGACTGCGCCGCCGCCGCGGTGTAGCTTCCCAGCTAGAGCTGTCCTTTAATGATGGCAGAATGACTGAACGACAACGACGGACCGGTGCCATTGGCGAATGTGGGAGAAGTAGACAAGATAAGCTACATGGAGGGAGGGGAAAATGTGACGCATGACTTGCCAGTCGTGAGGGTTTATATAGCAGGTCGGTAAGCATTGGGATTTGGGGGATTTCGTGAATCGGGCGGGGAGGTTGCGCGGCTATGCACGGGAACTTGCATGGTTGCGCAGGAACGGGCTTACTGATGATTCATTGGCGCCACTTCGAGCCACCGTTTGGCCAAAAGAACGCCTCCGCGGTGCTCAAGCTTGTGCTTGAAGCCGTCTGCAATAGCAGGGTGACAAGATGTGCGAGAGGAGGACGAAACGACCCGTACGCATATGGTTAATAAATAAAAAATGTTTGCGATTTAATTACCTACTACATCCATCCTTCTTTATAAGTCTTGTTTGTATTTTTGTGCCAAAATTTGACTAGAGATTTAACTAATAAAATATGAATGCATGTCACCATAGATTATATCATTGGATTCCTATTTGAACATAGTTTACAATTATATTATTTTTTATAACATGATTAACATTTAAGGTCAAAATATGCCACAAAATATGAAGGGGCTAATGTAAGTGCATCTAGTGCCCCTTAGTGATTTTGGTGTATTGAAGACTTATAGGTTAAGGGACTAATGCGTTTGTGAGTGTACACAGGTCTATAAGTCTATGAGGAGTTTGATATTTACAGAGAAAGTCGACCCCTAAAAATGAAGTTCTTCAACTGAAGACTTTGGATCTCTGAAGACTTTCTGAAGACTTTGAAAGTGAAGAAATTGGTGTGACCGTGAAGACTTGGTTTTCATTCGAGGAACATGAAGCGTGAAGACTTTTGTTTTCGTAGTTTCATTTTCTCTTTCTTGAGTCATAGGAAACACCGTATTGTTAAAGGGGGTCGAGGAAATACTAAGGAAAAATTTCCATGTGATGCTCAACTCAAAATCCTACACCTACCAATCCCTTCGAGTGAAGCCATTGGAAATCTCATACAGTTCAGTCAATTTCTTCAGTGATAGAGACGAAGTTCTTCTGGTCTCTGAGGAATTTGTCCTGACTGAGGAGTTAGGAATTCGCCAGTGCGGATTGCCTACACAGTGAGGAACATGATAGCCCTGAGGATTTTGCTACTCAAAATTCCGACCGTTGCTATGCTATGCGCCAGCTGTCCCAAAATATCTATCCACCTAACGGTCATATCATTGAAGGGCATTTATGTCTTATCATGTCGGGATGCTCCCTAGGCTATAAATAGCCGCCCCCTACAACCACTAGCTGGTTGGCTGCTCCGAGAGAAACTGACACTTGTCATTTGAGATCAACCCATCCTCCGAGGACTTTGAGCAAAACTCATCAGGTGAGGAAAAACCAAAAACCCAAAACCCAAACACCTACAAACCCCAAGTGATTGAGCATCACTGAAGAGATTGATCCTGCGTGGATCCGACGCTTGTTACCTTTGAAGGCTGTGCTTCTTCCAGACGGTTAGGCGTCATGGTCTAGAGCATCCAAGAGGAATTGTGGATCGCCGAGTGACCAAGTTTGTGAAGGTTTGGAAGTCACCTGAAGACTTACCACGAGTGATTGGGCGAGGTCTGTGTGACCTTAGCTCAAGGAGAATACGGTGAGGACTGGGTGTCCTGAGCTGCGTGTTCAGGACTGGGTGTCCGGGACTGTGTGTCGTCGAGTTTAAATACTCAGCCGCTCCAACCAGACATACAACTGAGACAACAGTTGGAACTGGTCTACCAAATCATTGTCTTCACCAAGATTACTGGTTTTATTTCCTCAACTCTTTTATTTCCTCATAGCTGTGTTGAGTGTTTGTTCATATCTGTGTTTGAAGACTTTGACCGAAGACTTTCTCAATTTCCTCAGTTCAATTTCTTCAGTCTGTTTGTCTTCATCCTGTGTTATCCTGTGATTACGTTTTCAGTACTCTGTGCCTGTCTTCATTTCATCATGATGACCATGCTTGTAGTCTCTCATGTTTACTCTTGAGTACTTATTCCGCTGCTAGTAGTTCTTCGCTAAGGAATTTCCTCACCGGCAAATTCCTTAGTGACGAATTTCATAAAAATCGCCTATTCACCCCCCTCTAGTCGATATAACGCACTTTCAATTGGTATCAGAGCAAGGTACTCCCTTGTTCTGTGTGATTTTGGTTTAACCGTCTGGAGTTTTAGTTATGTCGACCGCATGTATGATCAAGGTCTCTGTTGGGTGTCCTACCTTCGATGGGACGGACTACCCCTACTGGAAGAATAAGATGCGAATGCATCTTGAAGCAATTGATAACGATCTCTGGTATGTTGTGGAAAATGGTGTTCCCTCAGTCACACCTTCTCTGAATGATGCTGATGTTAAGAGATTCAAGCAACTCGACTCTGAAGCGAAGAATATCATATGTGGCCATCTGAGCAAAGGACAGTATGGCAGAGTGAGTGCTTTGGAGACAGCGAAGCTTATCTGGGATAGGTTGTCCAAAGTGAATGAAGGAGTCTCAACTCAGCGTGACTCTCGAGTTGATGTTCTTCGCAATCTCTTCAACCGCTTCAAAATACTCGACAATGAAAATGTTCAACAAACCTTCGATCGCCTCACTGACATCTCAAATGAGCTTCAAGCACTTGGTGCCACTGACATCACCGACCATGAGGTGGTGAAGAAATTGCTGAGATCGCTTGATTCCTCATTTGACACTCTGGCATTGATGATACAAGAGCGTGCTGATTACAAGTCACTTGATCCCACTGATATTCTCAAGAGGCTAAATACTCATGAGTTCCAACTTGCTGAAAAAAGGGATCTCTATGGTACTAGCTATGGCAGATCACGTGCACTGAAGGCCAAGGCAGTATCTGAGTCCGAAGATGAAGACTCTGGTAGCAGCCTTGGTGATCCTGAAGAACTAACCCATGATCTAGCACTGCTCGTGAAGAAGTTCCAAAAGTTCTCAAGACGTGGTCGCCTTGGAAGATCCTAAAGGAGCAATGATTCCTCATCCAGTGACTACAAGAAGAGGCTCTGTCACAAATGCAAGAAACCTGGACATTTCATTCAAGAGTGTCCTCAGTGGGAAAAGGAATCAAAGAAGAAGAAATACAAGGATTACAGTTCTGATGATGCGAAGAAAAAGAAGAAATCCACAAAATCTTCATCATCAAAATCCTCAAAGTCTTCATATCACAAGAAGAGCAGCTCCAAGAAGGCTAGGGCATTCATTGGCAAGGAAATGGACTCTGAGGCTGAATCTGAAGAGAATGAGGAAGAGGAGACATCTGAGGAGTCCGAATCCGGAGTGGCGAGCCTAGCTCTCGCTACTGCATTCGTTAGCAAGTCTATCTTCAACACCGAAGAAAATGACCTCACCAACAATGCTGACGAAAGCGATGATGACTACGCTCCCACCTATTGCTTCATGGCAAAGGGTGCCAAGGTACTAAAATATACCTCCTCTGAATCTAGTGATGATGAATCTGATGAAAACCTTAAGCCCATCTATTCTAAACTTGCTAAGATTTCCATAAAACAACAAAGGGCTTTAGAAAAGGTTCAAAACATGCTAGACAAAAGTGATGATATGTTGGGTGAAGAAATGGATCCCACTGAAACTTTAACTGAAAATCTTCAGAGACTTCAATCCAAGCTTGACAATCTTCAAAGTCATCATAACACTCTCTTATCGGATCATGAGAAGCTTTCTTATGAATTTCTTCAAAGAAAGCAAGACCTTGAGAAGTTAAGAGTGAGTTATGAAGATCTTCAGAAGGAGCGCAATTCATTACTTGCTCAACAAATCAGCGCTTCTCAGGAAGAATTTGTTCCTCCATGTTTGAAATGCATTGAACGTGAATCTGCTAATTCTTCACCGGAATGTTCAAATGCTGCTAATGTTTCAAATTCTTCACATGCCTTTGCTATTACTAATTCCTCATCTGAGGACATTGCTAGTATCAGTGATGCTGCAGGGCTGAAGGAATTGTACATGACAGGCATGTATAAAAGCCTCAAAGGGCATTAGACTCTTTGTGATGTGCTTAAAAAGCAGATCCTCAACAGGAACCCTAGGAAAGAGGGTATTGCCTTTGAGAGGAAACTCAATGCTGATGGTACATATTGGAAGCCTGAGCAGTACCCCAAAACTACATGGGTTGCTGCAAAGGGACCTCCAGTTGATCCATCTAACTTATCTGGATTTGCATGTGAATCTCCTTGTTCTGATGATGAGTCATTTGACTCCAACTATAAACTGTTCAAAAATCAGAATGGTGAAGTATTTGCTAGATATGTTGGCACTAACTGCAGGAACGGTCCTCCTATGAAGAAAATCTGGGTTCCCAAAAGATGCCTTGAAAATCTTCAGGTGAATGTCATCATGACGCCACCTGTGAAGAATAGGAACCCTAGATCAAATTCTTCATATGGATCCAAGTCCTCATACGGACCAAACTCCTCGCATGGATCATATTCCTCAAAAGGATCAAAATCCTCATATGAACATCATCGTGCTAACCCGTCTGTTTCGCAGGGAAGATCTAAGGATTATGGATATGTGCATTATTCTTCAAATCATTATGTCCATAAGTCCTCTAAGAATTTCTCTGCTTACTCTTATGCTTACTCTAACCCCTCTTATGTGAAACGAAATGGACTGACTTCTATGCCATCCTTCTCGTATGGAGCTCGCAGAATGATGAACTCTTTGCCACCCCTTCAAATGTGGGTGGTGAAGAAAAAGAACTAATCTCCTCTGCAGGGTCAGGTCTCCAGAGTACGTAATTGTCTGAAGAATTTGCTGGAGACCTGAGTATGCCTGAAAGGACGCACGCTAATCATGAAGAAATGAAATTTCATTTCTCACGTCCTCATACTGCTTTATCTGTTCTTTTGCTTGATGAAATTGATCTGATGAATTGATGTCATATTCTTCACTGATGAAGTATATGGGTTTGTAAGCTGCACTAATTCATCTGCAGGATGATCAACCCAAAGCCACTGAGTGGGTCCTCGATAGTGGATGTGCAAATCACATGACTGGTGACAAGAATCTATTGATGGATGCTCCATTATCTCCATTGCATCTGAAGCATATCATCTTTGCTGACAAAGGCAAAAGTCAGGTATTGGGTCTAGGTAAGGTTGCCACCACAAAGGATCGACACATGGACAAAGTCATGCTTGCTGAGTCCTTAGGATACAACCTTATGTGTGTCTCAATGCTTTGTGATCTTGACATGGTTGTTGTCTTTGGCAAATATCATTGTGTTGTGGTTATGGAAGCTGACAATTCCAAAGTCTTCGAAGGCTTTAGGAGAGGAGACCTGTATATTGTTGATTTCTCTACAGGACCATGACCAGCCGTGTGCCTACTTGCAAAAGCTTCAGAAGGCTGGCTCTGGCATCGATGACTTGGTCATGCAGGCATAAGGAATTTGCACACGCTTGCGAAGAAGAAGCATATCATTGGCATTGAGAATGTCAAATTACTCAAGGATCACTTATGCGGAGCCTGTGAAGCTGGAAAGATGACCAAGGCCAAGCATCCAGCGAAGACTATCATGACCACTACTCGTCCATTTGAATTGCTTCACATGGATCTCTTCGGTCCTAATCATTATTCTGCTGTTTCAAATGAAGCATCTCAATATGGCTTTGTTATTGTTGATGATTACTCTCATTACACATGGGTACACATTGTTACTTACAAACATGAAGTGCAGGAAGTCTTCAAACGATTTCCCTCGAGGGCTTCAACCAACTTTGGTGTGAAGATCAAGCACATCAGAAGTGACAATGGCACTAAGTTCAAGAATTCTGGTCTCGATGACTATCTTGATGAACTTGGTATTACTCATGAGTTATCTGCTCCTTACACTCCTCAGCAGAACGGCGTCATGGAGCGCAAGAACAGGACTCTTGCTGAGATGGCTCGCACTATTCTTGATGAATACAAAATGCCTCGTCGATTCTGGATTGAGGCAATTGACATTGCGTGCCACATCATCAACAGAGTATATCTTCACAAATTCTTCAAGAAGACTGCCTATGAACTCCTCACTGATAAGAAACCCAATGTAAGTTATTTCAAAGTCTTTGGTGCTAAATGTTGGATTAGAGATCCTCATCACAACTCAAAATTTGCACCGAAAGCACATGAAGGTTTTATGCTTGGTTACGGAAAGGACTCGCACACCTACAGAGTCTTCAACAACGTTCTTCACAAGGTTGTTGAAACTATAGATGTGCGGTTCGATGAAACTAATGACTCGCAAAGAGAGCACCTACCTACTGTGATAGATGAACCAGCACCTGAGGAAACTATCAAGTTCAAGGCTACTGAGGATGTCATTCCTATTGAAGAATCTGCTGAAGAATTCATTCCAGAACATGAAGAACGTCGAGCTAATGCACCTGAAGAAAATACTGAAGAAAATGGTGCTGAAGAGAATGATGATCAAATTCCTCAACCAGCTCATCCTCGCATCACAAAAAAAGTGCAAGTTGAAAAGATCATCAATGACATCAAAGCGCCAGGTCCTCTCACACGCTCAAAAGCTTCACATTTATCTAACTTTTGTGGGCACTATGCTTTTGTCTCTATCACAGAGCCCACTAAGGTAGATGAAGCATTTCTGGAGCCTGAGTGGATTCAGGCCATGCAAGAAGAATTACATCAGTTCGAGCTCAACAATGTCTGGGAACTGGTCAAACGTCCAGATCCTCGCAAGCACAATATCATCGGCACAAAATGGATCTACCGCAACAAGCAAGATGAAAATGGCCTTGTGGTGAGGAATAAGGCACGGTTCGTAGCTCAAGGCTACACACAGGTTTTGAAGATCCAAAGAATCCTGACAAAGTCTTCAGACTCAACAAGGCCCTCTATGGCCTCAAGCAGGCCCCACGGGCGTGGTATGATACCTTGAAGGAATTCCTCATGAAGAAAGGCTTCAAACCCGGTTCACTCGACCCTACTCTTTTCACTAAATCTTATGATGGTGAATTATTTGTGTGCCAAATATATGTTGATGATATTATCTTTGGCTGTACTGACCAACATTATAGTGATGAATTTGCCTATATGATGAGTGAAGAATATCAAATGTCTATGATGGGAGAGTTGAAATTCTTCTTAGGTCTTCAAATTCATCAATAACACAACGGCATATTCATATCTCAGGAGAAATACCTCAAGGATGTACTGAGGAAATTCGGCATGCAAGACTGCAAAGGGGTCAAAATTCCTATGCCCACAAATGGCCATCTCTGCACTGATGAAAATGGTATTGACTTCGATCATAAGGTATACCGCTCCATGATTGGTTCTTTATTGTACTTATGTGCATCTAGGCCAGATATAATGCTTAGTGTTTGCATGTGTGCCAGATTTCAAGCTACACCGAAGGAATCACACCATAAGGCTGTGAAGCATATTCTTCGATAACTAGCTCACACACCAACACTTGGATTATGGTACCCCAAGGGCTCGACTTTTGATCTCGTTGGATATTCTGACTCTGACTATGCTGGTGATCGTGTGGACCGCAAGTCAACATTTGGTACATGTCATTTCCTCGAACGACCTTTGGTCTATTGGTCCTCAAAGAAACAGAACTACGTATCACTGTCTACTGCTGAAGCTGAGTATATTGCCGCTGGTTCTTGCTGTGCTCAATTGCTACGGATGCAGCAAACTCTCAAGGACTACGACGTCAACATGAAGAATGTGCCTCTCTACTGTGACAATGAGAGTGCCATAAGATTGCTCACAACCCAGTTCACCACTCGAAGACACATCACATTCAGATTCATCATCATTTTCTTCGTGATCATGTGTTGAAGGGCGACATTTCTATTGAGCATGTGAAGACTGAAGAACAGCTAGCCGATATCTTCACAAAGCCCTTGGATGAGAAGAGATTTAGCAAGTTGCGGTGTGAGCTAAATATCCTAGAATCTTCGAATGTTCTTTGAAAAGGACACTCATCCTAACACTTATGCAAAATTGATGACTTAGATGTGCAACACATGAAGAAACATTTTTCTTCAATCAATGAAGAATAACACTCTTAGTGTGAAGAAATTAACAAAGAATTTGATTCTCAGAACCCTACTAATTGTATGCGGTGTCTGAAATCATCATTCTTATACAATGGGTCACGCCACCAACAAAAGTTGAAATTCCACAATTGTTCATATTCTT
Organism: Triticum dicoccoides; assembly: GCF_002162155.2. NCBI lineage: Eukaryota > Viridiplantae > Streptophyta > Magnoliopsida > Poales > Poaceae > Triticum > Triticum dicoccoides. The sequence goes on along the minus strand of NC_041382.1, from coordinate 327,962,624 downwards.
CAACTTTGCATTATCTTCACTGCTTCCGTAGATTTTTTTCATTGGCTATATATATATATATGAGTTTATGTCCTCTACAACATTCACTTATTGCTAATTCTGCAAGTTGGTTTTTCTGCTAAGTGAATGTGATCGGACCCTTCCCCTCTATGCTATAGTCAACCCAAACTATTCACAAATTCTTCATGTGCGTTCTATTTGAAACTTGTTCAAAATCTTCACTGAGTCCTTGTCAGCTGAAGAAATTGCGAACGGAACGTTAAAACCTATCTTATCTAAATTTTCGGCTTTGCCGCTCAAACCGTTCCGCATCCCACGATATACTTATCCACTCACCCACGATCTAACACGATCTCCACTTCTCACTACGTGGGTGACACATGTCATGCGAATGAGAAGGGTCAGGGGCACGTTCGTCCAATTTCTTCGGGCGAGCAGTTTTTCATCGTGGCTATAAATACTTCTCCGTCCCTTCCTCACTTCTTTTACTCCACTCGGTCTCTCTCTCCAGCTCGAGCTTCTCAAACCCTAGCGCCGCCGCCACTTCATCGCCGCCGGTGAGGAAGAGCTTCACTGCCTCGACCTCGTCGCCGACGTACTCGCGCCGACCGCGGAAATCTTCACTCCGCCGCCGCCGTAACCATCTTCCTCCGCCAAGTTAGGGCGTGGAAGATCTGCACAGACGAACTTCACATCTCCTCACTCCAGTTCGTCGTGTTCTTCGTCCAGGGTAATTAAAAGTTACTTTTACTGCCCTCGTTGATTCGAATGATTATCTACAAAATCTTCAAAGGTGTTTTTCTTCATAGATTCACACACTATACACCTCACAAGTCATCTGCTCTTGATTCGTTTCTCTAAGCATCAGTTTTCTTCAAGATTCCTCAATTGTGTGGGTCTTCGATCTATACAACTCTGGAACGTAAGACAAAGAACGCTTAGTGAAATTCTTCAAGACTCATCTGGTCAAATTCCTCAAACTTGTTCTTTTTGAAAAACCTTCTGAGAACGCATATGACCTCTCCAAATTCCTCGCAACTATACTCTGTTCACAGGTACACATGTCAGCTGCTGAATCACTAGGTTCTCATCAACTTAACTCATTTGCAGCGTTCCTCGAAGAAAAGTTGCATACTTCTTCAGAGAATTCAATTGTTCAAATTCCTCAACTGAAAAAATGGCTGACGGTAAGAAGCCACAGAAGGGAGGAAAGAGGCCTGAGGTCAATACAGCGTTTGAGATCCCTGATGAAATATATGCTGGGTACTGCACACCTACTGAGGAAACCAAGAATGAGCGCAAGATGCGCATTCAGAAGATAGAGAGGAGATGGGCAAGAGAATGGAGGGAGTACAGATATGTCACTCCTAAGTATATGAAGAAATTCGCACTCAATCCTCCATGCCCAAGACCTCCATTGGCACCTGGCCAAATCGCTGATCCCACTAGCCACAAGCACGGTGAGGACTATCCTGATGAATGGGCCAAGCGCCAAGCCAAGTTGGCTAAGCAAGCCAAAGAAGCAGTGAGGAAATTTATTGAAGACTCTGCTGCTGCTGTTGCCTCTACTGAGGCCTTTGCTGTCAAGCCAAAGAAGGCTATGTCAAAGAAGCCTGCACGCAAGCCAAGTGCTTCACCAACAATGCCCTCACGGCCAGAATCCTCAAAGCCCTCACGGCCAATTCCTCATGCTGCTCCCGTTCCTCCAAAATCCTCAGCTCATCCGCCAAAGCCCTCGGTTGTTCCGACTAAATCCTCAGCACCTGTGCATCTCGCCTCGTGCCAAAGGACTGCAGGCATCTCCATTGCCTCAGGTGTCTCAGGTAGTTCCTCAGCTGCACCTAGTTCCTTAGCTGCACCAAGTTCCTCAGCTGGCCCCTCACTGCTGAAGACAAAGGCCACTGCTGGACGAGGTCCTTGCCCAAGTCCTCAGAAGAAACAAGTCGCTTTCCAAGTACCGTCTAAAGAAGACGAAGCTGATGATGAAGAACTTGCAGAAATCATCAGAGACAGGCAAGTCAGGGCCGCTAGAGCCAAAGGAATAGAGGTTCCACTGCTTTTGGATCCCAAGTTGATCCTCAACTACATTGATGTTTGTCACAAGGACCCCAACACTCCCATGCCTCACTTCAAGCTGACTCCTGGCCAAAGTCACATGCTGACTCACTTCATTCAAGAAGAAAAGTGGAAATTTGAGAAGGCCGGGCAGATCAAGAAAGCGCAGTGCAAGAAAGAGCGCTATCTGAAGAAAAATGTTGTCTCTATGACAACTGAAGAACTTGTCACTATTCAAACTGAGATCAAGAAACTCAGTGATGACTTTGACGCATACCGTGCTGATTGGCTTGGAGCCAAGGTTCGTTTTGTGAAACTTGCTGATAACCTCACTTGCAATGTTGCAGCCCCAACGCAACAGGAAATTCCTCAGGCTGAAGCATCTGCTCAGCCGACTAAAGAACATGCCAGCACCGCTGATGAAAATCAGGCTGCTGAAGAAAATGTGAGTTCCAGGGCTGATGACTGCATTCCAGCCACTGAAGAAATTGCCAGGGCACCCGCTAGTGGTGCGCCTGAAGAAAATGAAGAAATCAGGGCAATTGCATTAGTTGTGCCTAAAGAAAATCAACCAGATTCCTCAGCTTCTCCTGCGCCCACTTCAACTCCAATCTTTCCATCTGCATCAGATGTGAAGAAGACCAAGGCTGCAGAGCGTGCTGCAGTGAAGAAAAGGAAAGCATCATCTGCTTCAGATTCTTCAGCTCCGAAGAAAATGAAGCCTATGACAAGTTCATTTGCAAATCCCATTGATGTTGTTCCCATCTCAACCATGCCATCAAAGGACCTTGTTCTTTTTGATGAAGAATATGTGATCCCCAGCGGATCTGATGAAGAAACTCCTTTTGCTGCTTCGTCTGAGCAGTTGGATGAAGAAATTGAAGTGGATGAGATCCCTTCAACACCTGTCATCTCCTCGCCCATGGCTCAGTTCATAGCTGAAGAGGCTGGCGTTGAAGAAATGGAAGATGAAGATGTGGATATTGGGTGTACTACACCAGTGATGAATGATGACTTTTGGGAAAGTCAGCACCCCAATTCTCCACTCTTCACCCCTCTACAGCAAATTCCTCATTCCCCCGCACAAACTGTTCAAATGGGCTCTGAAGAAACTCATCCCACTGTATCTGTCCATGAGGAAATTCTAGCCACTAGCGCTAAAGAAAATGCTGCTGCTGAACAACTAAAGACGCAGACTGCCACTGAGGAGGAACCAGAAATTCCTCATCCTGAAGAACCTGCGATTGAGATTCCTGAGGTCGTGATGCAACTCACTGACATTCCTCTGCCGAAGCCAAAGGATCCATTCTCACGCAAGCAAAAGTTCAAGGCTGATGATTTCTTCGGCGAGCACATATTCTTCGAAGATTACAACCCATGTAACTCTACTCGCATTAGGAAGAGGCGTTTCTGGACTGCCAGTCAAGCCAATTTCTATTCCTCGGTGCTGTTCAACAAGGAGAAAATCTTCTATCATGAGCATATTCCTCATGTGGATATGGAATCTCTGCCATGCTTCGCACCAGTTCTCAGTGTTCTTCACGACGCTGGACTGCTAAACTTCTGCTCTAACATCTGCTATTGGAATGAATAACTGATTCTTCAATTCTATGCAACGCTGCACATCACAGGAGATGCTGAAGATGTGAATTCATGGGTGCTGGACTGGATGTCTAAAAACACTCACTACACTACACCAGCCTCTGAATTGCTTCATGCTCTACCACTCAGTCCTCCCCTTGAAGAAGCTCGCTACATCTACAGTGAACCTGAGCTCAGACATCATTACATGCAGGTGCTGATGAAACCTTTGAAGCCAGGTCAAGCACCAAGAACCAAATTCCTCGTGAAGGAATTGCTTTACGTGCCCAGAACTGTCTATCGTATTCTTACGAGGACAATCAGTCCTATCAAAGGCCACGACTCATCTGACGAGGAAATTGTTGGCATCATGAAGAATCTAGTATTCAACATCGTTCATGGCATTCCTGTCAATTATCATGATTTTCATGAGGACTATGGCAAATGTTGCACTGTCTCCGTTTGAGCTGAAGCCGTATGCACCTTGGATTATGAGATTCCTCAGGACAAGGTCTTCACTCAACTACAAAGCTGATTTTCAGAATCACCTTAGCTACTTGCCCCCAATTGAAGTCCTCAAGCAGGCATATTCCTTAGTTGATGGAAAGGGCAAGGCACCAGCTGTAATAGATGAAGGTATTCGTCCATTGGATGGTCAGTTTTGCAAATCTGCATCTTATTCCACCAATGATGAGTCTGCCACACATGACTCTGCCAATGCACCCAAGCCCACTCCTCAAGCCACTGCTCCGCGCGTGATGACTGACCGTGAACTTCTGCTTAGTCTTCATCAGAAGGTGGATCGAAATCACAAATGGGTTAAGCGCCAGTTTGGTTCACTTCTTCACAACATGACTGCCACACACAATGAAGTGAATAAAACCATTACTACCTCCATCAAGTCTTCAGTCGCACCTGACCAATCCTATCACATCTGTATGGTGAAGACAATCTGAAGAAAATGGGTCTCAAAGAAGATTTTGACTGGTCTGCACCTCCACCAAAGAAATTCAAGAAGGTCAAGGTTCCTTCTCTGGTGGCCAGCTCATATTCTTCATCGCGCGACACTGATGAAAATGAAGACTTGGATGACACTGTGGCAGGCCCTACTACAGCAAACGACCCCAACAACGCTGGCGCTCCTTCATCAACTTGATATTCTTCAGGGGCGTTAGTCCTCATATTCGATCCTTTTGGTCATTTGATGACAAAGGGGGAGAATTTTGAGTTAGTCTTCAAGCGGGTCTTTCTATATGGGCATTTTTTTGCTAAGTTACAACTCTCGTTCTTCTGAGACTTTATTGGATCGAGTTGTAATGTTAAACCCGATGGTGCTCTGATACTTTTGAGACGTTTTTCTGCATGCTTATTCCTCGTTAAATATTATTGCACACATGCTGAATTACACCAGTCACCATATTTCATCATGCATTTCAAATTCTTCACTTTTATATGTCAAATGCGTGTATGAATTACAAGATATAGGGGGAGATCTGCATGATTCAATTCTTCAAGTGTGCATTGCCTCAAAAGCCAATTCCTC
>NC_041382.1:327860644-327957286 GCF_002162155.2 Triticum dicoccoides | reverse complement strand
TGATATGTCAAATGCGTGTATGAATTACAAGATATAGGGGGAGATCTCCATGATTCAACTCTTCAAGTGTGCATTGCTTCAAAAGCAAATTCCTCACTATGCACATCTTCAGGGGGAGTTCTTCTATATCTTGCAATCAAATTCCTCAATATCAGTAGTTACACTTCATATGTTTATCCCCGTTGAAAACTTAACCTATATTGTCATCAATCACCAAAAAGGGGGAGATTGTAAGTGCATCTAGTGCCCCTTAGTGATTTTGGTGTATTGAAGACTTATAGGTTAAGGGACTAATGCGTTTGTGAGTGTACACAGGTCTATAAGTCTATGAGGAGTTTGATATTTACAGAGAAAGTCGACCCCTAAAAATGAAGTTCTTCAACTGAAGACTTTGGATCTCTGAAGACTTTCTGAAGACTTTGAAAGTGAAGAAATTGGTGTGACCGTGAAGACTTGGTTTTCATTCGAGGAACATGGAGCGTGAAGACTTTTGTTTTCGTAGTTTCATTTTCTCTTTCTTGAGTCATAGGAAACACCGTACTGTTAAAGGGGGTCGAGGAAATACTAAGGAAAAATTTCCATGTGATGCTCAACTCAAAATCCTACACCTACCAATCCCTACGAGTGAAGCCATTGGAAATCTCATACAGTTCAGTCAATTTCTTCAGTGACAGAGACGAAGTTCTTCTGGTCTCTGAGGAATTTGTCCTGACTGAGGAGTTAGGAATTCGCCAGTGCGGATTGCCTACACAGTGAGGAACATGATATCCCTGAGGATTTTGCTACTCAAAATTCCGACCGTTGCTGTGCTATGCGCCAGCTGCCCCAAAATATCTACCCACCTAACGGTCATATCATTGAAGGGCATTTATGTCTTATCATGTCGGGCTACTCCCTAGGTTATAAATAGACGCCCCTACAACCACTAGCTGGTTGGCTGCTCCGAGAGAAACTGATACTTGTCATTTGAGAGCAACCCATCCTCCGAGGACTTTGAGCGAAAATCATCAAGTGAGGAAAAACCAAAAACTCAAAACCCAAACACCTACAAACCCCAAGTGATTGAGCACCACTGAAGAGATTGATCCTGCGTGGATCTGCCGCTTGTTACCTTTGAAGACTGTGCTTCTTCCAGACGGTTAGGCGTCATGGTCTAGAGCCTCCAAGAGGAATTGTGGATCGCCGAGTGACCAAGTTTGTGAAGGTTTGGTAGTCGCCTAAAGACTTACCACGAGTGATTGGGCGAGGTCTGTCTGACCTTAGCTCAAGGAGAATACGGTGAGGAATGGGTGTCCTGAGCTGCGTGTTCAGGACTGGGTGTCCGGGACTGTGTGTCCTTGAGTTTAAATACTCAGCCGCTCCAACCAGACGTACAACTGAGACAGCAGTTGGAACTGGTCTACCAAATCATTGTCTTCACCAAGCTTACTGGTTCTATTTCCTCAACTCTTTCATTTCCTCATAACTGTGTTGAGTGTTTGTTCATATCTGTGTTTGAAGACTTTGACTGAAGACTTTCTCAATTTCCTCAGTTCAATTTCTTCAGTATGTTTGTCTTCATCCTGTGTTATCCTGTGATTACGCTTTCAGTACTCTGTGCCTATCTTCATTTCATCATGATGACCATGCTTGTATTCTGTCATGTTTACTCTTGAGTACTTATTCCGCTGCTAGTAGTTCTTCGCTAAGGAATTTCCTCACCGGCAAATTCCTCAGTGAAGAATTTCATAAAAATCCCCTATTCACCCCCCTCTAGTCGATATAACGCACTTTCAGCTAATAAACTAGGACGGAGGTAGTAGCACATGGCTGCTCTCTACGCACATCGCAAACAATTGTTCGCCCATCGTGTGATGTGGAACGCGACGTAGTTTCACATCATGTCGCCGGCTCGCAACTGCCGGACGAACTGCTCTATGCGTGTGGTTGCTCGCGGTTAAGGCGGCCGCGGCACGCTCCGCTCGCGTCCCGCCGCATGATACGTCTCCAACATATCTATAATTTATGAAGTATTCATGTTGTTATATTATCATTCTTGGGTGTTTTACAATCATTTTATAGCAACTTTATATACTTTTTTAGGACTAACCTATTGACCCAGTGCCTAGTGCTAGTTGCTGTTTTTTGCTTGTTTTTTACATCGCAAGAAATCAATATCAAACGGAGTCCAAACACCGCGAATTTTTTTGGAATTTTTTTATGGACCAGAACACCCAGGATGGGCCAGAGTAGCACCTGGGGGTGCCCCGAGGGGGGCACAACCCACCAGGGTGTGCTTGGTGGCCCAGGCATGCCCAGGTGGGTTGTGCCCACCTCGGTGGCCTCCCGCACCCCCTCTTTACCCTATAAATTCACAAATATTACAAAAACCCTCGGGGTTAACCTAGATCAGAAGTTCCGCCGCTACATGCCTCTGTAGACACCGAAAACCAATCTAGACCCCGTTCCGGCACCCTGCCGGAGGGGGGAATCATCTCTGGTAGCCATCTTCATCATCCCAGGGGCCACCACGATGAGGAGGGAGTAGTCCACCCTCGGGGCTGAGGGTTTGTACCAGTAGCTATATGTTTAATCTCTCTCTCTCGTGTTCTTGAGATGTCGTGATCTTGATGTATTGTGGGCTCTGTTAATATAGTCGGATCATATGGTGTTTTCCCCTCTCTATCTTGTTGTGATGAATTGAGTTTTTCCCTTTGAGATTTCGTTGTTATCGGATTGAATACTTTTATGGATTTGAGAACACTTGATATATGTCTTGCAATTGAATACTCGTGGTGACAATGGGGTATCATATTGATTCACTTGATATATGTTTTGACACTCAACTGGCGGATTCTAGAGGTGACATTGGGGTAATCTATGCATATGGGTTGATGTACATTCTTGTCTTTGTTTCTCCAGTAGAAATCTTGGGGCGCTCTTTGAAGTTCTTTGTGTTGGATTGAATATTATGAATCTGAATTTGCTTTGGAGTTATTTTAGTACAAACTCTTGGTTAGATCGATCAGAAAGAATAGCTTTGTGTTAGTTTAGTACGAACTCTAGGATAGATTGATCAGAAAGAATAGCTTTGTGTTATTTTAGTATGAACTCTAGGATAGATTGATCGGAAAGAATTGCTACTGTCCTACAAAACTCTACACTTGGAGGCCCAACACGTGTCTACAAGAATAACGTTGCGTAGTAGACATCACCGCACGCGCTCTGTTCTCGTGTTCCTCCACGCACTCTGCCAGTGTCCCTCCATGCACACTGCCTGTGTTTGGGGCCGGCACAGGATCACGTACATTCATGCTGCCATTATGCATGCGGTTGCGCCGGGCGCGGCGGCACGATGCAGTTACCCACTGCAAAAACTGTCATGTGGACGTGCCGAGAATCCAGGCCGGCTGGCCCCCATTTATTCCACGGCCATTTACCTTCATTTCTCGCGCCCCACGATACAATAATCAAGCACACCCATGACAACACATACTAAGAGGATATCCAGCAGCTCCAACGTCGCTCCATGTGGCTCCAACGACACTCCCCGTGGCTGACGACGACAACGAACGGCAGTTCACCTTGCCTCACATAGTGGACACCCATGTGAGGGGGATGAACCTCTTGGTGGTGTACACGAACGGGCCGATCTCGGTGGAGAGCTCCATCCAAACTATGGAGCAGTTGCTTGCCGAGGACAAGTACCATGTGGTCGGCTTCGACCTCGAGTTCACCGACGGTCATGCCAGGCGTGATCAGAAGGTTGTTGTTGGCCAGTTGTGCGTGCACCATCACATCCTCGTCTACCAGTATTGCCTAGCCACAAGGCCTTGCGAGCGTTTCCCTCGGTTTATCAAGAGCCGCGACTATAGTTTCACTACGGTGGACATCATCAACGATCCAAAAGCGCTCGAGGTTTTGGGCTTGGCCTGCCAGAACCTTGTCGACATCCGTCACCGCTACAGGGTCTGGTGCAGCCCAAAGAACAAGTAGAACTCCATGGTTTGCCTCGCCTCGGCCATCATCGACCCGTACTACAAGAACATGATGGTTGCATGCAACAAGGACAAGATCGCGTGACATAGTGCCTGGGAGCAGAGACTGGATGAAGAACACCTCAAGTACACGGCCAAGGATGCGTACACAAGTTATGAGATGTACATGCGGATCGTTGACATGAGGAAGTTCCTTCGTCCTGCCCCGGACGAGGGATTGAGCTACGGAGCAGTGGTGACAGCCTTAGACGAAGTAGATGACTAGATGATTGTTCCTCCTAGTTTAGAATGCATGTAATTGTTTATTGAGGTGTGTGTGAATTTTTTGTATAGTCACTTATGTAATTGGATGTTTATTTTTGGTTATATATGTTGTTCATCTGAAGACAGAGCAAATCACATCGCACACGTAGTAAACTAGGGAACCCGTCGGTGATGATTTCATCAATCACTAACAATTGCATACCAGCAAGGGTTTGCCCACAACACACATCTTATTAGCAGCAATCGTCTGTGTTATTATCATTCTTTCCACACACTTCTGATTACTCACATGTTTGCCGCATATCACACATATCTTGTTAAGTTGAACCGTTTTTGTTGTCTTGGCTCATCGCAAATAGTTCATCCGAGTAAATTGTATGCCCTATGTCGCACACACCTTGATCTGGCTAGCCGTTTTTTTTTGTGTTGCCTAATCACAAACAGTTCATCCGAGTGAACTGTATGTCGTATATCGCACACACACCTTCATCTGGCTGGTCGTTTCTATTGTTACACTCATCGCAAATAGTTCATTCGAGTGAACTATATGCCGCACATCACACAGGTAACTATAGTCTGAATTGTGTTTGATGTCTCCGCCATAGCAAACGGTTTGTCTCATTTTTGACGATTTTCTTGCACCGTCGTTTGCGATTTAATGCATCGCACACAATTTCGTCAAAGGGTCTCTCATCGTAGTGTTGCGTTAGGACCATTTCGCAGTAGTGTTGCTGTAGATATTAAGTCTTCCAGGTGTGGTTGAATTGACAACTCAACTGCTAATACTTGTGAATATTCTTTGGTCCCCTTGTGTCGAATCAATAAATTCGGGATGAATACTCTACCCTCAAAAACTGTTGCAATGCCCTATACTTGTGGGTTCTAAGTGCTGCAGCACCGTAAAGTTGTTATTCAAGACTGGATGCATGGGGTTTCTAATTGTGAGGACAAGAGGATTAGCCTAGCTCTAATTAGTCAACTAGCACCAACTAGAACTAGAAGCAATAGAGGAGGCTCCAAAACTTGTGTCTCAAAGAACAAAATCCTCTAGTATATATAGGATAGAGGGGAGAGGAGGGGCTTCCAGCAAGGGGGAAGGAGTCCCCCTTGGGGTGCCGGCCTAAGGAGGGGAGGAGAATCCTCTCCCTCCTCCAGTTCGGCCTCCTTCCTCCACTTGGGCCTTTTTGGCCCAAGTTGCCTTCCACCTCTTGGCCTTCTTAGGCCCGTTGATATTAAATTAAATATAAAATAGTTCTAAATATTTTCAGACCATTATCTATATAATTTAACATCCGCAGAAACATTTTCCACCTATATATATTTATCGATAATACCCAGTATTATGCGATATTCACCGAAACCCTTCCAGTGACCCCGGAACGCTTCTGGATCCTCTCGAAACTATTTCGAATATTGATGACAAAATTCCACAAATATATTCTAATCACTCCCATCCTACTAACACCCATCAAATCTTGATTGCCTTAAGCTTGTGACCCCATAGGTTCGGTAACTCATAGTCATGAACAAAACCGTTCGTTCAATGACCTTGAGAGGGACCGTGGACGTCCATGTCGTCCCTATGAGCACACGAATGATATTCGACTGAAACTATGGTTATCATGTGATGTTCCCTTTGCTTCCCTATACTTCACAAAACCCGGTATGCATCGGTATCCTCCTGAGTCATCAACATGCCCATTATACCAAAATCCCCATTACAAGTTTTGTCCTTCTTTCTCGTTATTGTATTCCGGGATCCCCATGAAATAGTCACCTTGTCTAGCCAGACGATGATGGATGCCATCACACCGAGGGGGCCCTAAGAATATATCTCCATCGTCGGAGGAGCAAACCCCACTCTCGAGCTATCCGACCACTTGTCAAACTTTCAGATGAACATGTAGGTTGTCCTTACGATCACTGTGTTACAGGTAAGATTTGAGCAACCCCAAAGCCTACTGCACAGTAAGAAGTGACCATGATACTCTCATGGTCTAAGGAGCAAAATCACATGTTAACACTTTGTGTTATTATAATTGATTATAGACGATATTAACTCAATTCATAACATACAAGATTGGGTCGATTCAATGACCGTTCTTCTAATGTCATAATCTCAATATTGATTTAGGACTGTCATTACACTTAACAACGTTCCTAAGATCCAAAAAACGTGATCACCAACAACACGTTAACTAGTCCTAGAGGCAAGACTAGGAACCTTTTATTTAATTGTTTATCGTTCCACATGTGCATATGAGTTTTCCACTAAATCGCATACTCCAGGAGCATAGTAATTATAGCATAGAATATAAACTCTGTAATTATGAATATGGAAATATAATAATACAAATATTATTGCCTCTAGGGCATATTTTCAACATCTCCATGGGAGGTCGTTGCCCCAGGGGTTGATGCCCGACAGTGGTAGCGGCTCCAACTCTCGGGCGGCGACGGGCTCCAACTCGGGTGCAGGATCCAAAACTAGCGCCAACTCCAACTCAGGCGTGGACTCCAAGTCTGGTGCAAGCTCCAACTATGGCGCTTCATTACTGGGCTCGGGCTCCAAATCCAACAACTCCGAGCTTGAGCCCACATTGTCCGAGCTTTCACGTAACCGCACGGAGGTTGAGGAGGAGGACGCCGAGGAGGCGATGCAAGAGTACCTCGACGTCCACGGCATGGAAGATGGGCCCGAGGAAGATATGCCAGCTCCAGCATATGATGTTGTTGTGCTCATTGCCCAGGCCAAGGAGGCCCTGTGCGGCACAGCAGCAGCTCGACCAAGCAGTGCTAGCCACGTCTCTGCATGGCGCAGGCAGAGGCTATCAGGCGTCGGGCGACCGAAGAAGAGGCTACAACTCGATGGTAGAGGAGGGCGGTCACTCTACGTGCAGCGTCCGCTGTCGAGGTGGAAGGCTAGGGACCAGACATCATCGTCCTATCCTCCTCCAACGAATACCAAAATGAAGACGATGGCACCATCATCATTTTGCATAATGAAGACAAGTAGTCGTCCATTGATGTCTACAACGCAACTTTATTCTTCTAGACACGTGTTGGGCCTCCAAGCGCACAGTTTTGTAGGACAGTAGCACTTTTCCCTCAAGTGGATGACCTAAGGTTTATCAATCCGTGAGAGGTGTTGGATGAAGATGGTCTCCCTCAAACGACCCTGCAACCAACTACAAGAAATCGCTTGTGTCCCCAACACACCCAATACAATGGCAAATCGTATAGGTACACTAATTCGGCGAAGAGCTGGTAATAAAAGTGTAATATGGCTGGTAGAAATATACTTTTATAATCTGAATAAATAAAAACAGCAAGGTAGCAAATAGTAAACGGGCACAAAAACGGTATTGCATTGCTTAAAAACAAGGCCTAGGGTATGTACTTTCACTAGTGCAATCTCCCAACAGTGCTAACATAGTTGAATCATATGATTATCCCTCAAAGTGTAACGAAGAATCACTCCCGAGTTCCTATTAGCAGAGAACAAAAGATATGAATCATTTGTAGGGTACGAGGCCACCTCAAAGCTTTGTTTCCGTTTGATCTATTCAAGAGTTCATACTAAAATAACACAAAGCTGTTGTTTCCGTTCGATCTATCCTCGAGTTCGTACTAGAATATCACCAAAGAAAATTCATATTCATAATACTCAATCCACACAAAGAACTATAAAGAGACCCCAAAGTTTTCGTCGGAGAAAAGATAATAAAAATGTGCATCAACCCCTATGCATAGATTACCCCAATATCATCGCGGGAATCCGCAAGTTGAATGCCATAAAATATATCAAGTGAATCGATAAGATACCCCAATTGTCACCTCAACTATTCATACCGCAAGACATATATCATGTGTTCTCAAATCTGAACACTCAATCCTACATGAAAAAATTTCAAAGGGTAAAGATTCAATTCATCACAACAACAGTATAGAGGGGAGAAACATCATATGATCCATCTATGCTAACAAAGCCATGATATAGATCACAAGAGAGAGAGAGAGAGAGATTAAACACATCGCTACTGGTACAAACCCTCAGCTCCTAGGGTGGACTACTCCCTCCTCATCATGGTGGCCTCCAGGATGATGAAGATGGCCACCGGAGATGATTCCTCCCTTCGGCAGGGTGCCGGAACAGGTCTAGATTGGTTTTCGGTGGCTACAGAGCCCTGCGGCGGTGGAACTTCTGATCTAGGTTTTCCCCCGAAGGGTTTCGGATTATTTGGGAATTTATAGTGCAAAGAGGGGGTGCGGGAGGCCACCGAGGGGGGCACAACCCACCAGTGCGCGCCAGGGGGGTGCGGGAGGCCACCGAGGTGGGCACAACCCACCTGGGTGCGCCAGGGGGCCCTGGCGTGCCCTGGTGGGTTGTCCCCCCCTCGGGGCACCCCCCCAGGTGCAGCTCTGGCCCAATGGGTTCCTTCTGGTCCAAAAAAATCTCCATAAAGTTTCATTGCGTTTGGACTCCATTTGATATTTATTTCCTGCTATGTACAAAACAAGCAAAAAACAACAACTGTCACTGGGTCAATAGGTTAGTCCCAAAAAATGATATAAAGTTGCTATAAAATGATTGTAAAACACCCAAGAATGATAAAATAACAGCATGAATACTTCATAAATTATAGATACGTTGGAGATGTATCAGCATCCCCAAGCTTAATTCCTACTTGTCCTCGAGTAGGTAAATGATAAAAGAAATAATTTATGAAGTGTGAATGCTAGCAAAGTGCATAAGTTTGATCAATGATAATTTCAATCACTTTTCCTAGCATCATAACAGCAATTCTTTCTTATGAAACTTCTCATGTTATAGTGGCAACCAATTCACATGTTAAGGTTCAAACAATGAATTCTCTTGAAACTCAACAACCTATGTTCTTAGTCACCAAGCAATTGCAATTCAACTTGTTCAACGGAGTTTAAGTAAGAGCTCCACATACTAAACCATCATATAGTCTTCTATGATTGCTAACACTCACCACGTACACATGAGCAAAACGTTTCAACCGGACACATAGAAAGATAGGGGCTTATTGTTTTGCCTCCCAACGTATTCACCTCAAGGGTGATGTTAACAATAATAACTCATGCTACCCATATTCAACTGGACATATGTGCCTAGATCTTTCCTCACCACATGATGCTTGCCCAAAGGGAAAAATAAAAGGGGAATAGAGAGAAAAACTTCGACTCTTTGCATAAAAGTAATACATAAAAGTAAAATATAGGCCCTTCGCAGAGGGAAGTGGGGATTTGTAGAGGTGCCAGAGCTCAAAGCGAAAAACTTAGAGATAAAAACATTGTGGGAGGTGTATCCATCCCACCAACGAAAATGACTTAGAGTTCCCAACACTTTCCATGCTAGATATATCATAGGCGGTTCCCAAACAGGAAATAAAGTTTATTCCTTTTTCTACCATACTTTCACTTTCCATGGCTAACCGTATCCACGGGTGCCCTCCATACAAACACTTTCCAAGTTATTTATTATTTGAAAACATAAAGTAAATTCATTTTTTGCATTTTGGGACTGGGCATCCCTAATACCTTTGCCTTACTCACATGTTTTACAATGCTCTCTTTGTGCTTCAATTCTTGTCTTTCATGTGAGCATCATTGAAATTATCAATGCCTAGCTAAAAGGCTTTAAAGAAAACCGCTTGTTGGGAGACAACCCAATATTTTTTTTGCTGTTATTAAATAAATAATTCATCTAGCCTCTGTTTATATGTGGTTTTATGCTTTTAATTAGTGTTTGTGCCAAGTAAAACCTTTGGGAAGACTTGGGGAAAGTCTTTGTGATCTTGTTGTAAAAAAACAGAAACTTTAGCGCTCACGAGATTTGCTGCCATTTTTTACTGGAGAGTGCTATTTAGTTAATTCTTTTTGAAGATGATTAATAGTTAAATTCCTCACGTCCAGAAATTTATGTTATATTTTTTTAGGTTCCATAAGTATTCGAAACCTACAGATTACTACAGACTGTTCTGTTTTTGACAGATTCTGTTTTTCGTGTGTTGTTTCCTTATTTTGATGAATATATGGCTAGTAATAGAGTTTATGAACCATATAAAGGTTGGAATACAGTAGGTTTAACACCAATATAAATAAAGAATGAGTTCATTACAGTACCTTGAAGTGGTGGTTTGTTTTCTTTTACTAACGGAGCTCACAAGATTTTCTTTTAAGTTTTGTGTTGTGAAGTTTTCAAGTTTTGGGTAAAGATTTGATGGATTATGGAACAAGGAGAGGCAAGAGCCTAAGATTGGGGATGACCAAGGCACCCCAAGGTAAAATCCAAGGACAACCAAAAGCCTAAGCTTGGGGATGCCCCGGAAGGCATCCCCTCTTTCGTCTTCGTCCATCGGTAACTTTACTTTGAGCTATATTTTTATTCACCACATGATATGTGTTTTGCTTGGAGCGTCTTGTATGATTTGATTTGATTCTTAGTTTATCACAAACATCCTTGCTGTACACACCTTTTGGTAGAAACACACATGAATCTGAATTTATTAGAATACTCTATGTGCTTCACTTATACCTTTTGAGCTAGATAATTTTGCTCTAGTGCTTCACTTATATCTTTTAGAGCACGGTGGTGGTTTTATTTTATATAAATTATTGATCTCTCATGATTAAATTATATTATTTTGAGAGTCCCTTAGAAAATCATGGTAATTTGCTTTGGTTATGAATTTAGTCGTAATATGATAGGCATCCAAGATCGGTATAATAAAAACTTCCATAAAAAGTGCATTGAGTACTAGGAGAAGTTTGATACTTGATAATTGTTTTGAGATATAAAGGTGGTAATATTAGAGTGTGCTAGTTGAGTAGTTGTGAATTTGAGAAATACTTGCGTTGAAGTTTGCAAGTCCCGTAGCATGCACGTATGGTGACCGTTGTGTAACAAATTTGAAACATGAGGTGTTATTTGATTGTCTTCCTTATGAGTGGCGGTCGGGGACGAGCGATGGTCTTTTCCTACCAATCTATCCCCCTAGGAGCGTGCGCGTAATGCTTGGTTTTTGATGACTTGTAGATTTTTGCAATAAGTATGTGAGTTCTTTATGACTAATGTTGAGTCCATGGATTATACGCACTCTCACCCTTCCATCATTGCTAGCCTCTTCTGTACCTTGCATTGCCTTTTCTCACCTTGAGAGTTGGTGCAAACTTCGCCGGTGCATCCAAACCCTGTGATATGATACACTCTGTCATACATAAACCTCCTTATATCCTCCTCAAAACAGCCACCATACCTACCTATTATGGCATTTCCATAGCCATTCCGAGATATATTGCCATGCAGCTTTCCCCGTTCCATTTATCATGACACACATCATCATTGTCATATTGCCTTGCATGATCATGCAGTTGACATCGTATTTGTGGCAAAGCCACCGTTCATAGTTTTTCATACATGTCACTCTTGATTCATTGCCCTTCCCGGTACACCGCCGGAGGCATTCATATAGAGTCATATTTTGTTCTAGTATCGAGTTGTAATCATCGAGTTGTAAATAAATAGAAGTGTGATGATCATCATTAATAGAGCATTGTCCCAAAAAAGAAATAAAAAGGGGCAATGCTACTATCCTTTTTTCCACACTTGTGCTTCAAAGTAGCACCATGATCTTTATGATAGAGAGTCTCTTGTTTTGTCACTTTCATTACTAGTGGGAATTTTTAATTATAGAAATTGGCTTGTATATTCCAACAATGGGCTTCCTCAAATGCCCTAGGTCTTCGTGAGCAAGCAAGTCGGATGCACACCCACTTAGTTTCTTTTGTTGAGCTTTCATACATTTATAGCTCTAGTGCATCTGTTGCATGGCAATCCCTACTCTTTGCATTGACATCAATTGATGGGCATCTCCCTAGCCCACTGATTAGCCGTGTCGATGAGAGACTCTCTCCTTTTTTGTCTTCTCCACATAACCCCCATCATCATATTCTATTCCACCCATAGTGCTATATCCATGGCTCATGCTCATGTTGAAAAAGGTTTGAGATTACTAAAGTGTGAAACAATTGCTTGGCTTGTCATCGGGGTTGTGCATGATGAGAGAATTCTTGTGTGATAAAAATGGAGTGTGACCAAACTATATGATTTTGTAGGGATGAACATTCTTTTGCCATGTTATTTTGAGAAGACATAATTGCTTAGTTAGTATGCTTGAAGTATTATTATTTTTATGTTAATATTAGAATTTTTTATTGAATCTTTCGGATCTGAATATTCATGCCACAATAAAGAGAATTACATTGAGAATTATGTCAGGTAGCATTCCACAACAAAATTTCTATTTTTATCATTTACCTACTCAAGGACGAGCAAGAATTAAGCTTGGGGATGCTTGATACGTCTCCAACGTATCTATAATTTTTTATTGTCCCATGCTATCATATTATCTATTTTGGATGTTAATGGGCTTTATTTTACACTTTTATATTATTTTTGGGACTAACCTATTAACCCAAGGCCTAGTGCAAATTGCTGTTTTTTTGCCTATTTCAGTGTTTCGCAGAAAAGGAATATCAAACGGAATCCAAACGGAATGAAACCTTCGGGAACGTGATTTTTGGAACAAACGTGATCCAGAGGACTTGGAGTGGACGTCAAGAAACAAACAAGGAGTCCACAAGGCAGGGGGTGCACCTACCCCCCTGGGCGCGCCCTCCCCCCTCATGGGCCCCTCGTGGCTCAACCGACCTACTTCTTCCTCCTATATATACTCATATACCCTGAAAACATCCAGGAGCACCACGAAACCCTATTTCCACCGCCGCAAGCTTCTGTACCCAAGAGATCCCATCTTGGGGCCTTTTCTCGAGCTCCGCTGGAGGGGGGCATCAATCATGGAGGGCCTTTACGTCAACTCCATGGCCCCTCTGATGATGTGTGAGTAGTTTACTTCAGACCTTCGGGTCCATAGTTATTAGCTAGATGGCTTCTTCTCTCTCTCTTTGAATCTCAATACAAAGTTCTCCTTGATCTTCTTGGAGATCTATTCGATGTAACTCTTTTTGCGGTGTGTTTGTCGAGATCCGATGAATTGTGGGTTTATGATCAAGTCTATCTATGAACAATATTTGATTCTTCTCTGAAATCTTTTATGTATGATTGGTTATCTTTGCAAGTCTCTTCGAATTATCAGTTTGGTTTGGCCTACTAGATTGATCTTTCTTGCAATGGGAGAAGTGCTTAGCTTTGGGTTCATTCTTGCGGTGCTCGATCCCAGTGACAGAAAGGGAAACGACACGTATTGTATTGTTGCCATCGAGGATAAAAAGATGGGGTTTATATCATATTGCTTGAGTTTATCCCTCTACATCATGTCATCTTACCTAATGCGTTACTATGTTCTTATGAACTTAATACTCTAGATGCATGCTGGATAGCAGTCGATGTGTGGAGTAATAGTAGTAGATGTAGGCAGGAGTCGGTCTACTTGTCACGAACGTGATGCCTATATACATGATCATGCCTAGATATTCTCATAATTATTCGCTTTTCTATCAATTGCTCGACAGTAATTTGTTCACCCACCGTAATACTTATGCTATCTTCAGAGAAGCCACTAGTGAGACCTATGGCCCCCAGGTCTATTCTCCATCATATTAATCTTCCGTCAACAAGCTATTTCTATTACCTTTTATTTTGCAATCTTTACTTTTAATCTTTATCATAAAGATACCAAAAATATTATTTTATCATCTCTATCATATCTCACGCTCCTAAGTGACAGTGAAGGGATTGACAACCCCTTTATCGTGTTGGTTGCGAGGTTCTTATTTGTTTGTGTAGGTACGAGGGACTTGCGTGTGGCCTCCTACTGGATTGATACCTTGGTTCTCAAAAACTGAGGGAAATACTTACTCTACTTTGCTGCATCACCCTTTCCCCTTCAAGGGAAAACCAACGCAATGCTCAAGAGGTAGCAATATGTAAGGGCATAAGTTCCTTTCTAATAATAATTTTCAGAGGCATCATGAATGTATTCAACAATATAAGTATCACATACAACACTCTTTTCATGATGCACAAGCATAGAAAATTTACTACTCTTTATGGCATACATTTCATCATAATAATCATCATAGATAGCAACTTCATTGTCATAATAAATTGAAACCTCTTCCAAAAATAGCGGATGTATCACTGAATAAAGTCATGACCTCTCCAAATCCACTTTCATCAATGTAATCATCATAAATAAGAGGCATGCTATCATCATAATAAATTTTCTTATCGAAAGTAGAAGGAATCAAAGGATCGTATTCATTAAGCAAAGCATCCGCAAGCTTAGGACGAGCATTACTTCCAGCAAATAAATCTTCAAACATATCATACTCATCAAACATAGCATCCCCAAGCTTGTGGTTTTGCATATCATCACACTCATTCTTATCAATTGCATGAATGGCACCAATAGTATAGAAAACATTATTATCATAATCTTCCAAGCAAGTGTTAAAAATATTTTCAAAATCACAATTTATATCATTGTCTTTCCAATCATAATCATCACAACAAGCAATAGGCATAACAAAATCATCATCAATACCATCATCCTCCATCAACATATTTGATTCACTTTCATGAGGCACGATGGTGATGGGAGCAACATTATTTGGGAGAGATACATTTTACCTCTATTCTTTCTTCTTTTCTTCTTCTTCTTCACCACACCATGTGTGGGTTTAATTAATTCTTTCAAGCTTCTTGTTGAAGAGATTGATTGGATAGGAAGCGCCTCCTTGTTACCTGATTCATGATAATGAATACTAGGAGGGTATTGGGAAATATTTTCCCTTTCATTAGTACTCTCTTCATATTCTATTTGTTTTCTTGTCTTTAGATGGTTGGCAATATAAGGATTCTCAATGCAATTTACCGCACAAAACATATAAATTTCCTCTAGATCAAAATCAAGAAATCTCTCGGGATTTGGAAAACCCTTAGTTATATGTTTCATTCCTTCATAACCCAAAAAAGACTAAGCTCTTTATGATGCTCAAGGGAAATCAAGTTATCACGATTTTTGAAAATGATTTGATCATGAAACAATTTGCATTGGAGATTTAAATGACCATGTTCATTGCAAAGTTCACAAGGATGGCGAAAAAATTACATCTTTCAGCACAATCATCTAGCCTCTCTAGCAAAATTTTCATTTCTAGATATTTATGCTTCTTACAAAATCTATCTTCCCTTTTTGGTGTGCAAATGCATTCCCAATTCACTCGCAAAAATTGACATGCTTATAAGAAACATTTTTGTTATGACTTGTGCAATCATCATTAGCATTTTGGATATTCAAAGAATTTATACTAACAACATTGCAATCATGCTCATCATTTAAATATTTTGTGCCAAATATTTATTGACTTCTTCTTCTAATAATTGAGCACAATTTTATGAACCATCATTTTCAAGAAAGATATTATAAAGATGATCAATAATATGATGCAACCTCAATTCCATTTTTATGTAGTTTTCTTTGATAAACCAAACTAGTGATAAAACAAGAAACTAAAAGATTCAATTGCAAGATCTAAAGATATACCTTCAAGCACTCACCTCCCCGGCAACGGCGCCAGGAAAGAGCTTGATGTCTACTGCGCAACTTTATTCTTGTAGACACGTGTTGGGCCTCCAAGCGCAAAGTTTTGTAGGACAGTAGCAATTTTCACTCAAGTGGATGACCTAAGGTTATCAATCCATGAGAGGTGTAGGATGAAGATGGTCTCTCTCAAACGACCCTGCAACCAAATACAATAAATCTCTTGTGTCCCCAACACACCCAATACAATGGCAAATTGTATAGGTGCACTAGTTCGACGAAGAGATGGTAATAAAAGTGTAATATGGATGGTAGAAATATATTTTTATAATCTGAATAAATAAAAACAACAAGGTAGCAAATAGTAAACGGGCACAAAAAGGTATTAAAATGCTTAAAAACAAGGCCTAGGGTCTGTACTTTCACTAGTGCAATCTCCCAACAGTGCTAACATAGTTGGATCATATGATTATCCCTCAAAGTGTAACGAAGAATCAGTCCCGAGTTCCTATTAGCAAAGAACAAAAGATAGGAATCGTTTGTAGGGTACGAGGCCACCTCAAAGCTATTCTTTCTGTTCGATCTATTCAAGAGTTCATACTAAAATAACACAAAGCTATTGTTTCCGTTTGATCTATCCTAGAGTTCGTACTAGAATATCACCAAAGCAAATTCATATTCATAATACTCAATCCACACAAATAACTATAAAGAGACCCTAAAGTTTTCATCGGAGAAAAGATAATAAAAACGTGCATCAACCCCTATGCATAGATTACCCCAATATCACCGCGGGAATCCGCAAGTTGAATGCCATAACATATATCAAGTGAATCAATAAGATACCCCAATTGTCACCTCAAGTATTCATACCGCAAGACATATATCATGTGTTATCAAATCTGAACATTCAATCCGACATGACAAAACTTCAAAGGGTAAAGATTTAATTCATCACGACAAGAGTATAGAGGGGAGAAACATCATATGATCCATATATGCTAATAAAGCCCATGATATAGATCACGAGAGAGAGAGAGAGATAGAGAGAGAGATTAAAGACATAGCTACTGGTACAAATCCTCAGCCCCGAGGGTGGACTACTCCCTCCTCATCGTGGTGGCCGCCGAGATGATGAAGATGGCCACCGGAGATGATTCCCCCCTCCGGCAGGATGCCGGAACGGGTCTAGATTGGTTTTCGGTGGCTATGGAGCCCTGCGGTGGCGGAACTTCTGATCTAGGTTTTCCCCCAAAGGGTTTCGGGATATTTGGGTATTTATAGTGCAAAGAGGGGATGCGGGAGGCCACCGAGGTGGGCACAACCCATCTGGGCGCTCCAGGAGGCCCTGGCGCGCCCTGGTGGGTTGTGCCCCCCTCGGGGCACCCCCAGGTGCAGCTCTGGCCCAATGGATTCCTTTTGGTACCAAAAAAATCTCCGTAAAGTTTCGTTGCGTTTGGACTCCGTTTGAAATTGTTTTCTGCGATGTAAAAAACAAGCAAAAACAACAACTAGCACTAGGCACTGGGTCAATAGGTTAGTCCAAAAAAATGATATAAAGTTGCTATAAAATGATTGTAAAACACCCAAGAATGATAAAATAACAGCATGATTACTTCATGAATTATAAATACGTTGGAGATGTATCATCCATCTGTCGGCTTCGGTCGGCCATCTTATGTTGACCCTTCTAAAATTTTGCATTAGTGTAAGGAATCCCTTAGTGTAATGTCACTATGTCAGTTCGCTCTATTAAGCGTTGATCAAATCTAAGAACGTGCTTGTTAAGCTCATCTAAATCTATGTATATCTAAATCTTTTGTGTTTTATACCGCCATGTTCTATCTTTCCAGGGTCACTGATTCATGGGCCCTTCTATAACATAGAAGATATCAGGTCATATAGCCGAAGCTCTGCTCATAAGCACACAGACACACACAGTTGAAATGGCTCACACAATGCATATTCAACCTTTGCTCTCATGTTTTACCCCCACAAGCGGCATTATAGTCCACCCTTCATTTTGCAATTAAATCAGACACTGACATGTGCGCCCTGGTGTAACACCCCGGATGTAATTTACCTTATATGTATCTCAACTCTTGCCGTTTCCGGCGCTAAGTTATTTTATTTTCCTCGGGTTCGGGTTTTTGTCTCCGTGTGTCATTGTCGTTGTCATGCATCTCATATCATGTCATCATGTGCATTGCATTTGCATACGTGTTCGTTTCATGCATCCGAGCTTTTCCCCCGTTGTTCATTTTGCATCCCGGCGCTCCTATCTCCTCCGGTGGTCCTTTCTACCTCTTTTTGTGTCTGGGGGTTAAACATTTCCGGGTTGGACCGAGACTTGCCATGCGGCCTTGGTTTACTACTGGTAGACCGCCTGTCAAGCTTCGTACCATTTGGACTTCGTTTGATACTCCAACGGTTAACCAAGGGACCGAGAAGGCCTCGTGTGTGTTGCAGCCCAAAACCCTTCCAATATGGCCCAAAACCCACAAAAACCCTCTCCATCATCTAGAGCGTTCGGTCATGATCGCGTGGCCGAAAACCGCACCTCATTTGGAGTCTCCTAGCTCCTCCTATGTATAAATATAGACCCCCTTCTGAAATTCCCGGGTCAAACCCTAACCCTCTCCCTCTTCTCGCGCGGCCGGACGAAATCTCGCCGGCCGGACACGTCCATTCCGCCGTCCGCCGCCACATGGCGCTTCCCTATTCGTCTACCCGGTGCCCACTTCGCCGCCGCCGCCAGGGCCCGCGGGGCCCATCGCCAGCCCGCCTCTGGGACGAACCGGGCCAGATCCCGCGCACCGCCCGAGCCTCTTCCGCCGCCTTCCTCGCCGGTGAGCGCCGCCCGGTGCCTCCACCACCATCGCCGGAGGCCGCAACACCACCGCCTCGTCACCGGTCTTCAACACCTCGTCGCCTGCGAGCCCGCGCCCCACGCGCACGCTCCCCTCCTCCACCGCGGCGCCCTCGCCGGGCCTCACCGCCGCGATGCCATGCCCGCCGCCCTGCCGAGCTCCCCGACGTTCCTCGTTCTGCGTGCCGTCTGATCTAGATCCGGGCTACAGTAAACCCTAGCGAGGGTTGACTTTCTCTCCACTCCCCTTAAATTTTGGCATTTTTCATCGTGTGTAACTCCGCATACGTAGCTCCGATTTGAGCGTGTAGCATATGAAAATGTTCATCTCAGAGAGTACATCATTTCATCTCATTGTATCATTTTCATTTCAGCTCATCTTGATGCCCGAAATGCTGTTGGAAGAGGGCTATTTGAGATAATTGTCAGATCTGCTGCATCAAATAGCTATTTGTCATTTTTGCCATGATTAATGTGTGCATGATATGCTCCTGAGCTCTACATGTGTTTTATTATATGCCATGCCATCTTTACAGAGGTGCTTACCATGTATTTTTGTGATATGTGTGGTGACTAGCACAAGCTTGCAAAGTAGTGCATTCGTTAATGCTAATTTCAGGGACTTAGAAGTTTCACCAAGTCCTTGATCTGTTTTTATCAATATGTCATATGTTCATGTTGTTTCCTAGTGATCCGTGCCTCTTTTGAGGATGATCAGTAAGGATGTTTTGTTAACATTGTGGTGCTCTATCCATCCATGTATTTGTTTGCAATTATGGAGCAACCTAACTTGAGTCAATCGAGCTCTACTTTTTCTATTTCGTGAATCCTGGCAGATTGTTGACTCGTTAGCGATTTTGCCGAGGATGTTGCTAGTGATCTGTGCATGCTATGTTGTTGTTCTTGCTATGTCTAGCTTCTATAATATGTACTCTTGATGGGTGTATGCTTAGTTTGTCATGAAATTTTTTGTAGTGAGTACATCGAGCTCGTGAACATGCCTACTTGTTAACAGATTTGCATGCTCCAGTTTTTCACTAAGTCTGTAATCTGATTATGTTTTTGCCATGTTCACATACTTGCAATTGTATTTTCTGATCCCTTTTGGCTCAAGGTCACTAAGGGACTTTTGTTAAATGCTTTGAGTACCTTCATGTCATGCATTGCTTTGCCATGTTAAGTTCCTATAGCATATCATGCTCCAAAGTGTGCTACCTGATGTTAAATTCCAAACTTACTAAGTCTGAAACCTGTTATCGTTTGCATTTTTGCCATGCTTGTTTGAACCTGTTAATGGATGAATTGGCCGTAGCTCAGTGTTCATCTATTGTCAAGCATCATGAGTGGATCCCTGCCATGTATTGTGTTGTCATGTTTGAGTGCTGTAGCATAATTATCTTGATGCATTTAGATGGCTACTTGCTATTTATCGCAGACCGGTGCCATATTTGTTTTGCTTGCCATTTCCAAACCGTGCATCCGATTCCGGTGATCTTTATATCGATTTCAACCGAAATCACCTCACCTTTCCAGTGGCACTCTTGGATTTACAAGTTGAGGCCAGGTTCAATCATTCCTTGTCAAATCTTGCATATGCATCACATATTGCATCCCGCTTAGCATACCATGTTCGCATCATGTTGTTTGAGTCTTGCACGTGGTTGATTTTGTTCCTTTTGCTTGTTTGTCTTGTTTGGGTAGAGCTGGGATACGAGTTTGCTAACAAGGAGCCCATTGGGTTTGCTTATGAGGATCAATTCAACTCTGACAACTTTGTAGGCAAGATGATCATACCCTCGAAATCACTTCTATCTTTGCTTGCTAGATGCTCGCTCTTTTGCTATGCCTATGCTACGATGCCTACCACTTGCTTATCATGCCTCCCAAATTTCCATGTCAAACCTCTAACCCACCATGTCCTAGCAAACCGTTGATTGGCTATGTTACCGCTTTGCTCAATCCCTCTTATAGTGTTGCTAGTTGCAGGTGAATATTGAAGATCGTTCCTTGTTGGAACATTGTTTCTTGTTGGGATATCACTATATTATCTTGTTATCTTAATGCACCTATATACTTGGTAAAGGGTGGAAGGCTCGGCCTTTTTCCTAGTGTTTTGTTCCACTCTTGCCGCCCTAGTTTCCGTCATATCGGTGTTATGTTCCCGGATTTTTGCGTTCCTTACGCGGTTGGGTGATAATGGGAACCCCTTGACAGTTCGCCTTGAATAAAACTCCTCCAGCAATACCCAACCTTGGTTTTACCATTTTCCACCTAGCCTCTTTTTCCCTTGGGTTTCCGGAGCCCGAGGGTCATCTTATTTTAAACCCCCCTGGGCCAGTGCTCCTCTGAGTGTTGGTCCGAACTGGGCAGCCTGCGGGGCCACCTCGAGGAAACTCGAGGGTTGGTTTTACTCGTAGCTTGACCTATCTGAGTGTGCCCTAAGAACGAGATATGTGCAGCTCCTATCGGGATTTGTCGGCACATTCGGGCGGTGTTGCTAGACTTGTTTTACCATTGTCGAAGTTGTCTTGTAGAACCGGGATGCCGAGTCTGATCGGAATGTCTCGGGAGAAGGTTCCTTCGTTGACCATGAGAGCTTGTGATGGGCTAAGTTGGGACTCCCCTGCAGGGATTTGAACTTTCGAAAGCCGTGCCCGCGGTTATGGGCAGATGGGAATTTGTTAATGTCCCGTTGTAGATACCATGAACCTTAATTTAATTAAAATGAATCAACCGCGTGTGTTACCGTGATGGTCTCTTCTCGGTGGAGTCTGGGAAGTGAACACGGTGTTGGAGTACTGTTTGTCGTAGGTTGTTCTTTAGTTCTTGGTTCGTGCTTTGCCTTCTCTTCTCGCTCTCTTTTGTGAACAGGTTAGCCACCATATATGCTAGTCACTTGCTGCAGCTCCACATATTACCTTGCCTTACCTATAAGCTTAAATAGTCTTGATCGCGAGGGTGTGAGATTGCTGAGTCCCCGTGGCTCACAGATTACTTCCAAACCAGATGCAGGGACCGATGATTCTGTTCCATATGATGCGCTTGAGCTCAAGTGGGAGTTCGATGAAGACTGACGCCGTTACTATGTGTCTTTCCCCGAGGATCAGTAGTGGTGCCCAGTTGGGGCGATCGGGACCATGTCGCTTGTTTGGGTTGATCTTTATTTTGGTACCGTAGTCGGACCATGAGTGTATTGGATGATTGTAATGTTATTCATGTATTTGTGTGATGTGGCGAGTGTAAGCCAACTATGTACCTTTTCCCCTATTATCTATTTACATGGGTTGTAGTGAAGATTACCTTACTTGCTACATTGCTTTCAATGCGGTTATGCCTCTAAGTCATGCTTCGACACGTAGGAGATATAGCCGCATCGAGGGTGTTACAAGTTGGTAATCAGAGCCTTCCCTGACCTTAGGATCCCCCTTGCTTGATTGAATTAGCTGTCGTTGTTGAGTCTAGAAAAATGTTTTGAGTCATTTAGGAATTATATATCGGAGAGTTAGGAATCCTTTTTACT
This sequence comes from Triticum dicoccoides, assembly GCF_002162155.2. Lineage (NCBI taxonomy): Eukaryota > Viridiplantae > Streptophyta > Magnoliopsida > Poales > Poaceae > Triticum > Triticum dicoccoides. Next base: position 327,935,062 of record NC_041382.1, on the reverse strand, counting down.
CCCCAATCTCTTCATCGCTCTGGTAAGGCATCCTGACATAGAGTTTTGACTCTTCTCTTCTCAAATTTCACTAATTTTTTTTTAGGATCACGTGGGTATCTTGGAATCGTTCCGATCGATTTGTGATGAGAACATTGTTCTTGGTGCCTCCTGTCATTTAGGGTTTGCGGTAGTGTCCCGGGGAGTTGAGCTCCGAGGTGTTGTCGTCACAATTTTATCGTTGCAGTTCTGGCATACCTGAGCTTAGTTTCGCCGACATCGAAAATCGCTTTTATGCAGTTGTTGGTGAGATAACCTCGACGCCACCCAGTACTGGGGCGGGAGTTCGGGAGTATTGCCATAACTTGTATAACGGATGCTTTTCTAAGGTTGAGGTAGACGATTTCCAAAGTTTTTCTCGGTTATGTGTTGAAGGATGGATACAGCTGGATGTAGGATTTGCTAGATTTGGGTGAGATATTATGCTTCCCCTGTATCCCCAACACCTGATTGCATAACCAGAAAGGTTCGGGAGTTTCATAGGTGGGAATTCTTGTAGCTCTAGTTCTTCTTCCACGGATATTTGGTTTGAGATTGGGTGATCCTTACTGAGTATTCGTTCTTGTTCCGTACCTTGTTGTTGTTTTTCTTCTACCTCAATTCTAAGTGTCTTCTCAACTTATGGATATGTGACCATTTCAATTGGAATGCATTCATCCATTTGGTTCGGATGTGAAGACTATATGTTGCAATTTCAACCCATTTGATTCAGCTTAAATATTTGTCTGTCAATGTGCTAACGGATGCCAACCTCTTCAGGATGGATCCTCCAACGTGCACGACTCCAAATCCTGATCCGCCACCACCACCTCCACCTCCGGAGGCATGGCAAGCTGTGATGGCTGCTACCAATGCAAACACACAGCTGATCATGCAACTTCTTCAAGAGCGCAACCAAGGGAACCAGGGCAACAATCAGAATCACTTTGCTACACTCAACCAGTTCCTTGCTAACCAGCCAAGGACCTTCAGCAATTGCGTTGAGGCAACTGACGCTGATGATTGGCTCGTGGACTTATGCAAGCATTTCGAGTGCAGTAACGTCAGGCCTGAGGACTTTGTCAAGTTCGCTTCCTTCCAACTCAAAGACCAAGCTGCAGAATGGTTTCAGCAGTACAAAGATTCTAGAGGAGGCCGTGTGATTACCTGGCATGAATTCCGTCAAGACTTCAAAGCTCATCATATTCCTCAGAGCTTGGTTGAAAGCAAGCGTGAGGAATTCCGCAACCTGAAGCAAGGCTCTATGTATGTCTATGAGTACAACAAGATGTTTCAGAAGCTCGCCCGCTTTGCTAAGCAGGACGTCCCTGACGAGAAGAGCATGATATACCAGTTCAGGGGTGGTCTCAGAGAAGAAATCCAGCTAGCTCTTGTCCTCTTTGAGCCCAAGAGGTACGATGAGTTTTACAACATGGCAATGAAGCAAGAGACTGCTCAACTGAAGTGCGATGCTTCCAAGAAGCGAGTCAGAGATGCTACTCCTTCTTCCTCAACTCAAGTGGCTAAGCAGCAGAAGTATTGGCTTCCTCCTCCTCCATTCTGTCAGCCTTATCAGCAGAAGAGCAAAGGTGGCAGTGGATCTTCCCACCCACCCAACCCTGGCTTTCAGAACAAGACTTTGTCTCAAGCTCCAAGATCGAGTGCTCCGTATCACCGTCTGCTCTTGGAGGTCACGTGCAACAAGTGCCAACAGAAGGGTCACTATGCTAACAAATGCTTCAATCAGAGGCGTCTCCCTCCTCCTCCTCCTCCTCCTATGAGATCGGCAAGTACAGCTGTGGTCAAGCATAACCCCAAGCACGCCAAGGTCAACTTGATGAATGCATCTCAGGCAGAGGACTCGTCAGATGTCATCATGGGTAACCTTCCTGTTAACGATGTTCCTGCAAAAGTACTTTTTGATACGGGTGCATCACATTGTTTCATGTCAAAGCCATTTTTTGCCAAGAATGAATTCGTTTCTTCTCATTTGGGCAAACAAATGGATATCGTTTCTACTGGCAAACGTTTGAGTGCAAGTCTGGAGGTTCCAGATGTTACTATCACTTTGGGCGACTACAAGTTTCATTCTTCTCCAATGGTCCTTAGTAACTCGGATATTGATCTTATTCTCGGAATGGATTGGCTTTCTAAGCACAAGGCTTAGCTTGATTGTGCAGCCAGGCAGATTCAATTGACTCATTTGTCTGAGGATGTAATTGTCTTTGACGCTCGTGATGATACCATCCGTCTGTTTTCTCTCAATGAGAAGGGTGAACTGGATGCCATCTCTCAAATTCCAGTCGTTTGGGAATATCGAGGCATCTTTCCAGAAGAGCTTCCAGGAATGCCTCCGCACCGGCCAGTTGAATTCGTCATCGATCTTGAGCCTTGCATGGAACCGGTTGGCAAACGTCCTTACAAGCTCGGACCTGAAGAGTTGAAGGAGCTGAAGAAGCAACTCGATATTCAAGAGCAAATGGGTCTCATCCGACCTAGTTCTTCTTCGTGGGGTTGTGGAGTTCTTTTTGTGAAGAAGAAGGATGGAACAGACCGACTTTGTGTTGACTACCGTCCATTGAACAAGAAGACTATCAAGAACAAGTACCCACTTCCCAACATCAATGAGCTGTTCGAACAACTCAAAGGTGCCCAAGTATTCACCAAGCTTGATCTCCGTATGGGCTATCACCAGATTCAAATCCGTGAGCAAGATATTCCCAAGACGACTTTCAGAACAAGCTATGGTTCATATGAATACACTGTCATGTCTTTTGGCCTCGTCAACGCTCCTCCGACTTTCTCTCGCATGATGAACTTCATCTTCAACGCCTACACAAATGACTTTGTTTTGGTCTATCTCGATGACATTCTGGTCTTTTCGAAGAACAAGGAAGATCATGCCAAGCACTTGCATTTGGTGCTCGATAAGCTCAGGGAACATCAGTTCTACGCAAAGTTCTCAAAGTGCGAGTTTTGGCTCCATGAGGTTCTATATCTTGGGCATATCATCTCTGCCAAGGGCATAGCGGTGAATCCTGAGAAGGTGCCTGCAATTGTGAATTGGGAACCACCTCAGAACGTGAAGCAACTCCGCAGCTTCCTTGGTCTTGCAAGCTACTGTCGAAGGTTCGTTGAGAACTTTTCAAAGACCGCGAAACCTCTTTCAAACCTTCTCCAGAAGCACGTCAAGTACATTTGGTCTCTGGAATGTGACATCGCTTTCAACACCTTGAAAGAGAAATTGATCACTGCTCCAGTTCTGACTCCTCCTGATGAATCCAAACCGTTCGAGGTCTTCTGTGATGCCTCTCTTCAAGGTCTTGGTGCAGTGTTGATGCAAGAGAAGAAAGTTGTGGCTTATACCTCTCGCCAGTTGAAGCCCAACGAGAAGAACTACCCTACTCATGACCTCGAGTTGGCGGCAGTTGTGCATGCTCTTTTGACTTGGAGACATCTCTTATTGGGAAGAAAAGTGGACATCTTCACTGACCACAAGAGTCTCAAGTACATCTTCACTCAGCCTAATCTCAACCTCAGGCAGACTCGTTGGGTCGAAATGATTCAAGAGTATAATCCGAGTATCGAGTATACTCCAGGTAAGGCCAATGTGATTGCTGATGCTTTGAGCAGGAAGGCTTACTGCAACACTCTGATTCTCAAGCCTTATCAACCCGAGCTTAGTGAAGCTTTCCGCAAACTCAATTTGCAAGTTGTTCCTCAAGGTTTCCTCGCCAACCTTCAAGTCTCTCCTACTTTGGAAGATCAGATTCGCGAGGCTCAACTTCTTGATGTTATGGTGAAGAAGGTGAAGCTTGGGATTGCCAAGAGTCAACCCAAGTACAAGTGCTATCGCCTTGATGACAAGGATACTCTCTTCTTCAAGGATCGTATTGTTGTGCCTAAAGGTGACCTTCGTAAAGTTATTATGAATGAGGCGCACAATTCTCTCCTCTCCATCCACCCTGGAAGTACGAAGATGTATCAGGACCTCAAGCAGGCTTATTGGTGGACTCAAATGAAGCGCGAGATCGCTCAGTTCGTGAATGAATGTGATGTCTGCAGAAGAGTGAAGGCAGAACACCAACGACCAGCTAGACTCCTCCAACCTCTTGCCATTACAGAATGGAAGACCACATTGAGATGGACTTCGTGACTGGGTTTCCAAAGTCCAAGCGTGGCAATGATTATATATTCGTTGTCATCGACAAACTCACTGAAGTGGCTCATTTCCTACCTATCAAAGAGTCTATCACTGCAGCTCAATTGGCGGAGATGTATACCTCTCGGATTGTCTCTATGGACGGCATTCCATAGTTGATCTCTTCAGACCGTGGCAACATCTTTACCTAGTTTTGGGATTCTTTTCAGAAGGCCATGGGCACCAACATCCGCTTTAGCACAGCTTTCCATCCTCAAATTAGCGGTCAAGTCAAGCATGGCAATCAGATTCTTGAAGATATGCTCAGGGCTTGCGTTATCTCTTTCGGCATGAAGTGGGAAGATTGTCTTCCATATGCTGAATTCTCCTACAACAACAGTTTTCAAGCAAGTTCGGGCAAGGCCCCATTCGAAATTCTCTATGGCAGGAAGTGTCGTACTCCTCTTAACTGGTCAGAGACCGGTGAACGTCAACTTCTTGGAAATGACTTGATCAGAGAGGCAGAGGAAATGTGCAAGGTCATTCATGATAACCTCAAAGCAGCGCAATCGCGTCAGAAGAGCTACTATGATAGCAAGTGTCGGTGTCAAAACCGGCGGATCTCGGGTAGGGGGTCCCGAACTGTCCGTCTAGGCCGGATGGTAACATGAGGCAAGGGACCCGAAGCTTTACCCAGGTTCGGGCCCTCTTGATGGAGGTAAAACCCTACGTCCTGCTTGATTAATATTGATGATATGGGTAGTACAAGAGTAGATCTACCACGAGATCGGAGAGGCTAAACCCTAGAAGCTAGCCTATGGTATGATTGTTGTTCTCTATGTTGTCCTACGGACTAAAACCCTCCGGTTTATATAGACACCGGAGAGGGTTAGTGTTACACAAAGTCGGTTACAATGGTAGGAGATCTACATATCCGTATCGCCAAGCTTGCCTTCCACGCCAAGGAAAGTCCCTTCCGGACACGGGACGAAGTCTTCAATCTTATATCTTCATAGTCCAGGAGTCCGGCTGAAGGTATAGTCCGGCCATCCGGACACCCCCTAATCCAGGACTCCCTCAGTAGCCCCTGAACCAGGCTTCAATGACGACGAGTCCGGTGCGCAGATTGTCTTCGGCATTGCAAGGCGGGTTCCTCCTCCAAGTACTTCATAGAAGATTTTGAACACAAAGATAGTGTCCGGCTCTGCAAAATAAGTTTCCACATATTGCCATAGAGAGAATAATATTTACACAAATCTAATCTGCTGACATATTCCGTAGTGTGACATCGCACCACGGCCAAGCCTTTATTCGAATCGTTTTATTGTCCCACCTCAACGTGTCATGCGAGGCGGTTTCCTTGGCACGTCTCGTCGAAGCAGAGATCGTGTCCCCTTATTCCGGGATTCTCATCAATACGGGCATGGGTAACCCAACCGCTTCTAGGACTCCTAGACTATAGGCAAGTCCAAACGGCCATGGAGAGGTCGCTTGATATTCACCCTCTTTATAAAGGTACAAGGCTTTTATTTTTTCCCTCCCGTGCTCAATCGAATCCTTCCCCCACCTCAAGCTAAAACACCCAAAGTTCAGGCCAGGTGCTCCGAACCTTCAATCATGTCCAGATCTAGCCTTCAAGGCCGATGGGTGCCTTCCTCCATCACGGAAGAAGACATCAAAAAGTTGAGGGAGGCCAGATATCTGACCGTCGAGGTTTTGCATCGGCTGCCTGCCCGAGGGCAGGCCGTCCCCTCCCCCGAACCCAACGAGAACATCGTGTTCGTCTCCCACTTCCTCCGAGGTCTAGGCCTTGCTCTGGATCCTTCCGTCAGGGGTTTGATGTTTTATTATGGGCTAGATTTCCATGATCTAGCTCCGGACTCCATTCTTCATATCACGACATTTATTGTCATGTGTGAGGCCTTCCTTCGGGTTACCCTCACTTTGGCCTGTGGCTCAAGACCTTTGAAGTAAAGCCGAAGATGATCGAGGGGCAACATGCTGCGTGTGGAGGTGCCTCAATATGCAAGATGACGGGAGCTCCATGGCCCAAAGGTTCCATTCCAGAGGTGTCTGAATTGTGGCAACATGAGTGGTTCTACATCACGGCTCCTAGAAGTGCCAAGTGGGCGGCCGCCCCTGTTTTCCGCTCGGGCCCTCCACCACAACTGATGTCATGGATCAGCAGAGGTCTGAGCCGGGGTCCAGCCAAGGATGTGCCTATACTGCAAAGCCGCATTCGAGATCTCTTCAATGGAGATTTTAGTTTGGTTGCGGTAATACAAGTTATGCTGATTCGTCAAGTCCAGCCTTGCAAACGCCGGCCCCTTCGCTTGTGGGAGTTCAATCCCGAGGGACCGCGTGTCATTCAAAATTTCCTCGGCCTGACGCACGAGGAGATGTACAAGTCATTCTTAGGACCTCAGGTAGAGTGTCCGGAAATCACCGAGGACATGGGCCTGAGCAGTAACCGCGCCACCGAACAGGTAAGGAATCTTCCGGCCGAACATACTATCTCTCATTTGTTACAAATTTATTTCTGAGAGTTCGCTTTTTGACCAGGACTGGCTAACAAAGGCGAAGTTGATTCGGTGTTCGGCCCCCCTCCCTGAGGGTTTGGACAATCTGGTATTGGAATAGATGCTCCAGGTCGCACCTTGCCCGGAGCCCTTGAAGGAAGATACTGGGGAGGATAATACGGGCGGACGCAGGCCCCCAACACTGCCCATTCTAACCGAGGGAGCGAGCGTCTCCATGAAGGAAGACGACAGGAGGAGGAAAAGGACTGCGCCCGGGGATTCGAAAGCCGAAGCTTCCAAACGGGAGAAGAAGTCTCCCACAGAGGGTCCTACCTTGGGGGGTGCTTTTGCCGCACAAAGTCCGCGGGGGGATCAATTCTCCAGCGAGTCGTAAGTGACCCGAAATACTTTAATAGTACAGGTATGGCATCTTTTTCTTCTGAGAAAATAACCACCGCATATATCTTTGCAGTTCGGGCCTTAGCCCCTTTCAAATGAGCTCGTCTTCGGGGGATCTTCTTCCAGAGATGATGGAGAGCGAAACACCTCCTCCGGACTCCTCCGCTCCAGAAGCGGACGACCCCGAAGTGTTGTCGCGGAGGGCCTCTCTGAGTCCGGTGAGGCCAGAAGATAATCCCATTGACCCCCGAAGCTCCCAGTGTCCGGCTCCCGAAAAGAGCGGAAAAAAGAGTCTGGTACCGTCTGGTGTGCGATCAGATGTTCTGAGGGAGTTGGTGGGGCGAGCGGCCATCTCAGATGAACACCGTGTGCTGATGAATATGGTGATGGAGAGAATCTCGTCCGCCGAAAGTGGATTGCATGCAGCTTTTATGAGTCTACTGACAGGATTTGAGGTACGTAAAATAATGTATGATAGTCCTGCACATGCTAGGTGTGCCCTGTGTAGATAGTAGCCCCTGAGACTCTAGTTGTCGTTGGAAACGACGATGAACAGAGGATCATATTCCCAGGTAATAACCATACTGCCTCGATGTGCAGGTGATGGAAGCTCCGGTGGCTAGCCGGACTAGCGAGTTTGCCCATTTAAAACGGCAGTTGGATGCGGCAGACGCCGACATCGAGCTTGTTAACAAAAGGCTTGACGAGGCACAGGGTAAGTGTCATTATCTGGTAAACGCCACATAGTAAGAGCAGCATGATGCCAGTATCTTTAATATGTTGTGACTGCAGATGGAGCTGCCACTGTTGAAGCCTTGCGGGCAGAACTTGCCCGAGCCAAGGAACAAGCGAGGTTTGGTAATGCAGCTGCTTTGAAGGCGGCCGAAGAGTTGAAAGCCGAGAAGGCCGCGCATGGCGAGAGCTGAGATAAGATGGCCAAGATGGCCATAGAATTAAAAGCCACCGCCCACCGTTGCCGGGTTCTTGAAAAGGAAAACCTAGCGAAGGCATTAGACCTTGAGAAGGCTGCTGCAACGAGAAAAGACATCCGCTCTGCTATGAGGGCGAAGAAGGAGGAGCTGCGGGAAGCCGGGGATATTGTAGCTGGGAAATCCTTTATGTTGCGAAGGAAGTTCGGAGATCCACGGTATGCCTCTCTGGATCGGCTATGGAGTTCGGAGGACGTGTATATGGATTTGGCGGCGAGCGCTGCCAATGCGGCCAAGTACTTCCAGGGTCAGACGGACCGTGAAGTGGACCAGCTGTTTTGGACACGATTCCATTCTCCTGAGCATTCGCTTTCATTGACTGACCAATTAGCCGAATGGGCCGAACTGAATAGGTTGTCCGGACTCGCCATGAGGTCTGTTGTGGATCAGCTATGGCCAGAAAGGCCAAAACCGAACAGCTATTTCAGCCTGGTGCAGTAGTTCCTTGACGTGGTGCCGCGCATTAATGCGATGAAGAGGTCGGCGTGCATAGAGGGCTCATGGATGGCCTTTGCCCATGTTAAAGCATACTGGGCGGAGATGGATGCTACCACTGTTGCAGCGCGGGATTCGGCCATACGTCGAATGGCTGCTGAGCACTACTTTGAAGAATTTCTTGAGGGTGCTCGTTTGATAGAGACACAGTGCTCAAAAAATATTATGTTTGAGTGATATGTAATCTCATTGTAAGCGAAATGCTTTTATAAATTTTTATAAGGCTATTTTTATACTTTTGCCTGAAAGTAATATGATGCCTCCTGGGCGGCCGTTTATGTATACATGTGTATGACCTAAAAGATTGCAGCCGTCGGCTTCAACCCCCACACATATAATGTGGAGGTGCTCGCAAAAAACACGCATTCACACTTAACCCAACGTCTTGGTCCTATTAAGGAGGTGATAGCGGAGCGAGCGAAGCAACCGGACTATAATGCTTTAGCACTTTCACTTAGCCATAGGAGTTTGACAGTGGGGCTACTAGATAGCCCCTGGTGGCTCCGCACTCTCCCGATCTCGGGGTGCGTACATGCCTGGCCGGAAAATGGCCCTTCGTTAAGGCGGAGGAATTCTAACATTCCAACAGGTCATCAAGTGGTTGACTAGTCTCACGCTATATCATGACAGTCAGTTTTCGGCTTTCTCTACTGAGGTGCTCGTCTGGATGAACCAGGGCACAATCGCAATAGTTCTCCTGGTGCTACCTTAGCCGGTAAAGCGGAACGTAAGGCACCAAAACACAGGAGCCGGGCAAACCCAACATTTGACCAAAGACAATGATTCAGAGCTGATGCATATAGGGCCAAACTCGCGACGCCGAACACTCCCTAAGGTATTCGGTCTTTGTGGTATAAACCGGGCCTAAATAATGGCCTTTGTAAGAAGCCCCTTGTGTCCAGGTACATGCATTATTCTGGCGTGGCCACATGCCAAGACGTCAGCATCCTTCTCAACGGTGGATATGTATCAACAACAGACAGTAAAAAAGGTTTACGCAGGGTCTTAATCTAAAAAGAATCCTTAGAGCGGGTCCCTGCTGCACGTCTGCGCCTGTGTCTCCGTTGTGCCGTATCCTAGACGGGTGTAGCACGATGATCGTCTGTAAAAGAGAGGAATTTAGGTGAAAAAATTGTCGTGTAAAAAGATAGTTTTTAAAGAAACCATGTATAATTCAAGATGAGAAGAAATTGCCACTTGTCTACGCGCGTTGAGCCCCTTGTATTGACAAATAGGGGTGTGACCATTTATTCTGTATAAATAGCGGCGCCAGACTTGATTAGTTGTGTCTGAGGTCTTGACGACCTATTGGATGCTTTTGCTGGTCCGGGCACCTTTAGTGTGCGGCTCCCAAGGCAGCCGCACTCTCTTCGGCGCACAGAGATCGCTTGATATTTCCGTTCACTGAAATGATGCCACGTGGACCGGGCATCTTGAGTGTGAGGGAGGCGTAGTGTGGTATTGCATTAAAGTGAGCGAAAGCTTCGCGTCCGAGCAGTGCTTGATAGCCACTTTGGAACGGAGCGATGTGGAAGGTTAAATGCTCGCGATGGAAGTTATCAGGGGAGCCGAATATAACTTGTAGTAGGAGGGAGCCCGTACAACGAGCCCCTGGGCCTGGCGTTACTCCTTTAAAGGTAGTATTGCTATGGCGAATTTTTGTTGGGTCTAACCCCATCCCGCGGATTGTATCCTGATATATTAGGTTTAGATTGCTCCACCGTCCATCAAGACTCGTGTGAAGTGATATCCGCCAATTATTGGGTCTAATACCAGGGCAGCCCATCCTGCGCGTCGGATACTTGCTGAGTAATCGCGATGGTCGAAAGTGATCGGTTGAGACGACCGGTGGCAGTACTTCGCGGTGACAGGCACTTGGGTATATTTTCCTGGGAGTGTTGCGTTTTTTTCCCTTGATCACGTGTAACACGTTTACTGTTTTGACTTCCGGTGGAAATTTCTTTTGTTCCCCAGTGTCTTGCTTGGGAGGCTCGTCCTCGTCTTCAATTGGTGTATCCTCCCCCTTGTGTATGGCGTTGAGCTTGCCGGACTGCTCGAAGACCCAACATTCTCTGTGGGTATGATTAGCAGGTTTACCAGGGGTACTATGGATCTGACATACTTGGTCCAGAATTTTGTTGAGGCTGGACGGTTCATCCCTGGTGCCTTTAGAGGGCGGCTTTTGACCTGGCCGAGAGCTTTTGAATCCGGCGTTTACTACCATGCCCTTCATGTTGTCTTCTTTATTCCGGCATTTGTTATTGTTGTTGTGCCGTGATTTCCCGTTTCCATCTCTAACTTTAGATGTACTAGGGTCGCTGGTGCTGCATCTGGCTAGCCAGCTGTCCTCACCCGTGCAAAGGCGGGTCATGAGGCTTGTTAATGCGTCCATCGTTCTCGGCTTATTTTGGCCGAGGTGTCTGGCGAGCCATTCGTCATGGACGCTATGCTTAAAAGCTGCCAAGGCTTCGGCGTCCGGACAGTCGACAATCTGGTTCTTTTTAGTAAGAAACCTGTTCCAAAGCTTTCGGGCTGACTCTCCGGGCTGTTGAGTTATATGACTCAAATCGTCCGCATCCGGAGGTCGGACATAAGTCCCTTGAAAATTTGCCCGAAAGGCGTCTTCGAGCTCTTCCCAACTTCCAATGGAGCTTTCGGGGAGGCCTTTAAGCCAGTGATGAGCTGGCCCTTTGAGCTTGAGGGGTAAGTACTTGATGGCGTGGAGATCATCTCCTCGAGCCATATGGATATGAAGGATGTAGTCCTCAATCCAGACCCCAGGGTCTGTTGTTCCATCGTATGTCTCTATGTTTACGGGTTTGAATCCCTCTGGAAATTCATGGTCCAGCACCTCATCGGTGAAACATAGGGCGTGTGCGGCACCCCTGTAGCTGGGTGTACCGCATTGTTCGGAAGTTTGTTGTGTTGCATTGTATGCTGGGGCGCGCTTGCGTGGTCCATAGATGGATCTTGTTGCGCCGTCCTTTGGGTGCGAGCCCTCGCATGGGTCGCGTGTTGTATTGTGAGTGGCGTTGTATGCCGCTCTGTGTTGGTAGAGGGGTCGTCTATCCGGCCAGGTGGCTGCTTTGATATTTAGTTGTGGGGGGTCTGAGGCCTCCTCATCGAATTCAGGTAGCAGCTTCCGCTTTGGGTAGCTCTTGGAGGGGCGATTGTCGCCGTACCTCGCTGCTGTGTTGAGTATTTTACTCCATCTGATTTGGAGTGTGTCTTGCACAGCCTTGAGCCTTTGCTTCTGCTTTTTAAGACTCCTTGCAGTGGCAACAAGCCTTTTATGGGCATTCTGCTGCTCCGGGTGCCTGTCCGGCATTATGTCGTCCGGACCATTATCCTTGATAGAATATGTTTGTTCGGTTTGATTATCCGGATTGCCATTGTCCGGCAGCGGTTCGCCCTGCTCCAGCGCTGGGTCTGTGTGATTGTTATTTCTGTCGAGGCGGGATTTGGGGCGGCGCTTGCGTCGCCGCTTTGACTGCTTCTCGAGGGAACAAGCCTTCGGTGCGTCCTTCCGCTCCTCGTCGTCATCTTTTGGTGCGTCCACCATGTATACGTCATATGACGAGGTGGCTTTCCAGGGCCCATTAGGCGCTGGTTCTTCATCGTCTCCTTCATCGGTGTCCATACCGTCGATGTCTTCGGAGTTGAAGTCGAGCATGTCGGTTAAATCATCGACAGTGGCTACAAAGTGGGTGGTGGGTGGGCTTTGAATTTCTTCATCGTCCATATCCCAGCCTTGCTGACCGTAGTCCGGCCAGGGCTCTCCTGATAAAGAGAGAGACTTTAGTTTCTTCAGAATATCACTGAAAGGCAAGTGCTGAAAGATGTCCGCGGCAGTAAACTCCATGACCGGCACCCAATCGGATTAGATCGGCAGGGGCGCGGAGGGTTCCGAGTCCGGAGAGGAGTCCGGCTCCTTGGAGTCACGAGTCTCGCGGAGTGCGGGGCTGGTGTTCGGCTCGATCGCTGTTGGGATCGCATCCCCCGAGGCGGCGTCCAACCACCCATCCTCGATCGGCGCAGTTGGCTCTGAATTAAGGGTCGAAGCCGATGCGGGTGCGGCCTCCAGGGCACTGTTCGGCGGCAGAGCTAGATCATGCTCATCGTGACAGTGCGACACGCTCGGCAGTGGCTCGAATTCGTCCAAGATCAAGTCCCTGCGGATGTCAGCTGTGTAGATTAAACTTCCAAATCTGACCTGACGGCCAGGGGCATAGATTTCGATCTACTCCAGATGGCCAAGTGAATTGGCCCGCAGTGCGAAGCCGCCGAAGACGAAGATCTGTCCGGGAAGGAAGGTCTCTCCCTGGACTGCATCGCTATTGATGATCGTAGGAGCCATCAAGCCTAATGGCGACGACACAGAGGAACTCTCAATGAAAGCACCAATGTCGAAATCTTCTAACTCTCAATGAAGGGAATCCTCAACGCCATAAGTCGCCGTGATATTACACGCTTCGCTGACTTAGCGTCCATTGTACGAAAGTACTGTGCGATGAAAAGCGCCTGGAAAACCGAAATAAAATTTTGGACGATCCGGCCCTGAATACAAACCCAGTCCGAAATAAAAGGGTGCATCATCGCCAGACACCCGGGTCAAACACCAAAAAGCAAAAACCCTCTACAGGGCATGGAACCGTACTGGAAGGATGGCTTAATGGACCCTGTAAAATCGTGATTTGGCTTTCCTCAGCAAGCATCGTGATTTGGCTTTCGAGATCGGAGACCATGTTTACCTCCGCGTCTCTCCAATGAAAGGTACTCATCGCTTCGGTATCAAAGGGAAGCTTGCCCTAGATATGTGGGTCCTTTCAAGATCGTCAGCAAGAGAGGCAATCTCGCCTATCAACTCGAGCTTCCTTCAAACTTTGCAAATGTGCATGACGTGTTCCATGTTTCTCAGCTCCGCAAGTGCTTCAAGACCCCTGACCGCACCGTCAACTTCGAAGACATTGATATCCAAGAAGACCTTTCTTATCGTGAGCACCCCGTGGCTATTCTTGAAGAGACTGAATGCAAGACTCGCAATAAGTCAATAAAATTTGTCAAAGTCAAGTGGTCACACAATTCCGACCATGAAGTCACCTGGGAACGCGAGGATCACCTCCGTTCTGAGCACCCGACGTTCTTCCAGTCCTAGATCTGGGGACGAGATCCTTTCGTAGTGGTGGAGTGTTGTAACACCCCGGATGTAATTTACCTTATATGTATCTCAACTCTTGCCGTTTACGGCGCTAAGTTATTTTATTTTCCTCGGGTTCGGATTTTTGTCTCCGTGTATCGTTCTCGTTGTCATGCATCTCATATCATGTCATCATGTGCATTGCATTTGCATACGTGTTCGTTTCATGCATCCGAGCTTTTTCCCCGTTGTCCGTTTTGCATTCCGGCGCTCCTATCTCCTCTGGTGGTCCTTTCTACCTCTTTTCGTGTGTGGGGGTTAAACATTTCCGGATTGGATCGAGACTTGCCATGCGGCCTTGGTTTACTACCGGTAGACCGCCTATCAAGTTTCGTACCATTTGGACTTCGTTTGATACTCCAACGGTTAACCGAGGGACCGAGAAGGCCTCGTGTGTGCTGCAGCCCAACACTCTTCCAATTTGGCCCAAAACCCAACAAAACCCTCTCCATCATCTAGAGCGTTCGATCACGATCGCGTGGCCGAAAACCGCACCTCATTTGGAGTCTCCTAGCTCCTCCTATGTATAAATATAGACCCCCCTCCGAAATTCCCGGGTCAAACCCTAACCCTCTCCCTCTTCTCGCGCGGCCGGACAAAATCTCGCCGGCCGGACACGTCCATTCTGCCATTCGCCGCCATGTGGCGCTTCCCTATTCGTCCGCCCGGTGCCCACTTCGCCGCCGCCGCCAGGGCCCGCGGGGCCCATCACCGGCTCGCCTCTGGGACGAACCGGGCCAGATCCTGCACGCCGCCCGAGCCTCTTCCGTCGCCTTCCTCGCCAGCGAGCGCCGCCCGGCGCCGCCACCGCCATCGTTGGAGGCTGCAACACCGCCGCCTCGTCGCCGGTCTTATCCGCCCCGTCGCCTGCGAGCCCGCGCCCCGCGCGCACGCTCCCCTCCTCCACCGCGGTGCCCTCTCCGCCCGGCCACCGGCGCCCTCGCCGGGCCTCGTCGCCGCGACGCCGTGCCCGCCACCCTACCGAGCTCCCCGGTGTTCCTCGTTCTGCGTGCCGTCTGATCTAGATCCGGGCTACAGTAAACCCTAGCGAGGGTTGACTTTCTCTCCACTCCCCTTAAATTTTGGCATTTTTCATCGTGTCGTAACTCCACATCCGTAGCTCCGATTTGAGCGTGTAGCATATCAAAATGTTCGCCTTAGAGAGTACATCATTTCATCTCATTGCATCATTTTCTTTGAGCTCATCTTGATGCCCGAAATGCTGTTGGAAGAGGGCTATTTGAGATAATTGTCAGATCTGCTGCATCAAATAGCTATTTGTCATTTTTGCCATGATTAATGTGTGCATGATATGCTCCTGAGCTCTACAAGTGTTTTGTTATATGCCATGCCATCTTTACAGAGGTGCTTACCATGTATTTTTGTGACATGTGTGGTGACTAGCACAAGCGTGCAAAGTAGTGCGTTCGTTAATGCTGATTTCAGGGACTTAGAAGTTTCACCAAGTCATTGATCTGTTTTTATCAATATGCCATATGTTCATGTTGTTTCCTAGTGATCCGTGCCTCTTTTGAGGATGATCAGTAAGGATGTTTTGTTAAAATTGTAGTGCTCTATCCATCCATGTGTTTGTTTGCAATTATGGAGCACCCTAGCTTGAGTCAATCGAGCTCTACTTTTGCTATTTCGTGAATCCTGGCAGATTGTTGACTCGTTAGCGATTTTGCCGAGGATGTTGCTAGTGATCTGTGCATGCTATGTTGTTGTTCTTGCCATGTCTAGCTTCTATAATATGTACTCTTGATGGGTGTATGCTTAGTTTGTCATGCAATGCTCTGTACTGAGTGCATCGAGCTCGTGAACATGCCTACTTGATAACAGATTTGCATGCTCCAGTTTTTCACCAACTCTGTAATCTGATTATGTTTTTTTGCCATGTTCACATGCTTGCAATTGTATTTTCTGAGCCCTTTTGGCTCAAGGTCACTAAGGTACTTTTGTTAAGTGCTTTGAGTAGCTTCATGTCATGCCTTTCTTTGCCATGTTAAGTTCCTGCAGAATATAGTTTTCATGCTCCAAAGTGTGCTACCTGATGTTAAATTCTAGACTTGTGTTAATTTCACTAAGTCTGAAACCTGTTATCATTTGCATTTTTGTCATGCTTGTTTGAACCTGTTAATGGATGAATTGGCTGTAGCTCAGTTTTCATCTTTTGTCAACCATCATGAGTGGATCCCTTCCATATATTGTTTTGTCATGTTTGAGTGTTGTAGCATAATTATGTTGATGCATTTAGATGGCTACTTGCTGTTTATCACAGACCGGTGCCATATTTGTTTTGCTTGCCATTTCCAAACCGTGCATCCGATTCCGGTGATCTTTATATCGATTTCAACAGAAATCACCTCACCTTTCTAGTGGCACTCTTGGATTTCTATGTTGAGGCCAGGTTCAATCATTCTTTGTCAAATCTTGCATATGCATCACATACCGCATCCCGCATAGCATACCATGTTTGCATCATGTTTGTTGAGTGTTGCACGTGGTTGATTGTGTTCCTTTTGCTTGTTTGTCTTGTTTGGGTAGAGCCAGGAGATGAGTTCGCTAACGAGGATCTCGTTGAGTTTGCTAACGAGGATCAAGTCTACTCTGACAACTTTGCAGGCAAGATGATCATACCCTCGAAATCACTTCTATCTTTGCTTGCTAGATGCTCGCTCTTTTGCTATGCCTATGCTACGATGCCTACCACTTGCTTATCATGCCTCCCAAATTGCCATGTCAAACCCCTAACCCACCATGTCCTAGCAAACCGTTGATTGGCTATGTTACCGCTTTGCTCAGCCCCTCTTATAGCGTTGCTAGTTGCAGGTGAAGATTGGAGATCTTTCCTTGTTGGAACATTGTTTCTTGTTGGGATATCACTATATTATCTTGTTATCGGAATGCACCTATATACTGGGTAAAGGGTGGAAGGCTCGGCCTTTTGCCTAGTGTTTTGTTCCACTCTTGCCGCCCTAGTTTCCGCATATCGGTGTTATGTTCCCGGATTTTTGCGTTCCTTACGCGGTTGGGTGATAATGGAAACCCCTTGACATTTCGCCTTGAATAAAACTCCTCCAGCAATGCCCAACCTTGGTTTTACCATTTGCCACCTACCTCTTTTTCCCTTGGGTTTCCGGAGCCCGAGGGTCATCTTATTTTAAACCCCCTTGGCCAGTGCTCCTCTGAGTGTTGGTCCGAACTGGGCAGCCTGCGGGGCCACCTCGGGGAAACTCGAGGGTTGGTTTTACTCGTAGCTTGATCTATCTGAGTGTGCCCTGAGAACGAGATATGTGCAGCTCCTATCGGGATTTGTCGGCACATTCGGGTGGTGTTGCTGGACTTGTTTTACCATTGTCGAAGTTGTCTTGTAGAACCGGGATGCCGAGTCTGATCGGAATGTCTCGGGAGAAGGTTTATCCTTCGTTGACCGTGAGAGCTTGTGATGGGCTAAGTTGGGACTCCCCTGCAGGGATTTGAACTTTCGAAAGCCGTTCCCGCGGTTATGGGCAGATGGGAATTTGTTAATGTCCGGTTGTAGATAACATGAACCTTAACTTAATTAAAATGAATCAACCGCGTGTGTTACCGTTATGGTCTCTTCTCGGCGGAGTCCGGGAAGTGAACACGGTGTTGGAGTAATGTTTGCCGTAGGTTGTTCTTTAGTTCTTGGTTCGTGCTTTGCCTTCTCTTCTCGCTCTCTTTTGCGAACAGGTTAGCCACCATATATTCTAGTCGCTTGCTACAACTCCACATATTACCTTGCCTTACCTATAAGCTTAAATAGTCTTGATCGCGAGGGTGCGAGATTGCTGAGTCCCCGTGGCTCACAGATTACTTCCAAACCAGATGTAGGGACCGATGATTCCGTTCCAGATGATGCGCTTGAGCTCAAGTGGGAGTTCGACGAAGACTCACGCCGTTACTATGTGTCTTTCCCTGAGGATCAGTAGTGGTGCCCAGTTGGGTCGATCGGGACCATGTCGCTTGTTGGGGTTGATCTTTATTTTGGTACCGTAGTCGGACCATGAGTGTATTGGATGATTGTAATGTTATTCATGTATTTGTGTGACGTGGCGAGTGTAAGCCAACTATGTACCTTTTTCCCCTATTATCTATTTACATGGGTTGTTGTGAAGATTACCTTACTTGCGACATTGCTTTCAATGCGGTTATGCCTCTAAGTCGTGCTTCAACACGTAGGAGATATAGCCGCATCGAGGGCGTTACACCTGGGTTGTCCCATGCGTCAGTAACAGGTGGGTTCTTTGTATCCCATGCGTCAGTATATGAGCCAGGTAATGGTCAACTACATTGATCGAACGGAAACGCTCCATTCTGCGCACTTATGAGTGTGGGGCGAGTGGTGGAGGGGAAAGTGAGGGACATTAATTGAGTGGGGCAAAAGTGTGTACTAAGCAACCGAGGGCACAGAAATAGAAATCCCTATATTTGGAGGTTAAATTTCATGCCTAATGACAATGTTCGAAAAAGTGATAGGCATGACCTAGTCGGTTGCCCTTGGCCTAGCACCTACATGACACTTAAGCACCCTAGACACAGTGTAGGCAACCTAAACTTGTGTATATCGAGCTGTATTCGAGATACTATATATGTATTGATATTCATTTAGAGCATATAACTGAGTAAACTAATTTTCAAAAAAATATCTAAGTGGGTAAACTACAAACTACTGCTAGTGGAATATGCCCTAATCTGGTGTGTTTGTCCAATATCACATGATTTATTGTGTGGGTGCACAATTCTTGACGGTCATGTCTATAATTTCACTTATGACCTAGGTGAGGCGTTTGGTCAATGCCTAGTGGCTGAGCGTGCCTCGTACGCATCGCCTTTTCTAACGAGATGCAATGATAGTAACAGGAAGGTGAGTTGTAATTGTACCGATTGAACGTCAAAACTATTACCGTAACTAATACTTTTGGAAACACAAGTGTGTTTACTAATTGATTGTGAAATTGATTTGAAGATGAGATATTTTGAAATGACAATGCTTTCTTTCAAAATCATGCACGTCAGCGATTACATACAAGAGTTATGTAGTTTATGTGGAAGGTAAAGCTCAAAGATTTGATAAAAGCTATTAATGAATAAAAAATCTTAAGATGGAACTAAAAGTCCTAAACACATCACTAAACCATGCAAAATAAATGATAAAACCTGAGTATACATTGTAATTGCTAAACTGCAAACTATAGACAATGAAGTCTTGCGCTAGACTCTACCATCCAAACAACAAACCCCAAACAATAACTCATAAACGCATTGCTATACCATGAAAATAAAGGATAAAGCCCAACAATATACAATGTAATCATTGAAGTCCAAACTCTAGATATTAAAGTCTAATAGTAAACACTAAAGAGAAACCATAATCCCTAAACTATAACTTTAAACCGTAAAGTAGGTGAATTCATTCTACGGTGAAATAAAGAAGTCTAACTCATAAGCATTAAACTATACATGTATATCGTGGTAGCTAATGCTTAAACCCGAAGATGAATATGTAAATACCAAATAATGTGTGTGGTCATTACACCTAAAAATGTTGGAGATACCACTAAGAAAGTGAGAGAGTGTAGCATCTCATTAAGTCATGAAATGTGCTGACATCACACAAGATTAGTATGAAAGAGTACGAAATAAGATATGTGCATCAGCACCACATATCTACAAAAAGTTCAATGCAACACAATCAGTACAATTGGCAGATCATAACATAATCTTAAATTCATACTCAAATGCGAGCAAGGAACAGACAAACACCCTAACTATTCTGGTGATGAATGAACATTCGGGAGTCTCCAACTTTGAATTTGGTCAGCCCCAATACGAGTCGTCAGCCATTAATGATCTCATGATCATCGATAGAAAATTTGTATGTGATAGGACATCACTACTACAGTTACACCCACAACCCCTACTACTACATATACTGGACCAATTACTAGAGCTCGCACACGCTAACTAAATTCCAAGGTACTTTCGTTTCTTGGTAAACATTCTAATGTTCATGAGAATATGATGCTCTCTAAGTTGGATACTTTTGTTTTGCTTACAAATGAAGGACCCAACATGGACAAGAAGGATGAACATTGGAGCATGATCAAGCATGGAGATGACGGCGCGTGCAAGGGGAACAAGAACAAAGTTTCTGGTGGAGTTCTCGTAAGTTTGGAGCCACCATGATGATACCCAAGGACATGGGCGAAATATACAAGATGACCTTTCATAAATTTCCTCCATAGCTTAATATAGGTGTCACACCACCTTATTTTTGGGCCAGGCCCATTTTAAAACATTATAACTGGGCACCCCAGGAGCTCCCTCACGCTATCAGCCTTCAGAGCCGTTCGATTTCACATAATGATCGTCTCTGGCTGTTGGATGCGCAATGAATTTTTCTGAACGCTCCCGTCCCCGCAGCTTCATGAGGGCAGCTACTCTTGTAACCTTTTTGGCGTAATGTGGTTAATTGGGCCAAACATCCCACTTAGCATAGCCGCCGGCCAAAGCGAGGGAGCGATTGGTATGCTCGCTAACCCTAACCAAGGCGAGCGGTGACGGCAACGGTGGCGGCGGGGAGCTGACGACGGGTCCCGTATAGCCCTTGGGGTCCAATTTCTCTTAGCCCTTGTGGCTATGATGTTGCCACTTGCCCGTCCGTATGGTGATGGCATGGTGGCGGAAGAAGATTCCCTGCATGTCGCGCGTTGGCTGTCGTCTCCACCCGCGTCTGCGCGTGAAGACAGGTACGCCGTTGCGCACTCCCTACTCCCATGCATGCATCCTTCCAGTATCGCCCTAGGTCAAAGAGTGAGAGTGAGAGGGAGAGGGAGAGGGAGCAGGGTTGATTCATGGAAGTGGATGGGTTTTAACCCCGCACTACCCAACATCGCTACAATCTTCTCTCTCCCTCTCTGATTCTCCTGTCATCTACCTCTACCAGCCTGACCTAACCATACGCCATGCCACATCACGATGGTCTCCCCTTAATCTTCCAGTTTCCTGAGGAAGATACCCAGTCGGAGTCTCAAGAACATAAGGCGCTTTGGGACGAGCTTGAATCGTCCTTGCGGGAAGACGTTGTGCCTGTCCCCACTCTCGTTCCGGATCCCGTTGCCCCGACTGCGCCAGGGCCCATCCTCGTGGCATTGATGGGCTGGGAGCCACACATTGTCGCCGAGCTTGATGTCATGGGGTTCCACGATGTCCCCGCCAACTTTCATGCGCCCGTGCACCTGCCATCACATGCACATGCGCATGCACTGACGCGCGCGCCCATCCCGGTGCCCGTGCACCTGCCAGCGCATGCGCCTGCGCACTGACGAGCGCACCCGTGCTGGTGCCCGTGCACACGAATGTCTCCGCCGCGCCGTCACCCGCTTCCTTGCACCAACGCCAGTCGCCTCCTCCCGCCAGTTGACTCACTCCTGGAGACCGAAGTCCAGAACACTGTGGCCTTCCTTGAAGCTAGCGCCAACATCTAGGAGTATGCCAACAATGGCGCAAAATGCCACTGTCACTGTCGCCGTCGGTCAGTGGCCCGACGACACACAAAGCACGACAGAGGATCCTCTTCCCACCGCAAGATGCCCCCGCCGCCGCGTAATCTAAATTTTCCATGAAAAACGTTCAGATTGCCATGCTTAAAATCCGAACATTTATCATTTACGTTTATATTAGATCGATCGTCGTATGAATGTAAAGTCAGAGTCAGACTGAATGAAATCTATGGTTTGATCGACTAAATGTTCTGCTAGAGTCGTATCAAATTAAATATAAAACGTCATCAAGCCACATGTATTCCTTCTCATCCAACGACCTAGACTGCTTCAATGTCGAGCGCTCAACACATTTAGCGTGCAGTTAATTTCATGCCAAAAATAGTGCTAATCACATAATAACACACAAATAGTAGCCTACTTAATATATGCATGCACTTAATATACTTCCAAATTAACGTGCATTGCACGTACACATTGACTAGTACTACTAGTACGTGAAACTAGTGTCGTAACTTGTGAACGCGTCCAGATATGGTCAACAGCAACATCTCCCGCGAGTTCTTCGTGTTTGCCATGTGTCTAAACGTAGAAGGGGAGGAGAGAGAGAGAGCACACATGGAACCCACCATTAAGTGAAGGCAAATAGTACATGCTAACAAGCCGGTCCCACTAATGTACTAAAAATAATATTACATGTTATCCATTAAATAGGCTGTGGTAATATAAAAACATTATATGAGCAAAGGGGGGTACAACAAACATTGTTTTTCTACGTATGTTGCCTATTGACGTGCGGCTTAAAGGCCCTAGTCGCATGTTCGATCCTCGTCCTTTTTAATTTTAATTTATATAGGGGTCCAAATTTGTTTCACGACGGCTGGGCCCCTCGGTGTGTAGTTTGTAGCACTTTAATTTGTGGGTCGAAATTTATTCCATTACAAGTGGACTATCGGTGTGTAGTTTTGTAGCTTATTTGTAATAATTAAAGAGAACAACAGAGTATTTTTGCAATAATACCATGGTGCAACGTTGAAGGCGAGAAAGGACATGCGAGAGAGCGATGACCGAGCCAGAGGGAAATCAATTGGGGGAGGTGCGGGGGTTGCAATGGTGTTTGGAGTAGTTGTGGGCCGAATTCTACGAAAATATAATCTAAACCCACCGGAATAAATGCCTACACAAATTAATCCAAGGTTGGAGCCCCCTCGCAATGTAAATAGCTCCGGCTTTGCAAGGGATGGAGAGGTAGCTTCTCTAACACCCCGGAAGTAATTTACCTTATATGTATCCCAACTCTTGCCATTTCCGGCGCTAAGTTATTTTATTTCCTCGGGTTCGGGTTTTTGTATCCGTGTGTTGTTGCCTTTGTCATGCATCTCATATCATGTGATCATGTGCATTGCATTTGCATACGTGTTCGTCTCATGCATCCGAGCTTTTTCCCCGTTGTCCGTTTTGCATTCCGGCGCTCCTATCTCCTCCGGTGGTCCTTTCTACCTCTTTTCATGTATGGGGGTTAAACATTTCTTGATTGGACCGAGACTTTTCATGCGGCCTTGGTTTACTACCGGTAGACCGCCTGTCAAGTTTCGTACCATTTGGACTTCGTTTGATACTCCAACGGTTAACCGAGGGACCAAGAAGGCCTCGTGTGTGCTGCAGCCCAACACCCCTCCAAAGTGACCCAAAACCCACCAAAACCCTCTCCATAATCTAGAGCGTTCGATCACGATCGCGTGGCCGCAAATCGCACCTCATTTGGACTCTCCTAGCTCCCTCTATGCCTATATATAGATGCTCTCCCGAAATTCCGGATCAAATCCTACCCCAAACCCTAGACCCTTTCGTCCTCAGCGCGCCGGACACATCCAGACGCGCCGGACACCATCGCCGCGCCCTACCGCAGCACGCCAAGTGGCGGGCGTGCCCACTTCACCGCCGCGGGCCCGAGAGCCCATCTCCGGCCCTCCCCACCGCCGATCCGGGCCGAGGTGCCTCGCCGCCCGCGCCGCCCCTCTCCTCCATCTCCGGGCGCCCGAGACGCCCAGCGCCACCGCGCCATCGCCGGCGGCCGCCATGCACCTCGCCGGCCGGACCCGTGCTCCATCCCGTGCCGGCCGCACCTCGCCGCCCCACCGCGGCAACCTCGCCGCCGATGTTCGCCGCCCTCCGCCGCCTTCCTCCCGCGCCGGCGAGCACCGCCAAGTCCGACCACCACGATGTTTCCCCCTCCGGCGAGCTACAGTTGCAATGGCGGCTAACCTCGGGATCTGTTCCGGCCGGATCCAGATCTGGATTTGAAATCCGAAGGGTTGACTTTCCCCCGAAACCCTAATTTATTTGCGTTTTCATCATGTCGTAACTCTGCATCCGTAGTTCCGTTTTGAGCATGTAGCATATCAAAATATTCATACCAGAGAGTACATAATTTCATCTCATTGCATCATTTTCATTTGAGCTCATCTTGATGCCTGAAATGCTGTTGGAAGAGAGCTATTTGAGATAATTGTCAGATCTGGTGCATCAAATAGCTATTTGTCATTTTTGCCATGACTAATGTGTGTATGATATGCTCCTGAGCTCTACATGAGTTTTGTTATATGCCATGCCATCTTTACAGAGGTGCTTACCATGTATTTTTGTGATATGTGTGGTGACTAGCACAAGCATGCAAAGTAGTGCATTCGTTAATGTTGATTTCAGGGACTTAGAATTTCTCTAAGTCCTTGTCCTGATTTTGTCATTATGTCATATGTTCATGTTGTTTCCTAGTGATTCGTGCCTCTTTTGAGGATGATCAGTAAGGATGATTTGTTAACATTGTGGTGCTCTATCCATATGTGTCTTTGTTTGCATTTATGGAGCAACCTAGCTTGAGTCAATCGAGCTCTACTTTTGCTATTTTGTGAATCCTGACAGATTGTTGACTTGCTAGCGATTTTGCCGAGAATGTTGTTATTGATCCGTGCATGCTATGTTGTTGTTCTTGCCATTTATGGCTTCTATGCCATGTATTCTGGATGGGTGTATGCTTAGTTTGTCATGCCATGCTCTGTACTGAGTGCATCGAGCTCGTGAACATGCCTACTTGTTAACAGATTTGCATGCTCCAGTTTTTCACTAAGTCTGTAATCTGATTATGTTTTTTTGCCATGTTCACATGCTTGCAATTGTATTTTTTGATCCCTTTTGGCTCAAGGTCACTAAGGTACTTTTGTTAAGTGCTTTGAGTAGCTTCATGTCATGCCTTGCTTTGCCATGTTAAGTTCCTGCAGAATATAGTTTTCATGCTCCAAAGTGTGCTACCTGATGTTAAATTCCAGACTTGTGTTAATTTCACTATGTCTGAAACCTGTTATCGTTTGCATTTTTGTCATGCTTGTTTGAACCTGTTAATGGATGAATTGGATGTAGCTCAGTGTTCATCTTTTGTCAACCATCATGAGTGGATCCCTTCCATATATATTTTTTTCATGTTTGAGTGCTGTAGCATAATTATGTTGATGCATTTAGATGGCTACTTGCTGTTTATCGCAGACCGGTGCCATATTTGTTTTGCTTGCCATTTCCAAACCGTGCATCCGATTCCGGTGATCTTTATATCGATTTCAACCAAAATCACCTCACCTTTCCAGTGGCACTCTTGGATTTCTAAGTTGAGGCCAAATTCAATCATTCCTTGTCAAATCTTGCATATGCATCACATACCGCATCTCGCATAGCATACCATGTTTGGATCATGTTTGTTGAGCGTTGCACGTGGTTGATTGTGTTCCTTTTGCTTGTTTGTCTTGTTTGGGTAGAGCCAGGAGAAGAGTTCACTAACGAGGATCCCGTTGAGTTTGCAAACGAGGATCAAGTCTACTCTGACAACTTTGCAGGCAAGATGATCATACCCTCGAAATCACTTCTATCTTTGCTTGCTAGATGCTCGCTCTTTTGCTATGCCTATGCTACGATGCCTACCACTTTCTTATCATGCCTCCCAAATTGCCATGTCAAACCCCTAACCCACCATGTCCTAGAAAACCGTTGATTGGCTATGTTACCGCTTTGCTCAGCCCCTCTTATAGCGTTGCTAGTTGCAGGTGAAGATTGGAGATCGTTCCTTGTTGGAACATTGTTTATTGTTGGGATATCACCATATTATCTTGTTGTCTTAATGTATCTATATACTTGGTAAAGGGTGGAAGGCTCGGCCTTTTGCCTAGTGTTTTGTTCCACTCTTGTCGCCCTAGTTTCCGTCATATCGGTATTATGTTCCCGGATTTTGCGTTCCTTACGCGGTTGGGTGATAATGGGAACCCCTTGGCAGTTCGCCTTGAATAAAACTCCTCCAGCAATGCCCAACCTTGGTTTTACCATTTGCCACCTAGCCTCTTTTTCCCTTGGGTTTCCGGAGCCCGAGGGTCATCTTATTTAACCCCCCCCCCTCGGGCCAGTGCTCCTCTGAGTGTCGGCACATTCAGGCGGTGTTGCTGGATTTGTTTACCATTGTCGAAGTTGTCTTGTAGAACCGGGATACCGAGTCTGATTGGAATGTCTCGGGAGAAGGTTTATCCTTCGTTGACCATGAGAGCTTGTGATGGGCTAAGTTGGGACTCCCCTGCAGGGATTTGAACTTCCGAAAGCCATGCCCGCGGTTATGGGCAGATGGGAATTTGATAATGTCTGGTTGTAGATAACATGAACCTTAAGTTAATTAAAATGAATCAACTGCGTGTGTAACCATGATGGTCTCTTCTCGGCGGAGTCCGGGAAGTGAACACGGTGTTGGAGTAATGTTTGCCGTAGGTTGTTCTATAGTTCTTCGTTCGTGCTTTGCCTTCTCTTCTTGCGCTGTTTTGCGAACAGGTTAGCCACCATATATGCTAGTCGCTTGCTGCAGTTCCACATATTACCTTGCCTTACCTATAAGCTTAAATAGTCTTGATCGCGAGGGTGCAAGATTGCTGAGTCCCCGTGGCTCACAGATTACTTCCAAACCAGATGCAGGGACCGATGATTCTGTTCCAGATGATGCGCTTGAGCTCAAGTGGGAGTTCGACGAAGACTCACGTCGTTACTATGTGTCTTTCCTTGATGATCAGTAGTGGTGCCGAGTTGGGGCGATCGGGACCGTGTCGCATGTTGGGGTTGATCTTTTATTTTGGTACCGTAGTCGGACCATGAGTGTATTGGATGATTGCAATGTTATTCATGTATTGGTGTGACGTGGCGAGTGTAAGCCAACTATGTACCTTTTTCCCCTATTATCTATTTACATGGGTTGTTGTGAAGATTACCTTACTTGCGACATTGCTTTCAATGCGGTTATGCCTCTAAGTCGTGCTTCGGCACATAGGAGATATAGCCGCATCGAGGGTGTTACAGCTTCAATGTGTGGAAGATACGATGTGAGAAAGCTAGGTCAATCGAGACACATATAGATAGAGAGACAAAGTGAGTGTGGTCCGACATTCATTGAAAAGATATATATGCTCTGGAGAGATATTGTCCGATTGAGATTTTGGGAAGGGTGGGGGCTATAAGATAGAGCTTGAGAGATGATCCAATCACAGACATGTAGATATATTTTGTGCGTGGGAGGAAGCAAGGTCAATTGATTACATATATGAAGGGATAGAGATTGAGTGAGTGTGGGTCGTCGTGCGATCGAAAGAGTGAGACAAGTTGGAGAGAGTGACCTAAATAGACAATGTGTGTGAGAGAGTATACAATATGAATATATCAAATTGGGCTCAAACATGGAGATATATCATTTTTTCCGAGAAAGAGCGAGGTCAATCGAGACATACAGAGAGAGAGAGAGAGAGAGAGAGAGAGAGAGAGATTGAGAGAGCGTGGCCCGCCATGAGGTCAAAAGAGTGGGGGGGCTTGGATGGACTGGCCTAGATAGACAATCTATGTGAGAGAGTATAGAGCGTGTCGATCAAGGCCCGAACAGGGATATATATCATTTGTGTGTGAAAGAAAATGAGGTTAATCGAGACTCAGATAAAGAGAGCGTGGTTGAGCGAGTGTGGCCCGCCGTGCGGAAGAAAGAGTGAGACAGTCTCAACGGAGTGACCTAGATAGACAACATGCGTGCGTGCGTACGAGAGGTTGGGGGCTAGATAGGCAATGCATGTATCTAGCAAGAGAGGGTGTGAGGGAGGGATGGAGAGAGAGAGAGAGAGAGCTCTGCACGGGGTGCAATGGCGGGTGTGTGAGGTAAATACATTTGGTAACAGAGTGGAAAAAGGGGGGTTGTGTAGTTGAGAGAGTTAGAGATCGAAACATGGAGAGAAAGAATGAACGTGTGTCGGAAACCGATAGCTTCCTGAGGTGTTTAGGAGAGGAAGACCGATACAGGAAGTATGTAGCATGTGTGCTGAGGGGGGGGGCTAAAAAAAACATTTGAATGTAGATAGTACGAGACTTAATATTGATATTTCAATTCGGTGTACATTGTAAGATTTGAACTGAGAACCATGCATATGGGTAATTTTTTTCGATTTCGTGCCATACTAGGTTTGGAAAAGTTGACATTGACTCGATTGTTGTGCTATTTTGTAGGTCATATGTTTGAATCCATCCAAAGTTTTATCACTACCATGGTTTTCATCATATACATATGAATTTGTATTAAAAAGTAGCATGGATACCGTGAAATGCGAATCCACGTTTGAGTTGGAGATCGCAATGTGACACACACTCTAATTCAAATAACTAATTATGTGACACACACTCTAATCCACGTTAGCATGGATACCGTGGATACTGTTTCGATTTTTTTTCAAATAACTTCTCATTAATTAATTTATAGTATCTCGTTTCGAATGACTAATTATTGGCAAGGAAAACACGGGCATGGTAATACATACAGATTCATTTGCAATTGAAAGAAGATTCATTTGCATTCTCAAATGTAGGTGCACCAAACATACTAGGGTCGTGTCGTGGTGGTCGCGTGTGTCGTACGGATGCTTAACACCCAGCCACCCACCCCCTCCCTCCCCCCAAAAAAGAACGACGACAAAATAAGTTCGCGCTTCCACGTTTCGGATTGAAATACCTGGCGGCCCCAATTCCAGCCCTGCAAAATCTCCCTTCTCCACTGTCCCCTTCCGCGCCCAAATTGCTCAAATCCCTAATTCACCGCCAACCCAAGAAAATTTTGAATCGCCCCTTGTCTCGTCTCTTTCCCCACGTCTGTGCCGGATGACGATGACGAAGGCGACGGTCGCACTGCGCCACCGCACTGGAGCTACCTCATCTATGCCCTCGTCCACTGCACCGGGTGGTCCACCGACAACGTCGGCCGCCGCAATCGATGTGCCTCATAGACACCGACTTCCACCGCATCAGGTGCGCTTCACCGATGCTGTATCCCACCTCACCGGGCTACTTCACCGAGCACATCGTCACACCTCCGCCCCCTGAGGCCGTTGGGGATTCACCAATGGTCTCGTCCACCGCATCATAGCACTCCGCTGCCACTCAAGATCTACATCTGTGTGTGGACAAACAACGCTAGTGCATCACCCTCAATGGCTTTGAAGTGACCCGCACTCTAGCTAGGCGAGCATGCCCAAACGCCAGCCCGAACTAGGTATCCGCACATCACTCCCTTGTGCACTGTTTCGACGATGTTTGGATATCCTTTCATAGATCTCTTAGGTTACACGCCTATGCAACTCTGAATTTAACTCTTATTTCTTCTAGAGATATCATTTGAAACAAGAAAAACCATTTTTTAGCGAAGCATGACGGCGCTACAGGATCTGGTACACATCATGCACACCCGTATAACCTTGTAAGTATCCGTCCTCCGATACAACAGCAAGGTCGACTCCTCTTATTTGATAAACCATTCGCCGTGTCAAAAATGCAGATGGGGATGCAAGGAGCACAAGGCCTGCACATCCAAGCAAGAGGTAACATGAAATTGTACATGGAACATCCCAAGCGCAAGCAGAGACGTATTGAGCCTGTACAACGAGCTAGCATAAGTCCCTGCATTTCATTTAATTCGTACTGGCTTGCGTGTATGATTTGTGTGCAGTGGCGGATCCACGAATTCAAGTTAACAGGGGCGAACATTTAACTTAAAAAATATGAAGGCGCTTGCACTCCGGAAATCAACATAACTTGAGAAATGTGAAGCTACATGCACTTTGAAAATCAGCTAATGATCCAAAGTAGTTCATATTATGAAACACTAGATGATGTAAGCACCAAAAAACATAAAATGCAACATGGTGTACAAGGACTACTAACATGGTCTGCACCTGCTTGAATTATTCGTTCTCTGGCTGAAAATATCAAAGCGCAATTGCTCCTATAACCAGTGCACAAACTGCATATCAATATACCTATCCTGCAAAAGTATGCCAATAGTTTGAAATAACAGATTAGAAAAGTATTTATGCTACGTTGCCATGATACGAGGACTTTCTGGTAGATGGCCTTGACGTTTCCTCAGGCCATGAAAATGTACTATAATTTGCTTGTCATCAATGCCTGCAAATCTCTATGTCTCTCTCAACATAGCATATCGTCATTAGACACTAAATCCTTCAATGGGAGCTTGCAAAATGCTTGCATTAGATCCCTCATTAGACACTATATGTTCATCACCAGGAGCACGTAAAACATTTGCATCAAATCCTTCATTAGCGGTCTATTCATTAGACACTTCAGGCTCAAGAACAACATGAGCTTGTATGTTTGCACTGGAAACTTGATTAGACACATTAGATTTAGTCAGTTCAGTATTGATTGGGGAAGTTATAAAATAAGCAAAAATTGGTTTCATTTTCTCATAGACTCCCTACATACAAGCAGTTTTACAACACCGTCAGAATTACTATTGGCCAGAAATTGAACAGTTGAATTAGATATAATCAGGGATGTGATGTACCTGCTCGTTGCGCATGCTGCTCTTGCAAGCTGTGACTGCCCGTTTGCGCAAGCTCGATGCCATGCCCATGTTGCCGCCGCTGGCTCCCATGCAGGCTACACCTAGGGTTGGATCTTCATCTTCTTGTCCTTCTGTTCTCTTGAAGCCGGGCGACCTCCCTCCAACGAAGGCACGGGGAAGTGCTGTGCCGGTCTGTCCAGCGGCGGCTAGGTTAGGAGCGAGCCAGACTGGAGGCTGGAGCGAACGAATTGGGATTTTTCCTGCCGTCGATCGATATGGGAGGCGCTCGTTTGGGCCGCGAGCCTACTATAGGGCCTGCCTTGCACTTACGTTATTGGCCCATCCAAATTGAAACATTTTCCTTCATTTTTTACATTGCCTGCTCGTGCGTTGGGACGAAAAAAACTAGCCTGGGCCAACCTGGATGACTCAAACTAGGTGCACACTTTCTAGCCACCCGAGGCGGCTGCCCATACCAACCCCTATGGTGGCGTCACCCCCTTTTTGCGTGTATGATTGGGGTAGTGAAAATATTCCAGTGGTGCTTTTGATTTACCCACAGAATGGTTGAATTGCTTGTTTCTATGAACTAAGTTCGCCAACAATGTGAAGGATGCCAGTCTTTTCATCCTGATGTAAATTTCTTAGATCTCAATATTCCAAATGTAATCGCATGGAATATACAGTAAAAGCCAGTGTGATGTGTGTGGCTACAACTAGTCTAACTACCCGTCCTCATATAACATATCAAGGACGCACCATCTTACCAGATTAACCATTCGACTTACCAATGCAGTGTGGGAAGAAAGAAGTATTGGGACTGCGTATCCAAGCAATTGATGCCATGGACTCCTTCGTAGAAACTTGTAAGCGAAAAAGAAGTTGCAGTGTGCATGTACAAAGAGCTAGCATAAGTTCAGTTACCCGCTTCTCAGAATTTTAGTTAGCCGCTTATTGCAAAATTGTTCAATTACGTTGCTTGGCTTAACTTAGTTTGGTACTGATTACATAATGCCATAGCCTATTAATCCTATTATAGACTGCGCCTATCTATGTGTTTGATACTTACTGTTAAGAATTACCTGTTTGTCTGAACTTACTTAAGCACGTAGATAGCTGGTCATATGTACTTCTAGGGTGCAGCAGAATTCATGTTTAATTTACGTTCTGATACCCTGTTTGTTTAAATGGTTTGATGTTATCACTTGTAGCACTAGTAATGTTTGCATGTTCATACATAGACAACTGTCAAGTTTATATGAGGGACACCGTCTTTTCAACTTATATATGTGTTGGAATCATTTTGCTTACATCAAAGAAATTTACAGATGTCTGTGTTGCTGGTAAACGGTACCGACTTGTTACTTTAATACGTTGCCAAGAACTTGTTAATTTTACTAGTTCATGTGTAATTAAATATGTTGCCAAAATTGGTTAGTTTTACTAGTTTGATGTCAGTTTCTTATGGCTCTTGCAACACTTTATTTATGATTGCTAACATTCAAGTTTGCAGGATCCAACTGAAACTTCATTGGTACAACAGGTATGTTTTCATAAACTTCCTTGTTTACTTGGCTTGCTGATGTAACTTGTTGCTATAATCATCTTACCAACTTCAAGTTTTCAGGATCCAATTGGAAGTCCAATTGCACAACAGGTACATTTTCAAAAATATATTTGTGTAACAGGTTTGCTGTTGTAACTTGTTGCTCTAATCAAGTTACTGACTACTCAACTTTTCAGGATCCAAGAGAAACTCCAATGCCACAACAGGTTCCTTTTGAAAAACTTGTTTGTTTAACTGCTTTGCTGCTGCAACTGGTTGCTCTAATCACGTTACTGGCTACTCAACTTTTCAGGATCCAAGAGAAACTCCAATGCCACAACAGGTACCTTTTGCAACACTTGTTTGTTTAACTGCTTTGCTGCTGCAACAACCAGTTACAATGATGTTAATAACTACTTTTCAGCATCCAATTGAAACACTTTAATTCCTTGTTTGTTTAACTGGTTTGTTGTTATAACTACCAGCTGAGATGTTTTGCTAACTTCAACTTTTCGGAATCCAATCAGAACTTTAATGGAAAAACAGTGATACGTCTCCAACATATCTACTTTTTCTCACCCTTTTCTTCTTGTTTTGGACTCTAATTTGCATGATTTGAATGAAACTAACCCCAGACTGACGCTGTTTTCAGTAGAACTACCATGGTGTTGTTTTTGTGCAGAAATAAAAGTTCTCGGAATGGAATGAAACTTTGCGAGGATTTTTTATACCAATAATAAGAATTTCTGGAGCCAAGACCCACCGAAGAGGGGCCCCTGGGTAGGCACAACCCACCATGGCGCACCCCCCTCTCCTGGCGCGCCCAGGTGGGTTGTACCCACCTGGTGGCCCCGCTGACGACCCCCCTTATACTATAAATTCACATATTTCCAGAAAAAATCAAGGAGAAAGAATTATCGCGATCCATGAGACGGAGCCGCCGACAA
Organism: Triticum dicoccoides; assembly: GCF_002162155.2. Taxonomy (NCBI): domain Eukaryota; kingdom Viridiplantae; phylum Streptophyta; class Magnoliopsida; order Poales; family Poaceae; genus Triticum; species Triticum dicoccoides. The sequence continues at coordinate 327,902,374 of NC_041382.1, read as the reverse complement.
GCCCTGTTCTTCCTCGGGAGGGCAGATCTGGAGTCCGTTTGGGGCTCCAGAGAGGGGGATCTTCGTTCTTTATCATCACCATCCCTTCTCCATCGCCAATTCCATGATGCTCCCCATCAGGAGTGAGTAATTCCTTCGTAGGATCGCTGGTCGGTGAGGAGTTGGATGAGATTCATCATGTAATTGAGTTACTTTTGTTAGGGCTTGATCCCTAGTATCCACTATGTTCTTAGGTTGATGTTGCTATGACTTTGCCATGCTTAATGCTTGTCACTTTGGGCCCGGGTGCCATGATTTCAGATCTGAACCATTTATGAATTCATCATTATATCCATGTTATAGATCCGATCTTGCAAGTTATAGTCACCTACTACGTGTTATGATTCGGCAACCCCGGAGTGACAACAACCGGGCCCACTCCCGGTGATGACCGTAGTTTGAGGAGTTCATGTATTCACTATGTGTTAATATCCCTTAGTTTGTTCTGGTTCTCTATTAAAAGGAGGCCTTAATATCCCTTAGTTTCCAACATGGACCCCGCTGCCACGGGCGGGTAGGACAAAAGATGTCATGCAAGTTCTTTTAATAAAGCACGTATGACTATTTACGGAATACATGCCTACATTATATCAATGAACTGGAGCTAGTACCGTATCGCCCTAGGTTATAACTGTGTCATGATGAATATAATCCAACAAGTCACCGATCCAATGCCTATGAATTTATCCTTATTGATTTTGCTGCGTTACTATTGCTATCATCACTGTTACACTTGCTACAAAATTACTGCTATCACTATTACTGTTACTATTGTTGTTGTCACTATTATCAAAACTATCATATTACTGTGCTACTAATTACTTGCTGTAGATAATTAATCTCCAGGTGTGGTTGAATTGAAAACTCAACTGCTACTACCTTCAAATATTCTTTGGCTCCCCTTGTGTTGAATTTATAAATTTGGGTCGAATACTCTACCCTCGAAAACTGTTGCGATCCTCTATACTTGTGGGTTATCAAGACCTTTCTCTGGCGTCGTTGCCGAGGAGCATAGCTATATTTGTTGAGTAACTTGGGATTATTATCATATTACCACTATGAAGAATCTGAAGGATCCAAAGACTAAGATATTTCCCTCAAGGACGAGGGGAGATAAGGAACTGCTATCCAATTATGCTTTGGATACACCTTCTGTTATGAATTAACTTGCAACACCACCACATTCTAACAATTCTGATATGTCGCAAGTTATTGATGATGCTACTTCTACTATGAATGATGCTTATGATGATGCTAGTACCTTGCTTGATAATGATGATGTGCCACTTGGTGAATTTCTTGATAAACAAATTGCTAGAGTTATACAACATGATGTTGTTGAATCTGATGATGAGCTTGAAACTGAATCTCCTGAAACACCTGCTAGAACTAGCCCTCCCAGATATGAATTGCCTAAGGTACCGGAAGGTTATGTTATGAGTGAAGAAACAACTAGATATATTCTTGCTTGTAAGGATAGAGATGATCTAGAGAAATTACTATGCAAGTATAAATAAAAATCTCTGAATGCTAGAATGAAATGTGATCCTAAGTTTGCTACTTCATCTATCTTTATTGATGATAAGGATTATGAATTCTCTGTCGACCCAGAGTTAATTACTTGGGTTGAGTCTGATCCTTTCCATGGTTATGAAACTGAAACTGTTGCGGCACATCTTACTAAGTTGAATGATATAGCCACCCTTTTTACTCATGATGAGAAAACTCGCTATTGTTGTATTCTCAAATTGTTTCCTTTCTCATTAAAGGGTGATGCTAAAGCTTGGTACAACACTCTTGCTCCTGGTTGTGTGCGTAGTCCCTAGGATATGATTTATTACTTCTCTGAAAAAATATTTTCCTGCTCATATGAAACAAGCTGCCTTCCAGGAAATATTTAACTTTGTGCAAACTAAAGAAGAGAGTCTCCCACAAGCTTGGGGAGTATTTGCCAGTTGCTTAATGCTTTGCCTGAACATCCTCTTAAGAAAAATGAAATACTTGATATCTTCTATAATGGACTAACCGATGCTTCTAGGGACTTCCTAGATAGTTGTGCTGGATGTGTTTTCAGAGAACGAACTATTTCTCAAGCTGAAGAAATATTGAATAACATATTGAAAAATTGTGATGATTGGACTATTCCTGAACCACCGCCTAAACCCACTCCGAAGAATAGGGGTATATTATATCTCAGTCCCAAAAATATGCAAGAGGCAAAGAAATCTATGAAGTAAAAAGGTATTAAAGCTAAGGACGTTAAAAATTTACCTCCTATTGAAGAAATACATGCACTTAATATACCACAACTTCCTAAGGTGCTAGAGGTAAATTCTCTTATGAAGTTTAATGATAATGACAATCCTCACAATATGCATCCTAGTCAATGCCTTTACGAGTTTGAAAACTACATTAAAAAACAAGATCACTTCAATGCAAATGTTATGAAACAATTCAAATACAATTCTGATATGATTGCTCGCTTGACTGACTTGTTATTTAGAATATCAAATGATGTTAGAGGTGTTGGAAAACATGCTTCTATGGTTCAAACTCAGTTAGAACAAGTTGCTAAATCTAAAAAAGAATTGCTTGATGAAATGAATCATAATATGCATGACTTTGTTGTTAGAGTTGCAAGTAGAGGAGGTAAAATGACTGATACGTCTCCAACGTATCTATAATTTTCTATTGTTCCATGCTATTATATTATCTGTTTTGGATGTTTAATGGGCTTTAATATGCTCTTTTATATTATTTTTGGGACTAACCTATTAACCGGAGGCCCAGTGCCAGCTTTTGTTTTTTGCCTATTTTAGTGTTTCGCAAAAAAGGAATATCAAACAGAATCCAAACGGAACGAAACCTTCACGAGGATCTTTCTTGGAACAAATGCAATCCAGGAGACTTGGAGTGGAAGTCTGGAAGTCCGTGAGGCTGACACGAGGCAGGAGGGCGTGCCCAGGGGGTAGGCACGCCCCCACCCTCGTGGGCCCCACGAAGCTCCACCGACGTACTTCTTCCGCCTATATATACTCTTGTACCCTAAAAACATCTAGGAAAGCCACGAAACCACTTTTCCACCGCCAAAACCTTCCGTACCCATGAGATCCCATCTGGGGCCTTTTCCAGCGATCTGCCGGAGGGGGAATCGATCACGGAGGGATTCTACATCAACACCATAGCCTCTCCGATGAAGCATGAGTAGTTTACCATAGACCTTCGGGTCCATAGTTATTAGCTAGATGGCTTATTCTCTCTCTTTGATTCTCAATACAAAGTTCTCCTCGGTGTACTTGGAGATCTATTCGATGTAATACTCTTTTGTGGTGTGTTTGCCGAGATCCGATGAATTGTGGATTTATGATCAAGATTATCTATGAATATTATTTGGTTCTTCTCTGAATTATTATATGTATGATTTGTTATCTCTGCAAGTCTCTTCGAATTATCGGTTTAGTTTGGCCTACTAGATTGATATTTCTTGCAATGGGAGAAGTGCTTAGCTTTGGGTTCAATCTTGCAGTGTCCTTTTCCAGTGATAGTAGGGGAAGCAAGGCACGTATTGTATTGTTGCCATCGAGGTAAATAGATGGGGTTTATAACATATTTCTTAAGTTTATCCCTCTACATCATGTCATCTTGCCTAATGTGTTACTCTGTTCTTCCAAACTTAATACTCTAGATGCATGCTGGATAGCAGTCGATGTGTGGAGTAATAGTAGTAGATGCAGAATCGTTTTGATCTACTTAACACAGACATGATGCCTATAATCATAATCATTGCCTAGATATTCCCATAATTATGCGCTCTTGTATCAATTGCTCGGCAGTAATTTGTTCACCCATCGTAATTTATGCTATTTCGAGAGAAGCCACTAGTGAAACCTATGGCCCTCGGGTCTCTTTCTTATTATATTGCATTTCTTTTATTTACATCGCATCTCATTTTATTATTTTGCAATCTTTACTTTCCAATCTGTACAACAAAAATACAAAAAATATTTATCTTATTAACTTTATCAAATTCACTTTTGCAAGTGGCTGTGAAGGGATTGACAACCCCTTTATCGCGTTGGTTGCAAGGTTCTTGATTGTTTGTGCAGGTACTAGGTGACTTGAGCGTTGTCTCCTACTGGATTGATACCTTGGTTCTCAAAACTGAGGGAAATACTTATGCTTCTTTATTGCATCACCCTTTCCTCTTCAAGGGAAAACCAACGCATGCTCAAGAGGTAGCAAGAAGGATTTTTGGCGCCATTGCCGGGGAGATCTACGCCAAGTCAAGACATACCAAGTACCCATCATAAAATCTTCTCCCTTGCATTACATTATTTTCCATTTGCCTCCCGTTTTCCTCTCCCCCACTTCACAAAAATTTGCCAGTTTATTCGCCCTCTTTTCCGTTTGCCTTTTTCTCGTCAGATCTCTTGTTTGCTCGTGTTGCCATGTGCCTTCTATATGTTTGCATCTTCGCTTGCTAAAAATCTATTGATATGGATCCTCATCCACTTGCCAATATTTTTAAGAGATCCAATTATGATGAACCAATTGCTAGTAAGTTTTTTGCACTAGATTATCTTTATGAAGTTTTGCTTGAAATTCATGAATCTGAAAATTGTGATGAAGTGTTGAAAGAAGAAATTTATGAAGTGATTCATCATAGCTCTTTTAATGAAAAGAATGATTGCAATGAGATTATTATAAATTATATTAATGTCAATTGTGTTAACGATATGCAAAATCCTAAGTTTGGGGATGCTAGTTTTGCTATGTCCACTACTTGTTGCAATGATCATGATTGGGGTGATTCTTCTTACAATCTTGAAAATTTATTTAAGCCTCATGATGAATATGAGAATGATAATAATGTTTGCAATAATACTGAAAGTGGGTTTGGAAGAGTGTCAACTTTAGATCCCACATATTTGGAGAGTGTTCAATCTCTTGAATTTTTTGATAAAAGTGGGCTTGGCAAGGTCATGACTTTAGTTAATGTTATTCCCACTATTTTTGGAAGAGTGTCAACTTTGCATGCATGTATATCATGTAGAGATAATTTTATGTGATAGTTATATTTTTGTATTTGAATATGATCCCACATGTAATTATTATGAGAGAGGAAAGTATGGTTGTGGAAATCTTCATGTTACTAAACTACCTCTCGTTATGTTGAGATTGCTATTGTTTCTTTCTTCTTCTTTGCATATGCTTGGATTTGCTTGCCTTGATAATTTGTTTGCCTATAGGATGCCTATGTGTAGGAAGTATGTTAGACTTAGATGTGTTTTTAACATGCTATTTGATCCTCCCTTTGTGCTTCAAATCTTGTCTTTCATATGAGCATCATAGAAATTATCAATGACTAGCTAGGGGCGTTAAACGATAGCGCTTGTTGGGAGGCAACCCAATTTTATTTTTGTTCCTTACTTTTTGTTCCTGTTTAGTAATAAATAATTCATCTAGCTTTTTTTATGATTGTGTTTTTTATGTTTTAATTAGTGTTTGTGCCAAGTAAAGCCTTTAGGAACTTCTTGGGTGATTGTTGTTTGATCTTGCTGAAAAAAACAGAAAGCATGCGCTCACAAAAATAATTACTATTTTTTACCAGAGAGCGATAAAATACCAATTCCAACTGAAGTAGATCAATATACAAATTATTTAGGTCGTCCTAATTTTTTGGAGTTGCCAAAGTATTCGAACTATCCAGATTGCTACGGACTGTTCTGTTTTTGACAAATTCTGTTTTCCGTGTGTTGTTTGCTTATTTTGATGAATCTATGGCTAGTATCGGGGGGTATGAACCATAGAAAAGTTGGAATACAGTAGGTTTAACACCAATATAAATAAAGAATGAGTTCATTACAGTACCTTAAAGTGGTGATTTATTTTCTTATACTAACGGAGCTCATGAGATTTTCTGTTGAAGTTTTGTGTTGTGATGTTTTCAAGTTTTTGGGTAAAGATTTGATGGATTTTGGAACAAGGAGTGGAAAGAGACTAAGCTTGGGGATGCCCAAGGCACCCCAAGGTAAAATTCAAGGACAACCAAAAGCCTAAGCTTGGGGATGCCCCGGAAGGCATCCGCTCTTTCGTCTTCGTCTATCGGTAACTTTACTTGAGGCTTTTATTCACCACATGATATGTGTTTTGCTTGGAGCGTCTTGCATGATTTGAGTCTTTGCTTTTTAGTTTACCACAATCATCCTTGCTGTACACACCTTTTGGGAGAGACACGCATGAATCGGAATTTATTAGAATACTCTATGTGCTTCACTTATATCTTTTGATCTAGATAATTTAGCTCTAGTGCTTCACTTATATATTTTTAGAGCACGGTGGTGGTTTTATTTTATAGAAATTGTTGATCTCTAATGCTTCACTTATATTATTTTGAGAGTATTTAGAACAGCATGGTAATTTGCTTTGGTTATAAAATTAGTCCTAATATGATGGGCATCCAAGATGGGTATAATAAAAACTTTCATATAAAGTGCATTGAATACTATGAGAAGTTTGATTCTTTATGATTGTTTTGAGATATGAAGATGGTGATATTAGAGTCATGCTACTTGAGTAGTTGTGAATTTGAGAGATACTTGTGTTAAAGTTTGTGATTCCCGTAGCATGCATGTATGGTGAACCGTTATGTGATGAAGTCGGAGCATGATTTATTTATTGATTGTCTTCCTTGTGAATGGCGGTCGGGGACGAGCGATGGTATTTTCCTACCAATATATCCCCCTAGGAGCATGCGCGTAGTACTTCGTTCTGATAACTAATAAATTTTTCCAATAAGTATGTGAGTTCTTTATGACTAATGTTGAGTCCATGGATTATACACACTCTCACCCTTCCACCATTGCTAGCCTCTCTCGTACCGTGCAACTTTCGTCGGTATCATAAACCCATCATTTACCTTCCTCAAAACATCCACCATACCTACCTGTTATGGCATTTCCATAGCCATTCCGAGATATATTGCCATGCAACTTTCCACCGTTTCGTTTATTATGACACACTCCATCATTATCATATTGCTTTGCATGATCATGTAGTTGACATCGTGTTTTTGGCAAGGCCACATTCATAATTCTTTCATACATGTCACTCTTGATTCATTGCACATCCCGGTATACCGCCGGAGGCATTCACATAGAATCATATTTTGTTCTAAGTATCGAGTTGTAATTCTTGAGTTGTAAGTAAATAAAAGTGTGATGATCTTCCTTTCTAGAGCATTGTCCCGGTGAGGAAAGGATGATGGAGACTATGATTCCCCCACAAGTCGGGATAATACTCCGGACGAAAAAAAGGCCATAAAAAGGAGAAAGGCCCAAATAAAAAAATGAGAGAAAAAGTGAGAAGGGGAAATGCTACTATCCTTTTACCACACTTGTGCTTCAATGTAGCACCATGATCTTCATGATAGAGAGTCTCCTATGTTGTCACTTTCATGTACTAGTGGGAATTTTTCATTATAGAACTTGGCTTGTATATTCCAATGATGGGCTTCCTCAAAATCACCCTAGGTCTTCGTGAGCAAGGAAGTTGGATGCACACCCACTTAGTTTCTTGTTGAGCTTTCATACACTTATAGCTCTAGTGCATCCGTTGCATGGCAATTCCTACTCACTCACATTGATATCTATTGATGGGCATCTCCATAGCCCGTTGATACGCCTAGTCGATGTGAGACTATCTTCTCCTTTCTGTCTTCTCCACAACCACCATTCTATTCCACCTATAATGCTATGTCCATGGCTCACTGCTACCTCTTGAGCTTGCGTTGGATTTCCCCGAAGAGGAAGGGATGATGCAGCAGAGTTGCGTAAGTATTTCCCTCAGTTTTTGAGAACTAAGGTATCAATCCAGTAGGAGGCCACGCTCAAGTCCCTCGTACCTGCACAAAACGATAGCTACCCGCAACCAACGCGATTAGGAGGTGTCAATCCCTTCATAGTCACTTACGAGAGTGAGATCTGATAGATATAATATTTTTGGTATTTTTGGTATAAAGATGCAAAGTGAAAAGTAAAAGGCAAAGTAAAAAAGCAAAGCAAGATTAAAGTGATGGAGATTAATATGATGAGAATAGACCTGGGGGCCATAGGTTTCACTAGTGGCTTCTCTCAAGATCATAAGTATCTACGGGGGGTGAACAAATTACTGTTGAGCAATTGACAGAATTGAGCATAGTTATGAGAATATCTAGGCATGATCATGTATATAGGCATCACGTCTGTGACAAGTAGACCGAAACGATTCTGCATCTACCACTATTACTCCACTCATCGACCGCTATCCAGCATGCATCTAGAGTATTAAGTTAAAAACAGAGTAACGCTTTAAGCAAGATGACATGATGTAGAGAGATAAATTCATGCAATATGAAATAAACCCCATCTTGTTATGCTCGATGGCAACGATGCAATACGTGCCTTGCTGCCCCTTCTGCCACTGGGAAAGGACACCGCAAGATCGAACCCAAAGCTAAGCACTTCTCCCATGGCAAGAACTACCAATCTAGTTGGCCAAACCAAACGGATAATTCGAAGAAACTTGCAAAGATAACCAATCATACATAAAAGAATTCAGAGAAGATTCAAATATTATTCATAGATAGACTTGATCATAAACCCACAATTCATTGGTCTCAACAAACACACCGCAAAAAGAATATTACATCGAATAGATCTCCACGAGAGAGGGGGAGAACTTTGTATTGAGATCCAAAAAGAGAGAAGAAGCCATCTAGCTACTAACTATGGACCCGAAGGTCTGAGGTAAACTACTCACACTTCATCGAAGGGGCTATGATGATGTAGAAGCCCTCCGTGATGACGGCCCTCTCCGACATAGCTCCGGAACAGGCCCCAAGATGGGATCTCGTGGATACAGAAAGTTGCGGCGGTGGAATTAGTTTTTTGGCGCCCCTTTGATCGTTTGGGGGTATGTAGGTATATATAGGAGGAAGGAGTACGTCGGTGGAGCACCAAGGGGCCCATGAGGCAGGGGCGCGCCCCCACCCTCGTGACCGCCTCTTTGACTCCTTGGAGTATGGTCCAAGTCTCCTGGATCACGTTCGGTGAGAAAATCACGTTCCCGAAGGTTTTATTCCGTTTGGACTCCGTTTGATATTATGTTTCTTCGAAACACTAAAATAGGCAAAAAAAACAGCAATTCTGGGCTGGGCCTCCGGTTAATATGTTAGTCCCAAAAATAATATAAAAGTTGAAAATAAAGCCCAATATAGTCCAAAACAGTAGATAATATAGCATGGAGCAATCAAAAATTATAGATACGTTGGAGACGTATCAGGCATCCCCAAGCTTAATTCCTGCTCGTCCTCGAGTAGGTAAATGATAAAAAGAGAATTTTTGATGCGGAGTGCTACTTGGAATAATTTCAATGCAAATCTTCTTAATTGTGGTATGAATATTTAGATTAGGAAGATTCAAGAAAAAAGTTCATATTGACATAGAGAATAATAATACTTCAAGCAAACCAACAAAGCAATTATGTTTTCTTAAAGTAACATGGCCAAAGAAAGTTCATCCCTACAAAATCATATAGTTTAGTCATGCTCCATTTTTGTCACACAAGAATGCTCTCATCATGCACAACCCCGATGAAAAGCCAAGCAATTGTTTCATACCTTAATAATCTCAAACTCATAAACTTTCACGCAATACATGAGCGTGAGCCATGGATATAGCACTATGGGTGGAATAGAATAATGATGGGGGTTATGTGGAGAAGACAAAAAAGGAGAAAGTCTCACATCAACGAGGCTAATCAATGGGCTATGGAGATGCCCATCGATTGATGTTAATGCAAGGAGTAGGGATTGCCATGCAACAGATGCACTAGAGCTATAAATGTATGAAAGCTCAACAAAAGAAACTAAGTGGGTGTGCATCCAACTTGCTTGCTCACGAAGACCTAGGGCACTTGAGGAGGCCCATTGTTGGAATATACAAGCCAAGTTCTATAATGAAAATTCCCACTAGTATATGAAAGTGATAACTCAAGAGACTCTCTATATGAAGAACATGGTGCTACTTTGAAGCACAAGTGTGGAAAAAGGAATAGTAGCATTGCCCCTTTTTATTTATTTTCTTTTTTTGGCCTTCTTTTTTTATTTGGCCTTTCTCTCTTTTTTTGGGACAATGATCTATTGAATGATGATCATCACACTTCTATTTATTTACAACTCAATGATTACAACTCGATACCAGAACAAAGTATGACTCTATATGGATGCCTCCGGCGGTGTACCGGGATATGCAATGAATCAAGAGTGACAAGTATGAAAAAATTATGAATGGTGGCTTTGCCACAAATACTATGTCAACTACATGATCATGCTAAGCAATATGACAATGATGAATGTGTCATGATAAACTGGATGGTGGAAAGTTGCATGGCAATATATCTCGGAATGGCTATGGAAATTCCATAATAGGTAGGTATGGTGGCTGTTTTGAGGAAGATATAAGGAGGTTTATGTGTGAAAGAGCGTATCATATCATGGGGTTTGGATGCACCGGCAAAGTTTGCACCAACTCTCGATGTGAGAAAGGGAAATGCACGGTACCGTAGAGGCTAGCAATGATGGAAGGGTGAGAGTGCGTATAATCCATGGACTCAACATTAGTCATAAAGAACTCATATACTTATTGCAAAAATCTACAAGCCATCAAAAACCAAAGTATTAAGCGCATGCTCCTAGGGGGATAGATTGATAGGAAAATACCATCGCTCGTCCCCGACCGCCACTCATAAGGAGGACAATCAAATAACACCTCATGTTTCAAATTTTTTGCATAACTTTTACCATACGTGCATGCTACAGGACTTGCAAACTTTAACTCAAGCACTTCTCAAATTCACAATTACTCTACTATCATTACTTTGATATTACTACCTCCATATCTCAAAACAATTATCAAGCATCAAACTTTCCTTAGTATTCAACACACTCAAAAGAAAGTTTCACAAATCTTGAATACCAAGCAAATTACCATTCTATTAAGACTCTCAAAATAATTTAAGTGAAGCATGAGAGATCAATAGTTTCTTTAAAAAAATCCACCACCGTGCTCTAAAAAATCTAAGTGAAGCACATAGAGCAAAAATTATAGCTCAAAAAGATATAAGTGAAGCACATAGAGCAAAACTACTTAGCTCAAAAAGATATAAGTGAAGCACATAGAGTATTCTATCAAATTCTAATTCATGTATGGCTCTCTCAAAAGGTGTGTACAGCAAGGATGATTGTGTCACACTAACAACCAAAGACACAAATAATACAAGAAGCTCCAAGCAAAACACATATCATGTTGGTGAATAAAAATATAGCTTCAAGTAAATTACCGATGGAAGTGGATGAAAGAGGGGATGCCTTCCGGGGCATCCCCAAGCTTTGACTTTTTGGTGTCCTTGGATTATCTTGGGGGTGCCATGGGCATCCCCAAGCTTAGGATCTTGCCACTCCTTGTTCCATAATCCATCACAAGAATTCACCCAAAACTTGAAAACTTCACAACACAAAACTTAAAGTAGAAAACTCGTGAGCTCCGTTAGCGAAAGAAAACAAAAAACCACTTCAAGGTACTGTAATGAACTCATTATTTATTTATATTGGTGTTAAACCTACTGTATTCCAACTTCTCTATGGATTATAAACTATTTTACTAACCATAGATTCATCAAAATAAGCAAACAACACACGAAAAACAGAATCTGTCAAAAACAGAACAGTCTGTAGTAATCTGTAGCTAGCGCAATATCTGGAACCCCAAAAATTATAAAATAAATTTCTTGAAGTGAGGAATTTATCTATTAATCATCAGCAAAAATAATTAACTAAATAGGACTTTCCAAATAAAAACGACAGCAGTTCTCGTGAGCGCTAAAGTTTCTGTTTTTTACAGCAATTTCAACAAGACTTTCCCCAAGTCTTCCCAACGGTTCTACTTGGCACAAACACTAATTAAACACAAAAAAACACAACCAAAAAGAGTCTAAATAATTTATTTATTACTAAACAGGAGCAAAAAGCAAGGAATAAAAAAAATTGGGTTGCCTCCCAACAAGCGCTATCGTTTAATGCCCCTAGCTAGGCATAAAAGCGAAGATAGATCTAGGTATTGCCATAGTAATAAGATAGATCGGTGAAACTCATTTCATATTCTCTACGTTCGGCAGCAAGTTTTCTTTGAGGCAAGCAAAAGTAATCAAAAGGGCTAAATTTAATAGGACAGAGGTCCCCAAGATCAATTTTAGGAGGTATAGGGTCCTCTTTCGGCCCTTTGTATTGCACAACCAATTCATCATTATAAGCATTCTTTTGACAGAACCTCGTGAGCCTAAACTCAAGAGAGAATCCTAGCTCATTGTTTTGAATAGCCAAATCATCATTAAGTTCAGAGATTCTATCAATTAAAATATTGATTGGCACCTTTTTTCTAAGGTTTTCATTGAAAGCAATATAGTCAAGAGATTGAAAGCGCATAATTTCTTCTTGATCAAAGAGGATAGATTCTATGGGAGGACGATCGGCGTCCACCCTATAGTGCACAAAGATTTCTTTGGCTTCTTTTATTATAAATATGAATTCATGGGCCAAAAAGATAGTAGCGGCACGCTTAACAGAAGAATGCTCGATATTAGAAAATTCTAGGAAAATTCTTTGTATAGATGGGTCCATATGCATAAATTGCCTTTCAAGTTCAATGATAAGCATGGCAATAGCGTCCGCAAGACTACTAGTTCTATGAAGAATAGAACCACCCATAGAGGGCAAAGCACCGGCACAAGTAAAAAAAATCTTGGATGACTCCTTTTCCAATAATATTACCACTACCGATTCAAAATCTTTTTGTATGATAGGTAGGGGGTTCTTCAGCCGGAGCATCAGAATTTTCTATGACATTGTTATCGCCCATATCGGCGATACCCTCCCCAATTTCAGACATAGCGACAAGCAAGCAATCCAACACACGGGCAAACAAAAAAGCAAGCGAGAAAAAGGCAAACGGAGAAAGGGAAGGAGAAGGAGAAGGAGATTGGGAAAGAGAGGGCGAATAAAACGGCAAGGGTGAAGTGGGGGAGAGGAAAACGAGAGGCAAATGGCAAATAGTGTAATGCGAAAGATAGGGATTGTGATGGGTACTTGGTATGTTGACTTTTTTGCGTGGACTCCCCGGCAATGGCGCCCGAAATTCTTCTTGCTACCTCTTGAGCTTGCGTTGGATTTCCCCGAAGAGGAAGGGATGATGCAGCAGAGTAGCGTAAGTATTTCCCTTAGTTTTTGAGAACCAAGGTATCAATCCAGTAGGAGGCCACGCTCAAGTCCCTCGTACCTGCACAAAACGATAGCTACTCGCAACCAACGCGATTAGGGGTTGTCAATCCCTTCACGGTCACTTACGAGAGTGAGATCTGATAGATATAATATTTTTGGTATAAAGATGCAAAGTGAAAAGTAAAAGGCAAAGTAAAAAAGCAAGGCAAGATTAAAGTGATGGAGATTAATATGATGAGAATAGACCCGAGGGCCATAGGTTTCACTAGTGGATTCTCTCAAGAGCATAAGTATCTACGGTGGGTGAACAAATTATTGTTGAGCAATTGACAGAATTGAGCATAGTTATGAGAATATCTAGGCATGATCATGTATATAGGCATCACGTCCGTGACAAGTAGACTGAAATGATTCAGCATCTTCTACTATTACTCCACTCATCGACCGCTATCCGACTGGGAAAGGATACCGCAAGATCGAACCCAAAGCTAAGCACTTCTCCCATGGCAAGAACTACCAATCTAGTTGGCCAAACCAAATGGATAATTCGAAGAAACTTGCAAAGATAACCAATCATACATAAAAGAATTCAGAGAATAATCAAATATTATTCATAGATAGACTTGATCATAAACCCACAATTCATCGGTCTAACAAACACACCGCAAAAACAAGATTACATCGAATAGATCTCCACGAGAGGGGGAGAACTTTGTATTGAGATCCAAAAAGAGAGAAGAAGCCATCTAGCTACTAACTATGGACCCGAAGGTCTGAGGTAAACTACTCACACTTCATCGGAGGGGCTATGATGATGTAGAAGCCCTCCGTGATGACACCCCTCTCCAGCGGAGCTCCGGAACAGGCCCCAAGATGGGATCTCGTGGATACAGAAAGTTGCGGTGGTGGAATTAGGTTTTTGGCTCCCCTTCTGATCGTTTGGGGTACGTAGGTATATATAGGAGGAAGAGGTACGTCGGTGGAGCACCGAGGGGCCCACGAGGCAGGGGGCGCGCCCCCCACCCTCGTGACCGCCTCTTTGACTCCTTGGAGTAGGGTCCAAGTCTCCTGGATCACGTTCAGTGAGAAAATCACGTTCCCGAAGGTTTAATTCTGTTTGGACTTCGTTTGATATTCCGTTTCTTCGAAACACTAAAATAGGCAAAAAAATAGCATTTCTGGGCTGGGCCTCCGGTTAATAGGTTAGTCCCAAAAATAATATAAAAGTGGAAAATAAAGCCCAATATAGTCCAAAACAGTAGATAAAATAGCATGGAGCAATCAAAAATTATAGATACGTTGGAGACGTATCACTCACGCTCATGTATTGCATGAAGATTGAAAAAGTTTGATAACATCAAAAGTATGAAACAACTGATTGGCTTGTCATCGGGGTTGTGCATGATTTAAATATTTTGTGTGATGAAGATAGAGCATAGCCAGACTATATGATTTTGTAGGGATAGCTTTCTTTGGCCAAGTTATTTTGAGAAGACATGATTACTTTATTAGTATGCTTGAAGTATTATTATTTTTATGTCAATATTAAACTTTTGTCTTGAATCTTTCGGATCTAAACATTCATGCCACAATAAAGAAAATTACATTGATAATTATGCTAGGTAGAATTCCACATCGAAAATTCTGTTTTTTATCATTTACCTACTCGAGGACGAGCAGGAATTAAGCTTGGGGATGATGATACGTCTCCAACGCATCTATAATTTTTGATTGTTCCATGCTATTATATTATCTCTTTTGGTTGTTTAATGGGCTTTAATATCCTCTTTTATATTATTTTTGGGACTAACCTATTAACCGGAGGCCCAGTGCCAGTTTCTGTTTTTTTTGCCTATTTTAGTGTTTCGCAGAAAAGGAATATCAAATGGAACGAAACCTTCGCGAGGATCTTTCTTGGAAGAAACGCAATCCAGGAGACTTGGAGTGGAAGTCTGGAAGTCCGCAAGGCGGCCACAAGGCAGGAGGGCGTACCCAGGGGGTAGGCGCGCCCCCCACCCTCGTGGGCCCCCCGGAGCTCCACCGTCGTACTTCTTTCGCCTATATATACTCTTGTGCCCTAAAAACATCCAAGAGAGCCACGAAACCACTTTTCCACCGCCGCAACCTTCCATACCCGTGAGATCCCATCTAGGGCCTTTTCCGGCGATCTGCCGGAGGGGGAATCGATCACGGAGGGCTTCTACATCAACACCATAGCCTCTCCAATGAAGCGTGAGTAGTTTACCACAGACCTTCAGGTCCATAGTTATTAGCTAGATGGCTTCTTCTCTCTCTTTGATTCTCAATACAAAGTTCTCCTCGATGTTCTTGGAGATCTGTTCAATGTAATACTCTTTTGCGATGTGTTTGCCGAGATCCGGTGAATTGTGGATTTATGATCAAGATTATCTATGAATATTATTTGGTTCTTCTCTGAATTCTTATATGCATGATTTGTTATCTTTGTAAGTCTCTTCGAATTATCGGTTTAGTGTGGCCTACTAGATTGATCTTTCTTGTCGTCAGTGTCAAAACCGGCGGATCTCGGGTAGGGGGTCCTGAAATGTGCGTCTAAGGTTGATGGTAATAGGAGACAGGGGACACGATGTTTACCCAGGTTCGGTCCCTCTCTATGGAGGGAATACCCTACTTCCTGCTTGATTGATCTTGATGAATATGAGTATTACAAGAGTTGATCTACCACGAGATCGTAATGGCTAAAACCCTAGAAGTCTAGCCTATGTGATTATGATTATCGTCCCTACGGACTAACCCCTTCGGGTTATATAGACACCAGAGGGGACTAGGGTTATACAAAGTCGGTTACAGATAAAGGAATCTTCATATCCGAACGCCAAGCTTGCCATCCATGACAAGGAGAGTCCCATCTAGACACGGGTGAGAGTCTTCGGTCTTGTATCTTCATAGCCCATCAGTCTGGCCCATGTTCAACAGGCCGGACGCCCGAGGACCCCTTGGTCCAGGACTCCCTCGGTAGCCCCTGAACCAGCTTTCAATGACAAGGTGTACGGCGCGCAGATTGTCTTCAGCATTGCAAGGCGGGTTCCTTCTCCAGATACTTCAACACAGTCTTCGAACACAACGAACGTGTCCGGATCTGCAAAACAAGTACCACACACCACCACAGAGAGTATAATATTTCACGAGTCCAATCCGCTGACAACTTTTTTGTAACGTGACATCACGCCCCTGCCCGGTTATTATTTCGAACTGGTTTTAGCCTGCCGCTCCACATTTCGAGACGCGGTTTTATTGGCACGTCTTATCGAAGCAGAGACCGTGTCCCCTTATTGTGGGATTATCATCAATATGGGCGTGGGTATCCCAACCATTCTGTTGGCATGATTCCTTAGGAATAGGCAGTTTTAAGGCCTAGGAGGAGGCGTTCGATATTCATCGCCTTTATAAAGAGACTACGACCCGGCTTTCTCCTTTACGCCAATCCTTTCCTCAACCTCTCCAACCTCGAGTTCCAGCACCCAAGGTTCAATCTAATTGCTTCGAGCTTCCCAGTCATGTACGGACCTAGCCCTCAAGGCCGATGGGTGGCTTCCTCTGTCACAGAGGAGGATATTGCGAAGCTCCGGGCGGCAAGGTACCTGACCACGGAAATCCCCAATGGCTTCCTACTCAACGGCAGGTTATTCCTACTCCCAGATTCGGCAAGAGGGTTGTATTCATCTCCCTTCCTATGAGGGCTAGGGTTCGCTCTTCACCCTTTTGTTTGAGGGTTCATGTTCTATTACGGGCTAGATTTCCACGATCTATCCCCAGACTCTTTTCTTCTCACCTTGGCATTCATCGTCATGTGCGAGGCCTTTCTCCGTATTCCCCCATACTTCGGCTTATGGCTCAAGACCTTTAATGTGAAGCCGAAGGTGATCGAGGGGAAGCAAGCAGAGTGTGGTGGCGCCACGGTGAGCAAGCTCACCAACACTCTTTGGCTAAAAGGATCCTTCACATAATCTTCCAACTTATGGCAGAGGGAGTGGTTTTACATCATTGAACCCCATCGTACCAAGTGGGCAGCTACACCTGCATTCCAATCCGGCCCACCAATTCACCTCGCATCATGGATCAACAAGGGGCTGGACTGCGGATCAATGGACGAAGTGCACACTCTACAGAGCCGAATCCGGAGTCTCCTTGAGAAGGACCCGATCTCATTGACGTGATCCAAGTAATGTTAGTACGACGGGTCCTCCCGTGCCAGCGACGGCCCCTCCGTATGTGGGAGTTTAATCCGTAAGGACCACGAACCCTTTAGCACTTCTTTGGCATGACGCACAGACGAATGTGGAAGTTATTGGCCGGACACTACCGAGGACATCGGCCTTGACTTCAACCATGAAATATGCCCTAGAGGCAATAATAAAAGCATTATTATTATATTTCCTTGTTCATGATAATTGTCTTTATTCATGCTATAATTGTGTTATCCGGAAATCGTAATACATGTGTGAATAACAGACACCAACGTGTCCCTAGTGAGCCTCTAGTTGACTAGCTCGTTGATCAACAGATAGTCATGGTTTCCTGACTATGGACACTGGATGTCATTGATAACGAGATCACATCATTAGGAGAATGATGTGATGGACAAAGACCCAATCCTAAACATAGCACAAGATCGTATAGTTCGTTTGCTAGAGTTTTACAATGTCAAGTATCTTTTCCTTAGACCATGAGATCGTGTAACTCCCGGATACCATAGGAGTGCTTTGGGTATGCCAAACGTCACAACATAACTGGGTGACTATAAAGGTAGACTACGGGTATCTCCGAAAGTGTCTGTTGGGTGACATGGATCAAGACTGGGATTTGTCACTCCGTATGACGGAGAGGTATCACTGGGCCCACTCGGTAATGCATCATCATAATGAGCTCAGAGTGACCAAGTGTCTGGTCACGGGATCATGCATTACGGTACGAGTAAAGTGACTTGCCGGTAACGAGATTGAACGAGGTATTGGGATACCGACGATCGAATCTCGGGCAAGTAACATATCGATAGACAAAGGGAATAGCGTACGGGGTTGATTGAATCCTCGACATCGTGGTTCATCCGATGAGATCATCGTGGAGCATGTGGGAGCCAACATGGGTATCCAGATCCCGCTGTTGGTTATTGACCGAAGAGTCGTCTCGGTCATGTCTGCTTGTTTCCCGAACCCGTAGGGTCTACACACTTAAGGTTCGGTTACGCTAGGGTTGTAGGGATATGTATATGCAGTAACCCGAATGTTGTTCGGAGTCCCGGATGAGATCCCGGACGTCGCGAGGAGTTCCGGAATGGTCCAGAGGTAAAGATTTATATATGGGAAGTCCTGTTTCGGGCATCGGGACAAGTTTCGGGGTTATCGGTATTGTACCGGGACCACCGGAAGGGTCCCGGGGGTCCACCGGGTGGGTCCACCTGCCCCGGGGGGCCACATGGGCTGCAAGGGGGTGCGCCTTGGCCTAATGGGCCAAGGGCACCAGCCCCACATAGGCCCATGCGCCTAGGGTTCAAGGGGGCAAGAGTCCTAGGAGGGTAAGGCACCTCCTAGGTGCCTTGGGGGGGAGGGAAACCCCCCTTGGCCGCCGCACCCCCTAGGAGATTGGATCTCCTAGGGCCGGCCACCCCCCCTTGGCACCCCTATATATAGTGGGGGAGAGGAGGGACTTCATACCTGAACGCCTTGGCCTTTGGTTGCCTCCTTCTCCCTCCCCAACACCTCCTCCACCTCCATAGTGCTTAGCGAAGCTCTGCCGGAGTACTGCAGCTCCATCAACACCACGTCGTCGTGCTGCTGCTGGTGCCATCTCCCTCAACCTCTCCTCCCTCCCTTGCTGGATCAAGAAGGAGGAGACGTGGCTGTTCCGTACGTGTGTTGAACGCGGAGGTGCCGTCCGTTCGGCGCTGGTCATCGGTGATTTGGATCACGTCGAGTACGACTACATCATCACCGTTCTTTTGAACGCTTCCGTGCGCGATCTACAAAGGTATGTAGATGCATCTAATCACTCGTTGCTAGATGAACTCCTAGATGATCTTGGTGAAACGAGTAGGAAAATTTTTGTTTTCTGCAACGTTCCACAACAGAACTGCCCTAAGTACTTAGCGGATAAGAAGGCCGGCAAAACAAAAGGTATATGTGATATACATGTAATTGATGTGTACCTTACTAGTGCCCGTAGTAGCTCCTGGGTATTTGATACCGGTGCAGTTGCTCACATTTGTAACTCAAAGCAGGGGCTGCGGAATAAGCGGAAACTGGCAAAGGACGAGGTGACGATGCGCGTCGGGAATGGTTCAAAGGTCAATGTGATCGCCGTCGGCACGCTACCTCTGCATCTCCCTTCGGGATTAGTTTTAAACCTTAATAATTGTTATTTAGTGCCAGCTTTGAGCATGAACATTGTATCGGGATCTCGTTTAATTCGAGATGGCTACTCTTTTAAATCTGAGAATAATGGTTGTTCCATTTTTATGAGAGATATGTTTTATGGTCATGCTCCTATGGTGAATGGTTTATTCTTTATGAATCTTGAACGTGATGCTACACATGTTCATAATGTGAGTACCAAAAGAAGTAAAGTTGATAATGATAGTCCCACATACTTGTGGCACTGCCGCCTTGGTCACATAGGTGTCAAACGCATGAAGAAGCTCCATGCTGATGGACTTTTAGAGTCTCTTGATTATGAATCATTTGACACGTGCGAACCATGCCTTATGGGTAAAATGACCAAGACTCCGTTCTCAGGAACAATGGAGCGAGCAACCGACTTATTGGAAATCATACATACCGATGTGTGCGGTCCAATGAGTGTTGAGGCTCGCGGTGGCTATCGTTATGTTCTCACCCTCACTGATGATTTAAGTAGGTATGGGTATATCTACTTAATGAAACACAAGTCTGAAACCTTTGAAAAGTTCAAGGAATTTCAGAGTGAGGTTGAAAATCAACGTGACAGGAAAATCAAGTTTCTGCGATCAGATCGTGGAGGAGAATACTTGAGTCACGGGTTTGGCACACACTTAAGAAAATGTGGAATAGTTTCACAACTCACGCCGCCTGGAACACCTCAGCGTAATGGTGTGTCCGAACGTCGTAATCGCACTCTGTTAGATATGGTGCGATCTATGATGTCTCTTACCGATTTACCGCTTTCTTTTTGGGGCTATGCTTTAGAGACTGCCGCATTCACTTTAAATAGGGCTCCGTCGAAATCCGTTGAGACGACACCGTATGAATTATGGTTTGGGAAGAAACCTAAGCTGTCGTTTCTAAAAGTTTGGGGATGCGATGCTTATGTCAAGAAACTTCAACCTGAAAAGCTCGAACCCAAATCGGAAAAATGCGTCTTCATAGGGTACCCAAAAGAAACTATTGGGTACACCTTCTACCTTAGATCCGAAGGCAAGATCTTTGTTGCCAAGAATGGGTCCTTTCTGGAGAAAGAGTTTCTCTCGAAAGAAGTAAGTGGGAGGAAAGTAGAGCTTGATGAAGTATTGCCTCTTGAACCGGAAAATGGCGCAACTCAAGAAAATGTTCCTGAGGTGCCAGCACCGACTAGAGAGGAAATTGTCGGAGAGGTATCTCTGGGCCCTCTCAGTAATGCACATCACTATAAGCCTTGCAAGCAATGTGACCAATGAGTTGGTTACGGGATGATGCATTACGTAACGAGTAAAGAGACTTGCCGGTAACGAGATTGAACTAGGTATTGGATACCGACGATCAAATCTCGGGCAAGTAACATACCGATGACAAAGGGAACAACGTATGTTGTTATGCGGTTTGACCGATAAAGATGTTCGTAGAATATGTAGGAACCAATATGGGCGTCCAGGTTCCGCTATTGGTTATTGACCGAGAATAGTTCTAGGTCATGTCTGTTGGAAATATGCCCTAGAGGCAATAATAAAAGCATTATTATTATATTTCCTTGTTCATGATAATTGTCTTTATTCATGCTATAATTGTGTTATCTGGAAATCGTAATACATGTGTGAATAACAGACATCAACATGTCCCTAGTGAGCCTCTAGTTGACTAGCTCGTTGATCAACAGATAGTCATGATTTCCTGACTATGGACACTGGATGTCATTGATAACGAGATCACATCATTAGGAGAATGATGTGATGGACAAGACCCAATCCTAAACATAGCACAAGATCGTATAGTTCGTTTGCTAGAGTTTTCTAATGTCAAGTATCTTTTCCTTAGACCATGAGATCGTGTAACTCCCGGATACTGTAGGAGTGCTTTGGGTATGCCAAACGTCACAACGTAACTGGGTGACTATAAAGGTAGACTACGGGTATCTCCGAAAGTGTCTGTTGGGTGACATGGATCAAGACTGGGATTTGTCACTCCGTATGACGGAGAGGTATCACTGGGCCCACTCGGTAAGGCATCATCATAATGAGCTCAGAGTGACCAAGTGTCTGGTCACGGGATCATGCATTACGGTACGAGTAAAGTGACTTGCCGGTAACGAGATTGAACGAGGTATTGGGATACCGACGATCGAATCTCGGGCAAGTAACATATCGATAGACAAAGGGAATAGCGTACGGGGTTGATTGAATCCTCGACATCGTGGTTCATCCGATGAGATCATCGTGGAGCATGTGGGAGCCAACATGGGTATCCAGATCCCGCTGTTGGTTATTGACCGGAGAGTCGTCTCGGTCATGTCTGCTTGTCTCCCGAACCCGTAGGGTCTACACACTTAAGGTTCGGTTACGCTAGGGTTGTAGGGATATGTATATGCAGTAACCCGAATGTTGTTCGGAGTCCCGGATGAGATCTCGGACGTCACGAGGAGTTCCGGAATGGTCCGGAGGTAAAGATTTATATATGGGAAGTCCTGTTTCGGGCATCGGGACAAGTTTCGGGGTTATCGGTATTGTACCGGGACCACCGGAAGGGTCCCGGGGGTCCACCGGGTGGGTCCACCTGCCCCGGGGGGCCACATGGGCTGTAAGGGGGTGCGCCTTGGCCTAATGGGCCAGGGCACCAGCCCCACATAGGCCCATGCGCCTAGGGTTTAAGGGGACAAGAGTCCTAGGAGGGTAAGGCACCTCCTAGGTGCCTTGGGGGGGAGGGAAACCTCCCCTTGGCCGCCGGCCATAGGAGATTGGATCTCCTAGGCTGCGCACCACCCCCCCTTGGCACCCCTATATATAGTGGGGGAGAGGAGGGACTTCATACCTGAACGCCCCGGCCTTTGGTTGCCTCCTTCTCCCTCCTCAACACCTCCTCCACCTCCATAGTGCTTAGCGAAGCTCTGCCGGAGTACTGCTGCTCCATCAACACCACGCCGTCGTGCTGCTGCTGGTGCCATCTCCCTCAACCTCTCCTCCCTCCCTTGCTGGTCAAGAAGAGGAGACGTGGCTGTTCCGTACGTGTGTTGAACGTGGAGGTGCCGTCCGTTCGGCGCTGGTCATCGGTGATTTGGATCACGTCGAGTACGACTACATCATCACCGTTCTTTTAAACGCTTCCGTGCGCGATCTACAAAGGTATGTAGATGCATCTGATCACTCGTTGCTAGATGAACTCCTAGATGATCTTGGTGAAACGAGTAGGAAAATTTTTGTTTTCTGCAACGTTCCCCAACAGTGGCATCATGAGCTAGGTCTATGCGTAGTTCTTCTTGTGCGAGTAGAACACAATTTGTTGTGGGCGTAGATTTGTCAACTTTCTTGCCGTTACTAGTCCTTTCTTGCTTCAGCGGTATTGTGGGATGAAGCGGCCCGGACCAACCTTACACGTACGCTTACGTGAGACCGGTTCCACCGACTAACATGCACTAGTTGCATAAGGTGGTTGGCGGGTGTCTGTCTCTCCCACTTTAGTTGGAGCGGAATCGATGAACAGGGTCCTTATGAAGGGTAAATAGAAGTTGACAAATCACGTTGTGGCTTTAACGTAGGTAAGAAAACGTTCTTGCTAGAACCCTAATTCAGCCACGTAAAACTTGCAACAACAATTAGAGGACGTCTAACTTGTTTTTGCAGCAAGTGGTTTGTGATATGATATGGCCAAAGTTGTGATGAATGATGAATGATCTATATGTGATGTATGAGATGTTCATGCTATTGTAATAGGATTCGCGACTTGCATGTCGATGAGTATGACAACCGGCAGGAGCCATAGGAGTTGTCTTTATTCTTTTAATGACCTGCGTGTCATCGAGAAACGCCATGTAAATTACTTTACTTTATTGCTAAACGCGTTAGCCATAGTAGTAGAAGTAATAGTTGGCGAGCAACTTCATGGAGACACGATGATGGAGATCATGATGATGGAGATCATGGTGTCAAGCCAGTGACAAGATGATCACGGAGCCCCAAGATGGAGATCAAAGGAGCTATGTGAAAATGGCCATATCATGTCACGTTTATTATTTGATTGCATGTGATGTTTATCATGTTTTGCATCTTGTTTACTTAGAACGACGGTAGTAAATAAGATGATCCCTCACAATAAAATTCAAGAAGTGTTCCCCCTAACTGTGCACCGTTGCGACAGTTCGCTGTTTCAAAACACCACGTGATGATCGGGTGTTTTATTCAGACGTTCACATACAACGGGTGTAAGACAGATTTACACATGCAAACACTTAGGTTGACTTGACGAGCCTAGCATGTACAGACATGGCCTCGGAACACAGAAGACCGAAAGGTCGAGCATGAGTCGTATAGAAGATACGATCAACATGAAGATGTTCACCGATGTTGACTAGTCCGTCTCACGTGATGATCGGACACGGTCTAGTTTAACTCGGATCATGTAATACTTAGATGACTAGAGGGATGTCAAATCTAAGTGGGAGTTCACTAATAATTTGATTAGTTGAACTTAATTATCACGAACTTAGTCTAAAATCTTTGCAATATGTCTTGTAGATCAAATGGCCAACGTAGTCCTCAACTTCAATGCGTTCCTAGAGAAAACTAAGCTGAAAGACGATGGCAGCAACTATACGGACTGGGTCCGGAACCTGAGGATCATCCTCATAGCTGCCAAGAAAGATTATGTCCTACAAGCACCGCTTGGTGATGCACCCGTTCTCCCTGCAGAACAAGATGTTATGAACGCTTGGCAGGCACGTTTCGATGACTACTCCCTCGTTCAGTGCGGCATGCTTTATAGCCTAGAGCCGGGGCTCCAAAAGCGTTTTGAGAGACATGGAGCATATGAGATGTTCGAAGAGCTGAAAATGGTTTTCCAAGCTCATGCCCGGGTCGAGAGATATGAAGTCTCCGACAAATTCTTCAGCTGTAAGATGGAGGAAAACAGTTCTGTCAGTGAGCACATACTCACTATGTCTGGGTTGCATAACCGCTTGACTCAGCTAGGAGTTAATCTCCCGGATGATGCGGTCATTGACAGAATCCTCCAGTCGCTTCCACCAAGCTACAAGAGCTTTGTGATGAACTTCAATATGCAGGGGATGGAAAAGACCATTCCCGAAGTATTTGCTATGCTGAAATCAGCGGAGGTAGAAGTCAGGAAGGAACATCAAGTGTTGATGATCAATAAAACCACTAAGTTCAAGAAAGGCAAGGGTAAAAAGAGCTTCAAGAAGGACGACAAGGAGGTTGCCGCGCCCGGCAAGCAAGCTGCCGGGAAGAAGCCAAAGAATGGACCCAAGCCCGAGACTGAGTGCTTTTATTGCAAGGGAAGCGGTCACTGGAAGTGGAACTGCCCTAAGTACTTAGCGGATAAGAAGGCCGGCAAAACCAAAGGTATATGTGATATACATGTAACTGATGTGTACCTTACTAGTGCCCGTAGTGGCTCCTGGGTATTTGATACCGGTGCAGTTGCTCACATTTGTAACTCAAAGCAGGGGCTGCGGAATAAGCGGAAACTGGCAAAGGACGAGGTGACGATGCGCGTCGGGAATGGTTCCAAGGTCAATGTGATCGCCGTCGGCACGCTACCTCTGTATCTCCCTTCGGGATTAGTTTTAAACCTTAATAATTGTTATTTAGTGCCAGCTTTGAGCATGAACATTGTATCGGGATCTCGTTTAATTCGAGATGGCTACTCTTTTAAATCTGAGAATAATGGTTGTTCCATTTTTATGAGAGATATGTTTTATGGTCATGCTCCTATGGTGAATGGTTTATTCTTTATGAATCTCGAACGTGATGCTACACATGTTCATAATGTGAGTACCAAAAGAAGTAAAGTTGATAATGATAGTCCCACATACTTGTGGCACTGCCGCCTTGGTCACATAGGTGTCAAACGCATGAAGAAGCTCCATGCTGATGGACTTTTAGAGTCTCTTGATTATGAATCATTTGACACGTGCGAACCATGCCTTATGGGTAAAATGACCAAGACTCCGTTCTCAGGAACAATGGAGCGAGCAACTGACTTATTGGAAATCATACATACCGATGTGTGCGGTCCAATGAGTGTTGAGGCTCGCGGTGGCTATCGTTATGTTCTCACCCTCACTGATGATTTAAGTAGGTATGGGTATATCTACTTAATGAAACACAAGTCTGAAACCTTTGAAAAGTTCAAGGAATTTCAGAGTGAGGTTGAAAATCAACGTGACAGGAAGATCAAGTTTCTGCGATCAGATCGTGGAGGAGAATACTTGAGTCACGAGTTTGGCACACACTTAAGAAAATGTGGAATAGTTTCACAACTCACGCCGCCTGGAACACCTCAGCGTAATGGTGTGTCCGAACGTCGTAATCGCACTCTGTTAGATATGGTGCGATCATTGATGTCTCTTACCGATTTACCGCTTTCTTTTTGGGGCTATGCTTTAGAGACTGCCGCATTCACTTTAAATAGGGCTCCGTCGAAATCCGTTGAGACGACACCGTATGAATTATGGTTTGGGAAGAAACCTAAGCTGTCGTTTCTAAAAGTTTGGGGATGCGATGCTTATGTCAAGAAACTTCAACCTGAAAAGCTCGAACCCAAATCGGAAAAATGCGTCTTCATAGGGTACCCAAAAGAAACTATTGGGTACACCTTCTACCTCAGATCCGAAGGCAAGATCTTTGTTGCCAAGAATGGGTCCTTTCTGGAGAAAGAGTTTCTCTCGAAAGAAGTAAGTGGGAGGAAAGTAGAGCTTGATGAAGTATTGCCTCTTGAACCGGAAAATGGCGCAACTCAAGAAAATGTTCCTGAGGTGCCAGCACCGACTAGAGAGGAAGTTAATGATAATGATCAAGATACTTCTGATCAAGCTCCTACTGAAATTCGAAGGTCCACAAGGACATGTTCCGCACCAGAGTGGTACGGCAACCCTGTCTTGGAAATCATGTTGTTAGACAACGGTGAACCTTCGAACTATGAAGAAGCGATGGCGGGCCCGGATTCCGACAAATGGCTAGAAGCCATGAAATCCGAGATAGGATCCATGTATGAAAACGAAGTATGGACTTTGACTGACTTGCCCGTTGAACGGCGAGCCATAGAAAATAAATGGATCTTTAAGAAGAAGACAGACGCGGATGGTAATGTGACCATCTATAAAGCTCGGCTTGTCGCTAAGGGTTATCGACAAGTTCAAGGGGTTGACTACGATGAGACTTTCTCACCGGTAGCGAAGCTGAAGTCCGTCCAAATCATGTTAGCAATTGCCGCATTCTATGATTACGATATATGGCAAATGGACGTCAAAACGGCATTCCTTAATGGTTTCCTTAAGGAAGAATTGTATATGATGCAGCCGGAAGGTTTTGTCGATCCTAAGAATGCTGACAAAGTGTGCAAGCTCCAACGCTCGATTTATGGGCTGGTGCAAGCATCTCGGAGTTGGAACATTCGCTTTGATGAGATGATCAAAGCGTTTGGGTTTACACAGACTTATGGAGAAGCCTGCGTTTACAAGAAAGTGAGTGGGAGCTCTGTAGCATTTCTCATATTATATGTAGATGACATACTTTTGATGGGAAATGATATAGAACTCTTGGACAGCATCAAGGCCTACTTGAATAAAAGTTTTTCAATGAAGGACCTTGGAGAAGCTGCTTATATATTAGGCATCAAAATCTATAGAGATAGATCAAGACGCCTCATAGGTCTTTCACAAAGCACATACCTTGATAAGATATTGAAGAAGTTCAATATGGATCAATCCAAGAAAGGGTTCTTGCCTGTGTTACAAGGTGTGAAATTGAGCTCAGCTCAATGTTCGACCACGGCAGAAGATATAGAAGAGATGAGCGTCATCCCCTATGCCTCAGCCATAGGTTCTATTATGTATGTCATGCTGTGTACCAGACCTGATGTTAACCTTGCCGTCAGTTTGGTAGGAAGGTACCAAAGTAATCCCGGCAAGGAACACTGGACAGCGGTCAAGAATATCCTGAAGTACCTGAAAAGGACTAAGGAAATGTTTCTCGTTTATGGAGGTGACAAAGAGCTCGTCGTAAAGGGTTACGTCGACGCTAGCTTCGACACAGATCTGGATGACTCTAAGTCACAAACCGGATACGTGTATATTTTGAATGGTGGGGCAGTAAGCTGGTGCAGTTGCAAGCAAAGCGTCGTGGCGGGATCTACATGTGAAGCGGAGTACATGGCAGCCTCGGAGGCAGCACATGAAGCAATATGGGTGAAGGAGTTCATCACCGACCTAGGAGTCATACCCAATGCATCGGGGCCGATCAAGCTCTTCTGTGACAACACTGGAGCTGTTGCTCTTGCCAAGGAGCCCAGGTTTCACAAGAAGACAAGGCACATCAAGCGTCGCTTCAACTCCATTCGTGAAAATGTTCAAGATGGAGACATAGAGATTTGTAAAGTACATACGGACCTGAATGTAGCAGATCCGTTGACTAAACCTCTCCCTAGAGCAAAACATGATCAACACCAGAATTCCATGGGTGTTCGATTCATCACAATGTAACTAGATTATTGACTCTAGTGCAAGTGGGAGACTGTTGGAAATATGCCCTAGAGGCAATAATAAAAGCATTATTATTATATTTCCTTGTTCATGATAATTGTCTTTATTCATGCTATAATTGTGTTATCCGGAAGTCGTAATACATGTGTGAATAACAGACACCAACGTGTCCCTAGTGAGCCTCTAGTTGACTAGCTCGTTGATCAACAGATAGTCATGGTTTCCTGACTATGGACACTGGATGTCATTGATAACGAGATCACATCATTAGGAGAATGATGTGATGGACAAAGACCCAATCCTAAACATAGCACAAGATCGTATAGTTCGTTTGCTAGAGTTTTACAATGTCAAGTATCTTTTCCTTAGACCATGAGATCGTGTAACTCCCGGATACCGTAGGAGTGCTTTGGGTATGCCAAACGTCACAACGTAACTGGGTGACTATAAAGGTAGACTACGGGTATCTCCGAAAGTGTCTGTTGGGTGACATGGATCAAGACTGGGATTTGTCACTCCGTATGACGGAGAGGTATCACTGGGCCCACTCGGTAATGCATCATCATAATGAGCTCAGAGTGACCAAGTGTCTGGTCACGGGATCATGCATTACGGTACGAGTAAAGTGACTTGCCGGTAACGAGATTGAACGAGGTATTGGGATACCGACGATCGAATCTCGGGCAAGTAACATATCGATAGACAAAGGGAATAGCGTACGGGGTTGATAGAATCCTCGACATCGTGGTTCATCCGATGAGATCATCGTGGAGCATGTGGGAGCCAACATGGGTATCCAGATCCCGCTGTTGGTTATTGACCGGAGAGTCGTCTCGGTCATGTCTGCTTGTCTCCCGAACCCATAGGGTCTACACACTTAAGGTTCAGTTACGCTAGGGTTGTAGGGATATGTATATGCAGTAACCCGAATGTTGTTCGGAGTCCCGGATGAGATCCCGGACGTCACGAGGAGTTCCGGAATGGTCCGGAGGTAAAGATTTATATATGGGAAGTCCTGTTTCGGGCATCGGGACAAGTTTCGGGGTTATCGGTATTGTACCGGGACCACCGGAAGGGTCCCGGGGGTCCACCGGGTGGGTCCACCTGCCCCGGGGGGCCACATGGGCTGTAAGGGGGTGCGCCTTGGCCTAATGGGCCAGGGCACCAGCCCCACATAGGCCCATGCGCCTAGGGTTTAAGGGGACAAGAGTCCTAGGAGGGTAAGGCACCTCCTAGGTGCCTTGGGGGGGAGGGAAACCTCCCCTTGGCCGCCGGCCATAGGAGATTGGATCTCCTAGGCTGTGCACCACCCCCCCTTGGCACCCCTATATATAGTGGGGGAGAGGAGGGACTTCATACCTGAACGCCCCGGCCTTTGGTTGCCTCCTTCTCCCTCCTCAACACCTCCTCCACCTCCATAGTGCTTAGCGAAGCTCTGCCGGAGTACTGCAGCTCCATCAACACCACGCCGTCGTGCTGCTGCTGGTGCCATCTCCCTCAACCTCTCCTCCCTCCCTTGCTGGATCAAGAAGAGGAGACGTGGCTGTTCCGTACGTGTGTTGAACGCGGAGGTGCCGTCCGTTCGGCGCTGGTCATCGGTGATTTGGATCACGTCGAGTACGACTACATCATCACCGTTCTTTTGAACGCTTCCGTGCGCGATCTACAAAGGTATGTAGATGCATCTGATCACTCGTTGCTAGATGAACTCCTAGATGATCTTGGTGAAACGAGTAGGAAAATTTTTGTTTTCTGCAACGTTCCCCAACACCGGACACCTCGGTAAGCGCTTGACTCCCGAACATAGCTGAATTAAATATCATGTGATAAGACACTGAGAAAACTATATTTTTCTAGGGTTGGATGAAGAAGGCGGAGCGAATTAGGTGTTCGGCCCCTCTTCCCTAAGACTTAGCTAGTCCTTTGCTAACAAGGATGTTGGTCCCGGCACCATTCCAGGTGCCGGTGAAAGAGGACAATGAGGAGAGAAGGAAGGCCAAAGGTGGCCTCCATTTCGAAGGTACACCAAACACTATGTCTGGGGAGATTAAGGTTCCCTCTTCCGAAGATAAAAGAGAAGGAGAAGCTGACATCCTTTCTCCCCATGGTAAGAAAAGAGCCACCTCCGAAGGTTGGGAGGTAAAGGCTCCTAAGCGAGGTAAGACACTCCTATCAGGTGGTTCGGGCTCGGAAGATGACGTTGTCGCACAGTCCCTAAGGACAGACCTTTAGCCGAATTTTAAGTGAACAAGGGTGTTTTAAACATATCCCGTTCCTTTTCCTGTCACAAGGGTAACATTTAGAATACATGTTTTGTAGTCCGGTATGCAGTCTTCCTCAACAATCCTCTTCAGGGGATCTTCTTCCGGAGAGCGAGACGCCTCCACAGGATTCCTCGCCCAATAGGGCGGACAACTTCAAGGTGTCATCCCGGAGGATCTCTCCCGATCAACAAGTGGTGCAAAGGATAATGAAGACAACGCCCCAAGGTGAAACATCGGTTGCCTAGGGTCTGGGGTGTGCGGTCCCTACGGAGACCAACAACAAAGGCCCCGGACTATCCGGTTTACATACGGAGACAACTCTAGGGTCAGGAAAACATATCCCTTCAAAGGGAGTCCATACTCCCACAACTGCTTCCCGGGATCCGGAGGCGCCGGATACACTGATGGACATGTTGCGATATTTGTCCATCTCAGAGGAACATCGTACCTTGATGGGTACAGTGGTTGAGAGGATTATGTCCGTGAAAAGTGGATTGAATGAAGCTTTCACGAGCCTGCTAAGAGGCTTCGAGGTACGTAATGTAATATTTTCGATTGTGCTCTATACGCAAAGTGCACCTGTGTATAGATAGTAGCCCCTGAGACTCTGGTTGGCGTCCAAAGGGAGGCAATCAGAGGATGAAAAAAATATGTCCAAGAAATAATCTAATTAATTGGAACACAAGCTGTTACAGCCATGACGATTGCCCATGCTACAGAGGTTGCAGGTCTGGAGCAGAAACTTGATGTGGCAGATGACGACATCGTGCTTATTAACAGGCGGCTCGACGAGGCGCAAGGTATGTTTTGAGGCGGTCAGTGTATGTATGTATAATAACATGAGCACGAAGCTAAGAATTATATACTAAGACATGCATAATTGCAGATAGTGCTGCCACGGTGGAGGCCCTTCGGGCTGAACCTGCCCGAGCCAAGGAGCAAGCCCGGATGACTAATGTGGCTGCCAAGAAGGCAGCTGATGAGTAAAAAGCCGAATAGGCTGCTCAGCGCCAGTGCGAGGAGATAATGTCTACCATGGCTCGCGAGCTAAAGGAAGCCAATGTCCGGTGCAAGTTCCTCGAGAGGGATAACAAAGCCAAAACGGTCGATCTCGACAATGCCTTGCAAGAGACGAGGGAAGCACGATCCGAGTCTAGGGCGGCTTGGGAGGAGATCCGGCAAGCTGGGGAGATAGTGGCCGGTAAGCCCTTCTTATTACAGACTAAATTCGGCGATCTGAAATATGCCCTCCTTAATCAAATGTGGAGCTCTCCAGACACATTCTTGGACTTGCCGAAGAGCGCCTCCGATACAGCGCAATTTTACCAAGCGAAGAAGGGTATGCAATGGAGAAGCTTTTCTGGACACAATTCGGCACGTCAAAGCGCCCGTTGTTGCTGAACAAACAGATGGCCCAGTGGGCCGAGCTTCACAAGATATCTGGTTCTGCCATGAAGAACGTCGTGGTCCGGCTGTGGCTGACTGAGCCAATTCCAGATAGTTATTTCAGTTTGGTGCGGCAACTTAAGGATGTGGTGCCACGTATCGACACCGTAAAGCGATCGGCGTGCATTGAAGGTGCATGGATGGCCTTTGCCCGTGTCAAGACGTATTGGGCGAAGATGAAGGCCATAGATATTGCAGCCAAGAGTCCACCCGGGGCAAGGTCAAACACACGTCGGAGCATTATTTTGAAGATGTCCTAGAGGGCGCCCGCTTAATAGAGGTTCAGTGCTCAAAGGATATGGTTTTCGAGTGAATGTGCTAAAATTGTAAAAACACTATTATGATATTTTAAGGCTATGCCTAAAAGTTTTGGCTCCTCCTGTGCGGCTGTTTTTGTGTAATCTGGAAGTTTTCTAGTCCTCGGCTTTAGCCCCCTCGCATAAAATACGGGGGTGTTTGGAAAAGCACTTGATCACTCTTGACCCGACGTCTTGGTCCGTGAAGGAGGTGTCAATGCAGCAAACTAGGCAATCGGACTATAGAGCTTTAACACTTTAACTTATCCATAGGAGTTTGACGGTGGGTCTACGATATAGCCCCTAGTATGTATGCAGCTATCCGAACACGTTGCATTACATAGGTGACCGGAAGAACGGTCCTTCGTGTAATACGGGAGGAATCGCTAAAGATTCTGATAAGTCATCGAGTGGTTGACCAGCTCTCGCCGCATCATGACAGTCAGTTTTTGGCTTTCTCTACGGAGGTGCTCATCCGGATAAACCAGGACACAATCGCAGTAGTTCTCCCTTTACTACCCTAGCCGATAGAGCGGAACGTAAGGTAGTAAGCATAGGAGTCGGGCCACCCAACTATTGACCAAAGACATGATTCGGAGCTGATGCATATAAGGCCGAACTCGTGACGCCGAAGTGTGCTATAAAGCTGTTTGGACTTGCCGACAATTTATTTTTTCCCATATTGAGCCCCTGGCAGTTTGTGCCAAGGTGCGTGTGTGAAACAACCGAATAAGCAAAATTCAGTTCTTTTAGAAAAAGTGAATACTGAATACGGATTATGTTCACTAGAACCTGATTGATATGTCAATTGCCATTTTACAGATAATAACGCCACGACCCAGGCTATTTGACATGCCGGTGGTCAAAGGCTGAGGGAGAATGCACTTTACAGGCTCTAAATAGAAAGTGCGGTCTACTAAGAATTACTTGACGGCAATACGGATCGGCCTCGGTGAAAGGACTCCTTAATAGGCATAGACTTTTGGTAGGTGAATGAAGCCGAACTCCGAAAGAGTCCGTGAGATGACCAGTCTTTGAGCCACTTGTGGTAAAAGATAAAAAATAGTTAGAAAAGAAAAGAAAAGGAGGCTATGGGAGAGCTTGTAGGCTTGTTCATATTGTGCCTTTGCCGATGACCAGGGTATTCTAAGTACATCATTATGTACATGCGGTACAAACTTCACGGGTATATGAGGCGAACGACGGAGGCCGAACTGCTAATCCAGCTCTGCGATTGATCGGCCCCATTTAATAGAGGTCGGCGGCTTAACGGCTGATGAGATATGCAGCTTGGTGAGGTCGCTTGGTACTTCGACTGTGGTAGCCGTAGTATGACCCTCCGTACGGAGGGAGTGTTCTGTATTTCCATTTATTGTTATGACGCCGCGTGGACCGGGCATCTTAAGTTTTGCGCGGGCGTAGAGTGGGACCACATTAAAACGAGCAAAAGCGGTATGCCCCAGAAGTGCATGGTAGCTACCGCGGAATGGGACAATATCAAAGGTCAAGCCTTTGCTTCGGAAGTTGTTCGACAAACCGAAAACGACTTCCAGTGTGCGGAGCCCCTAGAGTGACCTTCTACGCCGAATACTGCTCCCTTGAGGGTACTTGTGGGTGGGCTTGATTCTTGAAGGATCGATGCCCATTTTGCGGACAGTGTCTTGGTACAGTAGATTAAGGCTATTGTCGCCATCCATAAGGACTTTCATTAGATGGAACCCATCGATAATTGGATCTATGATCAGAGCCGCCGAACCTTCGGGACGGATATGGTGAAATTTTGGGGGAAACAGCTCTATGGTGTATGCGTCCAGTAGTCCGTGTCTGCGCTCCCCTGTAGGGGTGTGCGTCTGATACGTCCATTTTGCATCATGCTTTTATATCGATATTTATTGCATTATGGGTTGTTATTACACATTATGTCACAATACTTATGCCTATTCTCTCTTATTTTACAAGGTTTACATAAAGAGGGAGAATGCCGGCAGCTCGGATTCTGGGCTGGAAAAGGAGAAAATATTAGACACCTATTCTGCACAGCTCCAAAAGTCCTAAACCTTCATGGGAGATGTTTTCCAAATATATAAAAAATACTGAGCGAAAGAACTTCACCAGGGGGGCCACACCCTGCCCACGAGGGTGGGGGGCGCGCCCCCCTACCTCGTGGGCCCCCTGGTGGCCCTCCGGTAACCATCTTCTGCTATATGGACTCTTTCGATGGGAAAAAATCATAAGCCATCTTCTCGGACGAAACTCTGCCGCCACGAGGCGGAACCTTGGCGGAACCAATCTAGGGTTCTGGCGGAGCTGTTCTGCCGGGGAAACTTCCCTCCCGGAGGGGGAAATCATCGCCATCGTCATCACCAACGCTCCTCTCGTCGGGAGAGGGCAATCTCCATCAACATTTTCATCAGCACCATCTCATCTCAAAACCCTAGTTCATCTCTTGTATCCAATTCTTGTCTCCAAGTCCGGGATTGGTGCTAGTAGGTTGCTAGTAGTATTAATTACTCCTTGTAGTTGATGCTAGTTGGTTTAATTGGTGGAAGATCATATGTTCAGATCCTATATGCATATTAATACCCCTCTGATTATGAACATGTTTATGCTTTGTGAGTAGTTACTTTTGTTCCTGAGGACATGGGAGAAGTCTTGCTATTAGTAGTCATGTGAATTTGGTATTTTTTCGATATTTTGATGAGATGTATGTTGTCTCTCCTCTAGTGGTGTTATGTGAACGTCGACTACATGACACTTCACCATTATTTGGGCCTAGAGGGAGGCATTGGGAAGTAATAAGTAGATGATGGGTTTCTAGAGTGGCAGAATCTTAAACCATAGTTTATGCGTTGCTTCATAAGCGGCTGATTTGGATCCATATGTTTCATGCTATGGTTAGGTTTACCTTAATACTTTTTTTGTAGTTGTGGATGCTTGCAATAGAGGTTAATCATAAGTGGGATGCTTGTCCAAGTAAGGGCAGCACCCAAGCACCGGTCCACCCACATACCAAATTATCAAAGTACCGAACACGAATCATATGAACGTGATGAAAACTAGCTTGATGATATTCCCATGTGTCCTCGGGAGCGCTTTACATCATATAAGAGTTTGTCCAGGCTTGTCCTTTGCTACAAAAAGGATTGGGCCACCCTGCTACACTTTATTTACTTTTGTTACTTGTTGCTCGTTACAAATTATCCTATCACAAAACTATTTGTTACCACTTATTTCAGTACTTGCAGAGAATACCTTGCTGGAAATCGCTTATCATTTCCTTCTGCTCCTCGTTGGGTTCGACACTCTTACTTATCAAAAGGACTACGATAGATCTCCTATACTTGTGGGTCATCCAGACTCTTTTCTGGCGCCATTGCCGGGGAGTGAAGGGCCTTTGGCAGGTGGAATTTGGTAAGGAAAAATTTATATAGTGTGCTGAAATTTACTGTCACTTGTTACTATGGAAAGTAATCCTCTGAGGGGCTTGTTCGGGATATCTTCACCCCGACCAGTAGAGCAAAGAGTTGCTCCTCAACCTACTGAACCTACTGAAAATGAAAAGGAAAATGACAATACTTGCTTTGAAGTTCCTTCGGGTATGTTAGAAAAACTGCTAGCTAATCCTTTCTTAGGAGATGGAACAAAACACCCTGATGAACATCTGATATATGTGGATCAAGTTTGTGGATTATTTAAGCTTGTAGGTGTATCTGGAGATGTTGTTAAGAATAAGGTCTTCCCTTTATCTTTGACGGGAGATGCATCGACATGCTATAGGCTATGTGATGATATGGGGTCTTGGAATTACAAACGATTGAAATTGGAATTTCATCAGAAGTTTTATCCTATGCATCTTGTTCATCGTGATCGCAATTATATATATAATTTTTGGCCTCGCGAAGGAGAAAGCATCGCTCAAGCTTGGGGGAGGCTTAAATCAATGTTATATTCATACCCCAATCATGAGCTCTCAAGAGAAATGATTATTCAAAATTTTTATGCTCGGCTTTCTGGTAACAATCGCACAATGCTTGATACTTCTTGTGCTGGCTCTTTTATGATGAAGACTATTGAATTCAAATGGGATTTATTGGAAAGAATTAAACGCAACTCCAAAGATTGGGACCTCGACAATGGTAAGGAGTCAGGTATGACACCTAGTTTTGATTGTGTTAAATCTTTTATGGATACCGATATTTTTCGTAAATTTAGCACTAAATCTGGACTTGACTGTGAGATAGTAGCCTCTTTCTGTGAATCTTTTGCTGCTTATGTTGATCTCCCAAAGGAGAAGTGGTTTAAATATCATCCTCCCATAGAAGTAAAAGTAGTTGGACCTATTAAAGTTGAAGAAAAGACTATTACTTATAATGATCCTATTGTTCCTACTTCTTATATTGAGAAACCACCTTTCCCTGTTAGGATAAGGATCATGCTAAAGCTTCAACTGTGGTCCGTAAAAGCAATATTAAAACATATACACCTCCTGAGCAAGTTAAAGTTGAACCTAATGTTGCTATTGTTAAAGATCTCTTGTTTGATAATATAGATGGGCATGTTATTTATTTCTGTAATGAAACTGCTAGAATTGCTAAACCTCGTGATACAGATAAACCTAGACCTGTGGTAGGCATGCCTGTTATTTCTGTTAAAATAGGAGATCATTGTTTTCATGGCTTATGTGATATGGGTGCCAGTGCTAGTGCAATACCTCACTCCTTATACAAAGAAATTATGCATGATATTGCACCTGTTGAGTTAGAAGATATTGATGTCACAATTAAACTTGCCAATAGAGATACTATTTCACCAATGGGAATTGTTAGAGATGTTGAAGTCTTGTGTGGGAAAACTAAATATCTTGCTGATTTTCTTGTTCTTGGTCCCCACAAGATAGCTTTTCTCCCATTATATTTGGTAGACCCTTCCTAAATTCTGTTAATGCTACCATAGATTGCAAAAGAGATGTTGTTACTGTCGGTTTAGATGATATGACTCATGAATTTAATTTTTCTAAATTTAGTAGACAACATCGTGAAGAAGAATTGCCTAGTAAGGATGAAATTATTGGTCTTGCTTCTATTGCCGTACCTCCTAGTGATCCTTTAGAACAATATTTGCTAGACCATGAAAATGGTATGTTTAAGAATGAAAGAAGGGAATTAGATGAAGTATTCTTTAAATAGGAACCTATTCTGAAAAACAATTTACCTGTTGAAATCCTAGGGGATCCTCCTCCACCCAAGGGTGATCTCGTGTTTGAGCTTAAACCGTTACCTGGTACTCTTAAATATGCTTATCTTGATGAGAAAAAGATATATCCTGTTATATCAGTGCTAACCTTTCAGAACATGAAGAAGAGAGATTATTAAAAACTCTGAAGAAGCACCATGCTGCTACTGGGTATACTCTTGATGATCTTAAGGGCATTAGTCCCACTCTATGCCAACATAAAATCAATTTGGAAGAAGATGCTAAACCAGTTCGTGATCATCAACGCCGACTGAATCCTAAAATGAAAGAAGTGGTAAGAAAGGAGATACTAAAGCTCCTTGAGGTAGGTATAATTTATCCCGTTGCTGATAGTAAGTGGGTAAGTCCTGTCCATTGTGTCCCTAAGAAGGGAGGTATTACGGTTGTTCCTAATGATAAAGATGAATTGATTCCTCAAAGAATTATTACAGGTTATAGGATGGTAATTGATTTCTGCAAATTAAATAAGGCTACAAAAAGGATCATTACCCCTTACCTTTTATCGATAAAATGCTAGAAAGATTGTCTAAACATACACATTTTTGCTTTCTAGATGGTTATTCTGGTATCTCTCAAATACCTGTGTCAGCCAAAGATCAATCAAAGACTACTTTTACATGCCCTTTTGGCACTTTTGCTTATAGACGTATGCCTTTTGGTTTATGTAATGCACCTGCTACCTTTCAAAGATGCATGATGGCTATATTCTTTGACTTCTGTGAAAAGATTTGTGAGGTTTTCATGGACGATTTTTCCGTCTATGGATCTTCTTTTGATGATTGCTTGAGCAACCTTGATCGAGTTTTGCAGAGATGTGAAGAAACTAATCTTGTCTTGAATTGGGAAAAGTGCCACTTTATGGTTAATGAAGGTATTGTCTTGGGGCATAAAGTTTCTGAAAGAGGTATTTGCATAAAGTTTCTGAAAGAGGTATTGAAGTTGATAAAGCCAAGGTTGATGCTATTGAAAAGATGCCATGTCCCAAGGACATCAAATGTATAAGAAGTTTCCTTGGTCATGCCGGTTTTTATA
This sequence comes from Triticum dicoccoides, assembly GCF_002162155.2. Lineage (NCBI taxonomy): Eukaryota > Viridiplantae > Streptophyta > Magnoliopsida > Poales > Poaceae > Triticum > Triticum dicoccoides. The sequence continues at coordinate 327,863,819 of NC_041382.1, read as the reverse complement.
GGAGGTTCATTAAGGACTTCTCAAAAATTTCTCGGCCTCTGACTAATTTATTACAAAAAGATATACCATTTGTTTTCGATGATGATTGTGTAGAAGCATTTGAAATACTTAAGAAAGCATTGATCTCTGCACCTATTTTTCAACCATCTGATTGGAATTTACCCTTTGAAATTATGTGTGATGCTAGTGATTATGATGTAGGTGATGTTCTAGGACAAAGAGTTGATAAGAAACTAAATGTTATTCAATATGCTAGTAAAACACTAGACAATGCTCAAAGAAATTATGCTACTACTGAAAAAGAATTCTTAGCAGTTGTATTTGCTTGTGATAAGTTTAGACCTTATATAGTTGATTCTAAAGTAACTATTCACACCGATCATGCTGCTATTAAATATCTTATGGAAAAGAAAGATGCTAAACCTAGACTTATTAGATGGGTTCACTTGCTACAAGAATTTGATTTGCATATTGTTGATAGAAAAGGAGCTGAGAACCCCGTTGCAGACAACTTATCTAGGTTAGAAAATGTGCTTGATGACCCACTACCTATTGATGATAGCTTTCCTGATGAGCAATTGAATGTTATAAATGCTTCTCATACTGCTCCATGGTATGCTGATTATGCTAAGTACATTGTTGCTAAGTTTATACCACCTAGTTTCACATACCAGCAAAAGAAAAAGTTCTTCTATGATTTGAGGCATTACTTTTGGGATGACCCACATCTTTATAAAGAAGGAGTAGATGGTGTTATTAGACGTTGTGTACCTGAGCATGAATAGGAACATATCCTACGCAAGTGTCACTCTGAAGCTTATGGAGGACACCATGCTGGAGATAGGACTACACATAAGGTACTGCAATCTGGTTTTTATTGGCCTACTCTCTTCAAGGATGCCCGTAAGTTTGTTTTATCTTGTGATGAATATCAAATAATTGGTAATATTAGTAGATGGCAAGAAATCCCTATGAATTATTCACTTGTTATTGAACCATTTGATGTTTGGGGCTTTGACTATATGGGACCTTTTCCTTCCTCTAATGGTTATACACATATTTTAGTTGTTGTTGATTACGTTACTAAGTGGGTAGAAGCTATTTCAACTAGTAGTGTTGATCATAACACTTCTATTAAAATGCTTAAAGAAGTTATTTTTCTGAGGTTTGGAGTCCCTAGATATTTAATGACTGATGGTGGTTCACATTTTATTCATGGTGCTTTCCGTAAAATGCTTGCTAAATATGATGTTAATCATAGAATTGCATCTCCTTATCACCCTCAGTCTAGTGGTCAAGTAGAATTGAGTAATAGAGAACTCAAATTAATTTTGCAAAAGACTGTTAATAGGTCCAGAAACAATTGGTCCAAGAAACTTGATGCATTATGGGCCTATAGAACTGCATATAAAAATCCTATGGGTATGTCTCCGTATAAAATGGTCTATGGAAAAGCATGTCACTTACCTCTCGAACTAGAACACAAGGCTTATTGGGCTATTAAAGAACTCAACTATGATTTTAAACTTTCTGGTGAGAAGAGGTTATTTGATATTAGCTCACTTGATGAATGGAGAACCCAAGCCTATGAAAATGCCAAGTTGTTTAAAGAAAAAGTGAAAAGATGGCATGACAAAAGGATACAAAAGCGTGAGTTTAATGTAGGTGATTATGTATTGCTATACAACTCTCATTTAAGATTTTTTGCAGGAAAACTTCTCTGTAAATGGGAAGGTCCTTACATCATCGAGGAGGTTTATCGTTCCGGTGCCATAAAAATCAACAACTTCGAAGGCACAAATCTGAAGGTCGTGAACGGTCAAAGAATCAAACAATATATCTCAGGTAATCCCATAAATGTTGAAACCAATGTTATTGAAACTGTAACCCCGGGGGAATACATAAGGGACACTTTCTGGAACGTTTCAGACTCCGAAAAGGAATAGGTATGTGGTACGGTAAGTAAACCGACTCCAAAACAGTTTTTAAGGCAATATTTCTCCGTTTTGGAATATTTAGAAAAATAGAAAAATAAGCAGCAGTCCAGAAAGGACACGAGGGCTCCACGAGGGTGGAGGGCGCGCCCTACCCTCCTGGGCACCTCATGTGCTCTCCGGACTCCGTTTTCTTACAGTACACATATTTTGGTCGGTAAAAATTCATTATATAACCTCCCGAAGGTTTTGACCCCTGTATCACGCAAATATTTTTTGTTCTTGTTTTGAGCTGTTGCTGCTGCAGATTAGAGCAAGATGTCTCCTCAAGAGTCAGTCGGGGAGAGCCGGGTGTCTCATCCGGCATCGGAACCAAGGGCGAACAGCGATGCTGACCACTTTGGGCCAGCAACGGAGGAAGAGATGGAGGCTAATTTGATGAGGATAGATGCCATGGAGGATCAAGAAGTCACTTCCAGCCTCCAAGCTGGATTCACAATGGGAGAACTGCAGATCTCAGCTATTCCAAACTCGGTTATCCCTTCCAATGTTAGATTTCTTTCTTATGAGAATATGAAAAAGAGTGTCACTGGTTCTCCCGCAGCTATGCAGCACCCTTGGGTGCAGGGAGCTTTGGCTGTTACAGGAAAACTTCGAAAGGAAATAATGGACCTCAAGCAGCAAGTCACCAAGCTTGAGGAGGAGAATCGTATCTTGAGGGGCATCATCGCCAAGAACATCACATCACCATCCCCGAAAAGAGAGACATAATCACATGGGTATGGGCACTCCACTTGGCAACTGCCAAGCTTGGGGGAGTGCCCCGCTATCGTATCACCATCACTTTTATCTTTATCGTTTTTCTTAGTTCGATCCTTTTGGTAATATCTTGATCTAGTAGAATAAAAGTTCTTAGAGGGTGTTTGTTCCAAGGACTTATTGGTTTAGGGACTTAAAAAAGTCCCTATAAGTCCCACCTAAACCAAACACAAGGGACTTATTGGGACTTATTGTGGTGATTTGGGACTTATCAAATAAGACTTTAAGGGAGGAGCTTATTGGGACGTATCCCGAGCCAGACCTACCCCGCGTCGCTCCAGGCTCATTCCCCGCACGCCGCCTGCCTCTCGGTCCAATCGTTGTCGCCGCCCCGTCGCCGCCCCGCCTCTCGCCCCATCGCCGCCCGGCCTCTCGCCCCGTCGCCGCCGCTGCCCGGCCTCTCGCCCCGTCGCCGCCCCGCC
>NC_041382.1:327837294-327860133 GCF_002162155.2 Triticum dicoccoides | reverse complement strand
TCGTCGCCCCGTCGCCGCCCGACCTCTCGCCCCATCGCCGCCCCGTCGTCGCCCCGTTGCCGCCCCACCTCTCGCCCCGTCGTCGCCCCGTCGCCGCCCCGCCTCGGTTCACTCCGCCTCGGTTCTGTCTGTCTCAGTTCGTTGCAGCGGTGCCTCCAATCGCCGGACATGCCCTCTCCTGAGCCTCATTGCAGCGGTGCAACATGGACTTATAAGTCCCTGTAAACAAACAGATAGGGACTCGGGACTTATAAGTCCCTGTAAACAAACAGGTAGGGACTTATGACTTATAAGTTGGGACTTAAAAAAGTCCTAGGACTTATGAAACAAACAGGGCCTTAGTATGATGTAGTTGTGAGTTTTGCTTTATTATCCTTCTATGTAATCGAGTCCGTGAGCTATATAATAAAGATTAGTGTTGAGTCAAGGGCTTGATTGTTTTTCCATGATCCTAAGAGAATAAAAGAAAAGAGAAAGAATAAAAAAGAAACAAAGAGATCGTGTGAGTCTTATGGAGAGTAATGAGCTCACATACAAAAAGTATGATGAATAAAAGCTGTTGAGGGTTGACAAACATAGTTTTGGTCATCGTTGCAATTAATAGGAAGTAATAAAGAAAGAGAGGTCTTCAAATGTAAATATACTATCTTGGAAATCTTTTATGATTGTGAGCACTCATTAAAATATGACATGCTAAAGAGTTGACATTGGACAAGGAAGACAACATAATGGGTTATGTTTTCTTACATCTGAGATAAATTATATTGTCTTGGATCCTCCAACATGTTGAGCTTGCCTTTCCCCCTCATGCTAGCCAAATTCATTGCACCAAGTAGAAATACTACTTGTTCTTCCAAATACCCTTAAACCAGTTTTGCCATGAGAGTCCATCATACCTACCTATGGATTGAGTAAGATCCATCAAGTAAGTTGTCATCGGTGCAAGCAATAAAATTGCTCTCTAAATATGTATGATTGATTGGTGTGGTAGAAATAAGCTTTATACGATCGTGTGATATGGAAGTAATAAAAGCGGCAGACTGCATAATAAAGGTCCATATCACAAGTGGCAATATAAAGTGACGTTCTTCCGCATTAGGATTTTGTGCATCCAACCATAAAAGCGCATGACAACCTTTGCTTCCCTCTGCGAAGGGCCTATCTTTTACTTTTATCTCCTACATTGCATAAGAGTCATGGTGATCTTCACCCTTCCTTTTTCATTTTATCCTTTGGCAAGCACAATATGTTGGAAAGATCCTGGTATATATGGCTAATTGGATGTGAGTTTTTCGTGAACTATTACTATTGACATTACCCTTGAGGTAAAACATTGGGAGGCAAAACTATAACCCCCTATCTTTCTCTATGTCCGATTAAAACTCCATACCCATAAGTATTGCGTGAGTGTCAGCAATTGTGAAAGACTATATGATAGTTGAGTATGTGGACTTGCTGAAAAGCTCTTATACATTGAGTCTTTCCTATGTTATGATAAATTGCAATTGCTCCAATGACTGAGATTATTGTTTGTTAGTTTTCAATGAAGTTTACGATTCATACTTGATATTGTGATTGAATTATTACTCTAGCATAAGAGATTATATGGCAATAATTATATAAGTTGTTGTTCTAAGAATGATCATGATGCCCTCATGTCTTTATTTTATTTTTATAGACACCTCTATCTCTAAACATGTGGACATATTTTTCAATTTTGGCTTTTCGCTTGAGGACAAGCGAGGTCTAAGCTTGGGGGAGTTGATATGTCCATTTTGCATCATGCTTTTATATCGATATTTATTGCATTATGGGCTGTTATTACACATTATGTCACAATACTTATGCATATTCTCTCTTATTTTACAAGGTTTACATAAAGAGGGAGAATGCCGGCAGCTCGGATTCTAGGCTGGAAAAGGAGCAAATATTAGAGACCTATTCTGCACAGCTCCAAAAGTCCTGAAACTTCACGGAAGATGTTTTCCAAATATATAAAAAATATTGAGCGAAAGAACTTCACCAGGGGGCCACACCCTGCCCACGAGGGTGGGGGGCGCCCTACCCCTCTAGGCGCGCCCCCCTACCTCGTGGGCCCCCTGGTGGCCCTCCGGTGACCATCTTCTGCTATATGGACTCTTTCGATGGGAAAAAATCATAAGCCATCTTCTCGGACGAAACTCTGCCACCACGAGGCAGAACCTTGGCGGAACCAATCTAGGGTGTTGGCGGAGCTGTTCTTCCAGGGAAACTTCCCTCCCAGAGGGGGAAATCATCGCCATCGTCATCACCAATGCTCCTCTCGTCGGGAGAGGGCAATCTCCATCAACATCTTCATCAGCACCATTTCATCTCAAAACCCTAGTTCATCTCTTGTATCCAATTCTTGTCTCCAAGTCTGAGATTGGTGCTAGTAGGTTGCTAGCAGTGTTAATTACTCCTTGTAGTTTATGCTAGTTGGTTTAATTGGTGGAAGATCATATGTTCAGATCCTATATGCATATTAATACCCCTTTGATTATGATCATGTTTATGCTTTGTGAGTAGTTACTTTTGTTCCTGAGGACATAGGAGAAGTCTTGCTATTAGTAGTCATGTGATTTTGGTATTCGTTCGATATTTTGATGAGATGTATGTTGTCTCTCCTCTAGTGGTGTTATGTGAACATCGACTACATGACACTTCACCATTATTTGGGCCTAGAGGAAGGCATTGGGAAGTAATAAGTAGATGATGGGTTGCTAGAGTGACATAAGCTTAAACCCTAGTTTATGCATTGCTTCGTAAGGGGCTGATTTGGATCCATATGTTTCATGCTATGGTTAGGTTTACCTTAATAATTTTGTTGTAGTTGTGGATGCTTGCAATAGAGGTTAATCATAAGTGGGATGCTTGTCCAAGTAAGGGCAGCACCCAAGCACCGGTCCACCCACATACCAAATTATCAAAGTACCGAACGCGAATCATATGAACATGATGAAAACTAGCTTGACGATATTCCCATGTGTACTCGGGAGCGCTTTACATCATATAAGAGTTTGTCCAGGCTTGTCCTTTTCTACAAAAAGGATTGTGCCACCTTGCTGCACTTTATTTACTTTTGTTACTTGTTGCTCGTTACAAATTATCCTATCACAAAACTATCTGTTACCACTTATTTCAGTACTTGCACAGAATACCTTGCTGGAAACCGCTTATCATTTCCATCTGTTCCTCTTTGGGTTCGACACTCTTACTTATCGAAAGGACTATGATAGATCCCCTATACTTGTGAGTCATCAACGTCACGTATACCATGTTTACGATTTTTACTTCAGGGGGAAATTGTTTCTGACGCCCGGTATTCGGTTGGCAAGTCTCTTCGTCATTGCTATCACTGGGTGGCCCCTTCCCCTTGTGTTCAGCATTAAGCTTGCCGGCTTATTTGAAGACCCAACAACTTCTGTTGGTGCGAGTAGTTGGTTTATCGGGGGTGCCATGAATCTGGCAGGGTCGATCTAGTATTTTGTCTAGATTGGATGGTCCGTCTCTATTTGCCTTGAATGGCTTTTTCCGTTGACTAGGTTTGGAGCCGCTGAATCCAGCGTTGACCGCCGTGTCTTGCGTTCTTTCGTTATGATTGCGACTTTTGTGTTTATTGCGTCCTGGCTTGCCGTTGCCGTCTCGGACTTCGGAAGTGCCGGGATCGCTGGTGATGTTGCTTCTACGAGCGAGCCAGCTATCTTCTCCCGTGCAAAAGCGGGTCATTAGAGTGGTAAGGGCTGCCATGGACTTCGGTTTTTCTTGACCGAGGTGGTGGGCGAGCCACTCATCCCGGACGTTGTGTTTGAAGGCCCGAGGGCTTCGGCGTTCGGACAATCGACAATTTGGTTCTTTTTAATTAGGAATCCAGTCTGGAGCTTACTGGCTGACTCTCTGGGCTGCTGGATGATGTGACTTAAGTTATCGGCATCTGGTGGCCGGACATATGTACCTTGGAAGTTATCACGAAAGGCGTCTTCCAGGTCTTCCCAGCTGCTAACAGAGTTCTCTGGAAGGTTGTTTAGCCAATGTCGCGCTGGTCCCTTTAGTTTTAATGGGAGGTATTTGACAGCGTGGAGATCATAACCGCAGGCCATGTGGATATGGAGAAGAAAATCTCCGATCCATACCGCAGGATCTGTTGTTCCATCGTATGATTCAATATTCATGGGTTTAAACCCTTCTGGGAATTCGTGCACCATTAATTCATCAGTGAAGCAAAGAGGGTGTGCGGTGCCTCTATATCGGGCCACATTGCGACATAGCTCAGATGGAGTCCGTCTGCGGCATTCGGCCTGTGCGTGATTAAGCTTGTCACGTCCGAATAGATTGCCATCATCACGTGTCGGGGCACACCCCCGCGATCCATAGATTGATCTGGTATGTCCTCCTCTGCTATCCAGGTCCTACCGAAGGTCATATGTATATGCCCGAGCTGTTTTATCCCTGCCTTTATAGCAAGGTTGTACGGGCTGGTTTTCGGCTTGAGTTGTCGCTTTGTCCCGGCAACGTAGTGGTCGGTCAGCCGCATTGTGCGCTGATGGCACGGGCTCTGGCGCCTCGTCATCGAATTGGGGTAGTAATTTTCGCTTCGGGTAACTTTTGAGTGGTCGCTCGAGGCCGTATTCCTCGGCTGCCAGAACATTAGTCCATCTATCATTGAGCAGATCTTGATTAGCTTGAAGCTGTTGCTACTTGTTTTTCAGGCTCCTTGTGGTGGCTATTAGCTAGCGCTTAAATCGCTCCTGCTCGAGAGGTTCCTCAGGCATGATAAAATCCTCATTGCTGAGGATCACCTCACCCTCGGATAGTGGAAGATAATTAATGTCCTCCGAGTCTTCGTGCACGGCCTGTTCATCAGGGCTGACTCGCCCATCTTCCCATTCGTCCTGTTCGGAAATTGGCTCAACGGGGTCTTTATTGTCTTCGGCATCGTCTAGAGTATTGTTTTCTCATGTGCTGGTATTGCTGCCTTTTTCACGGCGTGACTTAGAGTGGCACCGCAGTCGTCGGCGCTTTGGCTGTGTCTCGGGAGGTTTATCTTCAACTGGGTCTTCTTTGTCATCGACGTTAACTTCTTTGGGTGTGTCCACCATGTATACGTCGTAGGAGGTGGCCGTCCAGCGCCCGGTAAATGGTGGGTTTTGGGCCTGTTCCTCTTCGGCATCGTCGTCCATACCGTCGATGTCTCCAGAGTCGTAGTCGAGCTTGTCGGTTAGATCTTCGACAGTGGCTATTGATACGTCTCCAACGTATCTATAATTTTTGATTGCTCCATGCTATTATATTATCTGTTTTGGATGTTAATGGGCTTTATTTTACACTTTTATATCATTTTGGGGACTAACCTATTAACCGGAGGCCCAGACCAAATTGCTGTTTTTTGCCTACTTCAGTGTTTCGCAGAAAAGGAATATCAAACGAAGTCCAAACGGAATGAAACCTTCGGGACCATGATTTTCTCAACAAACATGATCGAGGAGACTTGGAGTGGGCGTCAAGAAACAATCAAGGAGGCCACGAGGCAGGGGGGTGTGCCTACCCCCCTGGGCGCGCCCTCCACCCTTGTGGGCCCCTCGTTGCTCCACCGACCTACTTCTTCCTCCTATATAAGTCAACGTACCCCGCAAACATCCAGGAGCACCACGAAAACCTAATTCCACCGCCGCAACCTTCTGTACCCGAGAGATACCATCCTGGGGCCTTTTCCGGAGCTCCGCCAGAGGGGGCATTGATCACGGAGGGCCTCTACATCAACTCCATGGCCTCTCTGGTGATGTGCGAGTAGTTTACTTCAGACCTTCGGGTCCATAGTTATTAGCTAGATGGCTTCTTCTCTCTCTTTGGATCTTAATACAAAGTTCTCCTAGATCTTCTTGGAGATCTATTCGATGTAATCTTCTTTTGCGGTGTGTTTGTCGAGATCCGATGAATTGTGGGTTTATGATCAAGTTTATCTATGAACAATATTTGATTCTTCTCTGAATTCCTTTATGTATGATTGGTTTATCTTTGCAAGTCTCTTCGAATTATCAGTTTGGTTTGGCCTACTAGATTGATCTTTCTTGCAATGGGAGAAGTGCTTAGCTTTGGGTTCAATCTTGCGGTGTCCTTTCCCAGTGACAGCAGGGGCAGCAAGGCACGTATTGTATTGTTGCCATCAAGGATAAAAAGATGGGTTTTATATCATATTGCATGAGTTTATCCCTCTACATCATCTCATCTTACTTAAAGCATTACTCTGTTCTTATGAACTTAATACTCTAGATGCATGCTGGATAGCGGTCGATATGTGGAGTAATAGCAGTAGATGCAGAATCGTTTCAGTCTACTTGTCACGGATGTGATGCCTATATACATGATCATACCTAGATATTCTCATAATTATTCGCCATTCTATCAATTGCTCGATAGTAATTCATTTACCCACCATAACACTTATGCTCTTGAGAGAAGCTACTAGTGAAACCTATGCCCCCCGGGTCTATCTTCCATCATATTAATCTTCCAACACTTAGTTATTTCTATTACCGTTTATTTTACTTGGCATCTTTATTTCTCTTTATCATAAAAATACCAAAAATATTATCTTATCATACATATCAGATCTCACTCTCGTAAGTGACAGGTGAAGGGATTGACAACCCCTTTATCGCGTTGGTTGCGAGGTTCTTATTTGTTTGTGTAGATGCATGGGACTCGAGCGTTATCTCCTACTGGATTGATACCTTGGTTCTCAAAAACTGAGGGAAATACTTACGCTACTTTACTGCATCACCCTTTCCTCTTAAAGGGAAAACCAACGCAGTGCTCAAGAGGTAGCAAGAAGGATTTCTGGCGCCGTTGCCGGGGATTCGCGCCAAGTCAAGTCAAGATTTGACTCCCGACAACGAGCCATTTCTGGCGCCGTTGTCGGGGAGTCTATGCACAAGTCAAGACATACCAAGTACCCATCACAAACTCTTATCCCTCGCATTACATTATTTGCCATTTGCCTCTCGTTTTCCTCTCCCCCACTTCACCCTTGCCGTTTTATTCACCCTCTCTTTTTTGTTCGCCTCCCTCTTTCTTTCGCTCCTCGCACTTTCTGCCGTTATGTCTAAAATTGGGGAAATTATTGTCGATATGGACAATAATAATAACATGGAAAATTCTGATGCTCCTGCTGAAGAACCCCCTATCTTACATACAAAAAAATTCTGAATCGGTAGTGGTAATATTATTGGAAAAGGAGTTATCGAAGATTTCTTTACTTGTGCCGGTGCTTTGCCTTCTATGGGTAGTTCTGTTCTTCATAGAACTAGTAGTCTTGCAGACGCTATCGCCATGCTTGTAGTTGAACTTGAAAGGCAATTTATGCACATGCATCCTTGCATACAAAGGATTTTCCTAGAATTTTCTAATATTGGGCATTCTTTTGTTAAGCGTGTCGCTACTATCTTTTTGGCTCATGAGTTCAAAATTATAATAAAAGAAGCCGAAGAAATATTTGCGCACTATAGGGTGGACGTTGGCTGTCCTCCCATAGAGGCAATCCTCTTTGATCAAGAGGAAATAATGCGCTTTCAATCTTTAGACTTTGTTACTTTTAATGAGAACCTTAGAAAAAGGTTCCTACCAATGTTCTAGTTGATAGAATTTACGAACTTAATAATGATTTTGCTATTCGAAATAATGAGCTAGGATATTCTCTCGAGTATAGGCTCACGAAGTTTTTTCAAAAGAATGCTTATAATGATGAATTGGTTGTGCAATATGAAGGGCCAAAGGAGGAACCTATACCTCCCAAAATTGATCTTGGGGACTTCTGTCCCATCAAATTTAGCCCTTTTGATTACTTTTGCTTGCCTCAAAGAAAACTTGCTGCTGAACATAGAGAATATAAAATGAGTTTTCGTGATCTATCCTATTATTATGGCAATACCCAGATCTATCCTTGCTTTTATGCCTAGCTAGGGGCGTTAAAAAATAGCGCTTGTTGGGAGGCAACCCAATTTTATTGTTATTCCTTGCTTTTTGCTCCTGTTTAGTAATAAATAATTTATCTAGCTTCTGTTTTGGTTGTGTTCTTTGTGTTTAATTAGTGTTTGTGCCAAGTAGAACCGTTGGGAAGACTTGGGGAAAGTCTTTTTGATCTTGCTGTAAAAAACAGAAACTTTAGCGCTCACGAGAATTGCTTCCATTTTTATTTGGAGAGTGCTATTTAGTTAATTATTTTTTCAGATGATTAATAGATAAATTCCTCACGTCCATAAATTTATTTTACAATTTTTGGGGTTCCAGAAGTTTGCGTTAGCTACAGATTACTACAGACTGTTCTGTTTTTGATAGATTCTGTTTTTCGTGTGTTGTTTGCTTATTTTGATGAATCTATGGCTAGTAAAAGAGTTTATAAACCATAGAGAAGTTGTAATACATTAGGTTTAACACCAATATAAATCAAGAATGATTTCATTACAGTACCTTGAAGTGGTGTTTTGTTTTCTTTCGCTAACGGAGCTCACGAGATTTTCTATTTTGAGTTTTGTGTTGTGAAGTTTTCAAGTTTTGGGTAAAGATTTGATGGATTATGGAACAAGGAGTGCCAAGAGCCCAAGATTGGGGTTGCCCATGGAACCCCAAGGTAATCTAAGGACACCAAAAATCCTAAGCTTGGGGATTCCCCGGAAGGCATCCCCTCTTTCGTCTTCGTCTATCGGTAACTTTACTTGGAGCTATATTTTTATTCACCACATGATATGTGTTTTGCTTGGAGCATCTTGTATGATTTGAGTATTTGCTTTTTAGTTTACCACAATCATCCTTACTGTACACACCTTTTGAGAGAGACTCACATGATTTGAAATTTATTAGAATACTCTATGTGCTTCACTTATATCTTTTGAGCTATATAATTTTTGCTCTAGTGCTTCACTTATATCTTAAAGAGCACGACAGTGGTTTTATTTTATAGAAATAATTGATCTCTCATGCTTCACTTATATTATTTTGAGAGTCCTTTAGAACAACATGGAAATTTGCTTTTAGGAATAATATAAAAACTTTCATAGAAATGCATTGAATACTATGAGAAGTTTGATACTTGATAATTGTTTTGAGATATGGAGATGGTGATATTAGAGTCATGACAGTTGAGTAGTTGTGAATTTGAGAAATACTTGTGTTAAAGTTTGTGATTCCCATAGAATGCACGTATGGTGAACCGTTATGTGATGAAGTCGGAGCATGATTTATTTATTGATTGTCTTCCTTATGAGTGGCGGTCGGGGACGAGCGACGGTCTTTTCCTACCAATCTATCCCCCTAGGAGCATGTGTGTAATACTTTGCTTTGATAACTTGTAGACTTTTGCAACAAGTATATGAGTTCTTTATGACTAATGTTGAGTCCATGGATTATACGCACTCTCATCCTTCCACCATTGCTAGCCTCTCTAGTATCGCGCAACTTTCGCCGGTACCTTAAACCCACCATATACCTCCCTCAAAACAGCCACCTTACCTACCTATTATGGCATTTCCATAGCCATCCCGATATATATTTCCATGCAACTTTCCACCATTTCGTTATTATGACACGCTTCATCATTGTCATATTGCTTGCATGATCATGTAGTTGACATCGTATTTGTGGCAAAGCCACCATTCATAATTCTTCATACATGTCACTCATGCATAATTGCACATCCCGGTACACCGCCGGAGGCATTCACATAGAGTCATATTTTGTTCTAAGTATTGAGTTGTAATTCTTGAGTTGTAAGTAAATAAAGTGTGATGATCATCATTATTAGAGCATTGTCCCAAGTGAGGAAAGGGTGATGAAGACTATGGTTCCCCCACAAGTCGGGATGAGACTCTGGACGAAAAATAAAAAAAGGGAAAAAAGAGAAAGGCCATAAAAAAGGCCCAAAAAAGAGAGAAAAGAGAGAAGGGACAATGCTACTATCCTTTTTCCACACTTGTGCTTCAAAGTAGCACCATGATCTTCATGATAGAGAGTCTCCTATAATATCACTTTCATATACTAGTGGGAATTTTTCATTATAGAACTTGGCTTGTATATTCCAATGATGGGCTTCCTCAAAATGCCCTAGGTCTTCATGAGCAAGCGAGTTGGATGCACACCCACTTAGTTTCTTTTGTTGAGCTTTCATATACTTATAGCTCTAGTGCATCCATTGCATGGCAATCCCTACTCACTCACATTGATATCTATTGATGGGCATCTCCATAGCCCATTGATACGCCTAGTTGATGTGAGACTATCTTCTCCTTTTTTTGTCTTCTCCACAACCACCATTCTATTGCACATATAGTGCTATATCCATGGCTCACGCTCATATATCGCGTGAAGATTGAAAAAGTTTGAGAACATCAAAAGTATGAAGCAATTGCTTGGCTTGTCATCGGGGTTGTGCATGATTTAAATATTTTGTGTGGTGAAGATAGAGCATAGCCAGACTATATAATTTTGTAGGGATAACTTTCTTTGGCCATGTTATTTTGAGAAGACATGATTTCTTAGTTAGTGTACTTGAAGTATTATTATTTTTATGTCAATATTAAACTTTTATCTTGAATCTTTCGGATCTGAACATTCATGCCATAATAAAGAAAAATTACATTGAGAAATATGTTAGAAAGCATTCCACATCAAAAATTCTTCTTTTATCATTTACCTACTCGAGGACGAGCAGGAATTAAGCTTGGGGATGCTTGATACGTCTCCAATGTATCTATAATTTTTTATTGCTCCATGCTATTATATTATCTGTTTTGGATGTTAATGGGCTTTATTTTACACTTTTATATCATTTTTGGGACTAACCTATTAACCGGAGGCCCAGCCCCAATTGTTATTTTTGCCTATTTCAGTGTTTCATAGAAAAGGAATATCAAATGAAGTCCAAACGGAATGAAACCTTCGGGAACGTGATTTTCTCAACAAACGTGATCGAGGAGACTTGGAGTGGGCGTCAAGAAACAATCGAGGAGGCCACGAGGTAGGGGGCGCGCCTACCCCCCTGGATGCGCCCTCCATCCTCGTTGGCCCCTCGTTGCTCCATCGACCTACCTCTTCCTCCTATATAAGTCCACGTACCCCGCAAACATCCAGGAGCACCACGAAAACCTAATTCCACCACCGCAACCTTCTGTACCCGAGAGATACCATCTTGGGGCCTTTTCTGGAGCTCTACCGGAGGGGGCATTGATCGCGGAGGGCCTCTACATCAACTCCATGGCCTCTCTGGTGATGTGTGAGTAGTTTACTTCAGACCTTCAGGTCCATAGTTATTAGCTAGATGGCTTCTTCTCTCTCTTTGGATCTCAATACAAAGTTCTCCTCGATCTTCTTGGAGATCTATTCGATGTAATCTTCTTTTGCGGTGTGTTTGTTGAGATCCGATGAATTGTGGGTTTATGATCAAGTTTATCTATGAACAATATTTGATTCTTCTCTGAATTCTTTTATGTATGATTGGTTTATCTTTGCAAGTCTCTTCGATATCAGTTTGGTTTGGCCTACTAGATTGATCTTTCTTGCAATGGGAGAAGTGCTTAGCTTTGGGTTCAATCTTGCGGTGTCCTTTCCCAGTGACAGCAGGGGCAGCAAGGCACGTATTGTATTGTTGCCATCGAGGATAAAAATATGGGGTTTATATCATATTGCATGTGTTTATCCCTCTACATCATGTCATCTTACTTAAAGCATTACTCTGTTCTTATGAACTTAATACTCTAGATGCATGCTGGATAGCGGTCGATGTGTGGAGTAATAGTAGTAGATGCAGAATCGTTTCGGTCTACTTGTCACGGACGTGATGCCTATATACATGATCATACCTAGATATTCTCATAATTATTCTCTATTCTATCAATTGCTCGACAGTAATTCGTTCACCCGTCGTAACACTTATGCTCTTGAGAGAAGCCACTAGTGAAACCTATGGCCCCCGGGTCTCTTTGTTATTATACTGCATCTCTTTTATTTACATCGCATCTCATTTTATTATTTTGCAATCTTTACTTTCCAATCTATACAGTAAAAATACCAAAAATATTTATCTTATTATCTTATATCAGATCTCACTTTCGCAAGTGCCGTGAAGGGATTGACAACCCCTTTATCACGTTGGTTGCAAGGTTCTTGATTGTTTGTGCAGGTACTAGGTGACTTGAGTGTTGTCTCCTACTGGATTGATACCTTGGTTCTCAAAACTGAGTGAAATACTTACGCTACTTTGCTGTATCACCATTTCCTCTTCAAGGGAAAACCAACGCATGCTCAAGATGTAGCAATGACTCAGGAACCACTTTATCCTGAGGGACACCCAAAAATAATTGAACAAGACTCACAAAGAGCCAACACTTGTGCACCTAGTTCTTCTAGAAAGAAAAAGAAAAGGAAAAATGATAGGACTTTGCATACTTCTAGTGAACCTGAAATAGAAAAACCTCCTGATAAAGATAATGAAACTTCTATCTCTGATGTTGAAACTCAATCTGGTAATGAACACTCACCTAATGATAATGAAAAAGATAATGATGAGGTTCATGAAGACTCTCAACCAACCAATGAAAAAGAACCAGATAATGATGTTGAGATAGAACCACATGTTCATCTTGATAACCCACAACCTAAAAATAAAAGATATGACAAAAGAGACTTTGTTGCTACAAAACACAGTAAAGAAAGAGAATCGGGGGTTCAAAAACATATGCCTTTTCCACCCAAGTCAACTAAAAAGAACGATGATAAAGAATTTGAACGCTTTGCTGAAATGCTGAGGCCAGTCTTTTTGTGTACTCGCTTGACTGGTATCTTGAAAATGCCTCCTTATGCAAAGTAAATGAAAGACATCATCACAAATAAGAGAAAAATACCGAAAGCTAAAATCTCCACTGTGCTTGCTAATTATACTTTTAAAGATGGAGTACCTAAGAAACTTGGAGATCCAGGAATACCAACTATACCGTGCTCTATCAAAAAGAATTATGAAAACTGCCTTGTGTGATTTAGGAGATGGTGTTAGTGCTATGCCTTTCTCTTTCTATAAAAGACTTGACTTGAATAAACTCTCACCTACTGAAATATCTTTGCAAATGGCTGACAAAACAACTGCCATACCAATCGGTATCTATGAGGATGTGCCCGTTGTTGTTGCTAATGTTACTATTTTGACTGACTTTGTTATACTTGAGATGCCCAAGGATGACAGCATGCCGATTATCCTTGGTAGACCCTTCTTGAATACTGCAGGCTGTTATTGATTGCAATAAAAGAAAGGTCACTTTTCATATTAATGGCAATGAGCATACGATGCATTTTCCGAAGAAACAATTCCAAGTGAATGGTATTAATGTTATTGAAAATTCTCTGACAATCACTATTGGAAGTTTTCAAATACATCTACCTACTGTCAAAAAGAAATATGAAATGCTTATTGTTAGGTAAATGCATATCCCCATTGAGGTAACTTAGCGATTTACGAAAGTTCTTCGGTTTCATGCTAATTGTAAGTGTTGTTAATAAGACTTGATCAACCTTATTAATGGATCATTTTTGAACGGTATGAAGTTGATGAATTTAGTAAGCACTACTTTCTGTACCTACTTTTTATTCTCTGTTTTTATTAATTAAATAAAATAAAATGCCATGTTTTGTCTGTTTTCCGAATTTCCCGTACAATAAAAAATGACCCAAAAATAAAAGTTCTCAGAATGCCCTGAAAATTTTATATGTTTTTTTCTGAATATTTAAGAATTTTTGGTGCAAATAATACCAAAGGGAGGTGCACCAGGTGGGCACAACCCACCTGGGCACGCCAGCACCCCCAGGCGCGCCCTGGTGGGTTGTGGCCCCCACGTGGGCCCCCTCACTTACCTCTTCATACCACATCATCACTTACCACCAGAAAAAATCCCCATTGCTCTCTCTCCCGTGTTCTTTCTCATTTTGCTGCCATTTTCGATCTCTTTGCTTGAAGCTCCGTTTCCGAAACTGTTTCGGGGGATTGTTGCTTGGTATGTGACTCCATCATTTGTCCAATTACTTTTTGTTTTAGTGGTTTATACTTTGAATAAATAGCTACTCTTGGTGTTGCTGTAGATGTGCTTGCATGTTTTATTCTTAGTGTTCTAAGTTGTTTGAATGCTTGTTATGGCCTCTATGTATCCCTATGAGTAGTGGCTATCAATCTTACAAAGTTTTGTTGAAAAATTTTTGTCACCCCAATTTTTTTTTATTTTCAGAAAATTGTACGCGGACATGATGAACCTATTTGGAACGAGTTCTTCGAGGAGATGATCCTCGGGGGCATCCTCTAGTGACAGTTCTGCTCGCCGATCTTACGTTGAACCAAGTGAAAGTTCCACGCGAGATGCCGCCACCAAAACATGCTTATGGCCTTGTGATGAATATATGGTGCAGGTGGGCATCAAGGAGGAATTTGAGCAATATGTTCACAATGTCGGTCTCGGTCCCTACCTCTCAGATAAGTGTGAATAGCGCCATCTTCTCACTGAATCATTTGTCAAAGGATTTAAATATTTTCCACGTGAGTCTAGGGTGCGTTTATGCTTTATGATGAACCATTTACTATTCAACTAGAGAATTTTGCTCACCATTGCAAACTTCCATTTTGGGATTCGCTTGATGAGCCAGCAAAGGCTGAGTATGAGACCTTCTTGACTAGCCTTTGTTACAGTGAAAATAGAGGAGTGAGACAAGGAAGAATAAAAAGTGTTCACTTTCCCGCAATCTAGTATTTTGCATTATTTAACGGGAAATGCATAGTAGGCAAGCAAGACTGTAGCATACTTTGTTCGCCAGACTTGAGCCTCATTCACACCGCTCTCACCGGTGAAAGGAATTATAACCTTGGAGCGATTGTTGCATGTAGAATTCAGCATAACGCCAAAAGTTGCTGGTTCTATGGTGTAACTTATGCCACACATTTAGCACGAGGACTGGGTGTTTCACCTTTTCTCTTTGACCCTATCCTACCCACTCGATATTTAGATTTTGGTGCCTTAAAGGAGCATAAGATTCTCAAGGGAAGAGCTGATAACTTCAGTTATAATCTGTTGTTTAATCAATCACATGTTGTGGACACATATTTGCCTACGCCTACTCTCTTTGATTGTCACGACAAGGGGAGATATTTTGTTCTTGAGAGCGAGGCCCGAGCTCACAACGCAGCCGTGCTGGCAACCCGACAGGACGAGGCATCCACACCAAGAGCCTTTGTGAGCTACCACGCCAACTACTACCCTCCAGGCTACCGATCGATTACCAACTTAGGCCAAAAGCCTAACCTTGGGGGAGTACGTGTTTCCACCGATTTTACATTCATGTCTATTTATTCATTTGTCGGTGTTCACACTTTTTCATTGTATCATACATGCTTAGATTTATTTTTTCTTGCTTTCTTCTTATGTGTTTGAAAAACTTTAGGAAAACCAAAAAAATTATTAGTTGTAGTAATTTACTTTCTATGCATGCTTAATAGTATTAAAAATAAAAAAACCTAAAAATATTTCCTTGTTCTTCTTTTGCTTGTTGGGAGCTTTCCCATGTAAATAGTTTTTCTTGTTTTTGCTTTCTATTTGCTTGTTGAAGAAAACCAAAAACTCCAAAAATATTTGAGTGTGTTTCTCGTAAATTCTTTTCTTTTATTTGAGTTGTACCGAGGAGAAGACCACAATAAAAATGTTGAGTAGCTCTCATATGAATAATTGTTGAACTAATAAAGAGCCCATTTTACCTTGTCTTCTCCTATTGAATTAAATGTTTGCAGATTCCAGCTTAGTCCATGGCACTCTTGCACTATTATTATTTTCATATCATTCGATCATGCAAGTGAAAGGCAATAATGACGACATTCGATGAACTGGTCGTGGCAAAGAGAAACTAGTATGAACTCAACTTGTCCTGCCTATGTAAATATGTTTAACCTAGTGCCCATGATTCAGCCCGTTATGATTAAACATGTTTGCAATGACAATTAGATATTATAGTTTCTCATGCCATGCATAAGTAGTTGGGAGTTAATAATGATTTATCTTGGAAATCAACATAGCGTTAAGATGACTGTGATGCAGTATGATGATATGGTATGCTCCTCTGAATGTTCAAGTGGCTTGACTTGGTACATGTTCATGCATGTAGTTGAATCAAAACCAACATAGCCTCTATAATGTTTATGTTCATGGTGTTCATATCCTACTCATGCTAGTGTCCAATGTTACCTACGCATAATCCATGGTTATGATCGTTATTACTCTCTAGTTGGTCGCTTCTCAATCTAAATTGCTAACCTTCACCTGTAGTAAGTGGGGATTCTGCTTGTACATCAAAAACCTTGAACTCAAAGTTATTCCTAATGAGTCCACCATACCTACCTATATGCGGTATTACCCTGTCGTCCTAAGTAAATTTGCACGTACCACCTCTAAAAACTTCTAAAAATTATCTGTTTTGTGTGCCTGGATCATTCATAGAACGACGGGAGGTGGTCGATATCTTCCGTGCTAAGCGGGTTATTCTCAGGTCGAGTGTTTATTCACTCGCCATCGCACAAGAAAATGGGCGGTAATAGGGATGCCCAGTCCCAAACTGCAAAATACAAAAAGAGTTCATCTCTTAAATAATCAAACAAAAACTCCCAATGGAGTCAAAACCTTTACTTTTATCGCTTGGGAACCGCCACTAGCATGCTTAGCATGGAAGATGTTGATAACTGATGGTCGTGAAGTGAATAAGAAGGGTGCATGTCTCAAAATATCATTTATCTCTGTTTTAAAAACTAAGCTCTAGCACCTCTGCAAATCACTGCTTCCCTCTGCGAAGGGACTTTCTATTTACTTTTATGTTGTGTCACCACCTTCTAAAAACAAGCGCCAGAAACTGAGTAGAGCACAGCTGTCATGATTTATGCATTGTGTGTAGCTAATGTTGGGTGCATCATGACTGGATCTTTTCTACCATGAATTACAATATTTAGTCGCTGCTTAAACTTTGGAGATGCTCTGCTTTATGTTTTGCGGTCTCAGAAAGGGCTAGCGAGATACCATTATTGTCATATTATATAATGGTTGTTTTGACAATGTGTTGCCGTTTGAGATATCTTATTATTGCTCGCTAGCTGATTATGTCATTCATATGAGTTATTATAATCTTTAAGAGTTATTGTTGACATGGTTAGTTATAATGTTGGCTGAAAATCTCGGTGCTGTTTAAGCTTATTTATGCAAACAAGAGCAAAAGAGTTCGTAAAAGTTTTTTCTTTCTCACTTTCAGTTTATAAACTGAATTGCTTGAGGACAAGCAAAGATTTAAGATTGGGGGAGTTGATACATCTGCAACGTATCTACTTTTTCTCATGTTTTTCCTCTTGTTTTGGACTCTAATTTGCATGATTTGAATGAAACTAACCCCGGACTGACTTTGTTTTCAGTGGAACTACCATGGTGTTGTTTTTGTGCAAAAATAAAAGTTCTCGGAATGGAATGAAATTTTGCGAGGATTTTTTATACCAATAATAAGAATTTCTGGAGCCAAGACCCACCGGAGAGGGGCTCCTGGGTGGGCACAACCCACCGGGGCGTGCCCCCCTCTCCTGGTGCTCCCAGGTGGGTTGTACCCACCTAGTGGCCCCGCTGAGAACCCTCCTGATACTACAAATTCACATATTTCTAGAAAAAAATCAAGGAAAAAGAATTATTGCGATCCACGAGACGGAGCCGCCGCCAAGCCCTGTTCTTCCTCGGGAGGGCAGATCTGGAGTCCGTTTGGGGCTCCAGAGAGGGGGATCTTCGTTCTTCATCATCACCAACCCTTCTCCATCGCCAATTCCATGATGCTCCCCACCGGGAGTGAGTAATACCTTCATAGGCTCGTTGGTCGGTGAGGAGTTGGATGAGATTCATCATGTAATCGAGTTAGTTTTGTTAGGGCTTGATCCCTAGTATCCACTATGTTCTTAGATTGATGTTGCTATGACTTTGCCATGCTTAATGCTTGTCACTTTGGGCCCGGGTGCCATGATTTCAGATCTGAACCGTTTATGAATTCACCATTATATCCATGTTCTAGATCAGATCTTGCAAGTTATAGTCACCTACTATGTGTTATGATCCGGCAACCTCGGAGTGACAACAACCGGGCCCACTCTCGGTGATGACCGTAGTTTGAGGAGTTCATGTATTCACTATGTGTTAATGCTTTGTTCCGGCATTAAAAGGAGGCCTTAATATCCCTTAGTTTCCAATATGGACCCCGCTGCCACGGGAGGGTAGGACAAAAGATGTCATGCAAGTTCTTTTAATAAAGCATGTATGACTATTTACGGAATACATGCCTACATTATATCGATGAACTGGAGCTAGTGTCGTATCGCCCTAGGTTATAATTGTTTCATGATGAATATCATCCAACAAGTCACCGATCCAATGCCTACGAATTTATCCTTATTGATTTTGCTGCTTTACTATTGCTATCATCACTGTTACACTTGCTACAAAATTACTGCTATCATTGTTACTGATATTATTGTTGTTGTCACTACTATCAAAACTATTATATTACACTACAGGAATCAGGCACTTTGCCGTCCGCCATGGTGGACGGCAAAGGCATACCTGGCTGACGCCAAAGGCCTTTGCCGTCCGTCAGCGGACGGCAACAGGTTTGGCTGAATAGGCTACGGCGAAGGCTTCTTTGCCGTCAGCTGGCAGTGGGCAAAGATGAAATGGTCTTTGCCATCAGCCGGCTGACGGCAAAGTTCCTGGACGGCACACGTGGCAGCTTACGACCGTTAGGGGGCTAACGGTGCGCTTTGCCGTCTGCTGGCAGACGGCAAAGACCATTGCACCTTTGCTGACAGCCAGTCGACAGCAAAGTAACCAAATAGGCCAGCCCCCAGGTTGCACAGGTAGCTGCCACGTGGCATTTTTGCCATCTGCTGGCTGATGGCAAAGCTCTTTGTCGTCCGCCAGCTGACGGCAAAGAACCTATATAGCCCCTGTTTTTACTATTTTTTTCTTAAATTCATTCAATTTGGACACACAATTTTCAACACACATATTTCGTAGAAGACATATCCAAGACACAAGTTTCATCATATATACATACATAACCAACACATAGTTCCATCCATACATATTACAAAAGTTTCACATTGTTCATCCAACACCGTTATCCATCCATATAAAAAGTTCCATCCATGCAAGTTCATCGATACAAAATAAAAGCGAAAAGGGAAAAGAAACACTCCATCCATGCAAGCTTCTATGCATTAGATGAAATCTGCAAAATGGGAAACAAGAAAGTTAGAAGAAGACTAGAAGAAGAAGTAAGCGTACTTAGGTAAAATGGAGCTAACCTAGCTAATTATGCCATCTAGTGGGTTATCAAACATGTTAGCCCAAGATTAAAGAGCTAGGTCCCCATGGACGTTGTATCATCCCACAGCATTGGCACCGACCCAATCGTGCATCATGAATTGCCAACTGCTCATGCTCTAGAGGCTAAATTGGTAGAAAGAGATTCTGCTTCTGCACTTAGAGATGAAGTTGACATGTTGAGGAAGCAAACAACACAATCACAAGCAGTACTCAAGACAACCATTAAATATTTGGTGGATTTCAAAACAAAGCAAGCTGAGACTGACCGCATTGTTAAGGTCCTGAAGGAAAAAAGGAAATTAAATTCCCACTTGGTAAATCATAGGTGAAATGTTCTTTCCATCGTTGAATAACCTTTGTGTTGTTTGTTCATGTAATCGATCAAACCATTTGTTTTAGAGATCATGTAATAATTGTTTTTTTGTTTTTGGTTCATAATTTTTTTAGCACAAGTCTGTATTAATTGATAAGACTCGGAGACATTTCATTTTGATTGATGTGCCGGACCTACAAATATGCCAATCGGGCTGAATGTGCATTCAACAATAATAGTAGTATAGATGGACCTTAAGTGGCACGCATCGGAAAGGGCCAAGATGTTGTACTAGCTTCGCTAAAAAAGGATGCTCTTCTAGCAAAAAAAGTACAGCAGCCTAGCTTATGTATGTTAGTTGATATTATTCATCCATATACTCTATAAGCGTTTATATGTCTATCAGTTTTGTACATTATTGGTTGATTGACTCGGTATTTGAATCTTGATACATCGCTTGTGTACATATCTAAATGGGAGTACACATTATGTTGCATGTGACACTTGAGTTGGATATAAAGTGGTTTCAAATATTTGAATTCACCTTGAACTGGATTCTAGCTTCTGAATTCGAGTATCGGCATTTGTAAATCATATTCATATATGATAGTGGAATACATCTTTGTCTTGCTTTTGAAGATATATAAAAACACATAGAATGACTTATAAAGATTCGTATAGGAATACAAAATGGATTCGAATTTAGTTGCCAGGGTAAACGTGGATGCTTATTGTCCAAAAATTCAAAAGAAGCGGCAAAATGTCCACTCCCACGTCGGCTGCCCAAAGCCAAGTGTTTAGGAGATGGAAATTACTGTCTACCCCTTACACGGACAATCCATCGGCCCGATTTCCACTGCTCTCAATAGGGGTAGGTTAGTAACTTCAATTAGACATGACACGACCGTCTCTGAGCCCATTCTGACATGATGGGCGCCAAACATGGGCGGCAAACAAACATTTGATTCAAGCTCGTCCGAAAGACCTTTGTCTCTCCCTCCATTTCCACATTCATACACGGTGGGCGGCAAAACAAACTCGACTCGGCCGAAATCGATGTAGGCAAATATTTTCAATAGGGGCAAGTTTGTAACTTCACTCAGACGTGACACAACCTCCCTACCTGTCAGCCCCATTCATACACCGTGGGCGCCAACCATGGGCGCCAAAACACCCTCTCCTTGTCCGAAATCGTTCTGGCCAAATATTGGCGAGATGCGAGATTACCGTCCTATCCCCAACCGACGAGACGTCCAAATTTTAAACGGGGGATAAGTTCGTAACGTTCCCATATTTTAGACAGGCACGTCCCAAAAACATGGTTCCCCGTACCTCTCCCTCCATTTTCCATTCATACACCGGCCACGCTAGAACACCATCCCCACACCAGCCTCCTCCCTCTGCCACCCCATCCATCGCCGTCGTCCTCCACCCCATCCATCGCCACCGTCCTCCACCATGTTGGAGAGCCTACCAAGACCACGTCGTCCACTGCTAGAGATGGATGTTTCTCATACACGGCGACGGGCCAAGAGACTTGCATCGCGTCCTCTCGCTTCATCAGCGCAGTCGTCCTCTTTGTCAAGGCCGCTTAGATGACCTTCTCTTCCACCGCAATGGGACTTATCCCCCGATGCACCCGTCTACCATCAGAGATCTGCTTCAACGCCACCGGCAGCCATCACACCCCCGATGCCTACACAGTGCCGCAAGTGAGGTGGTACTTCATATCTCCTCAACTTTTTGATCTCAACCAGAAAATAGATCGTAACTTGGTTACTGTACTTTCTTTTCAGCTATTAGAATTTAGTTCTTAGTTTGAAGCAAACAATGGATGCTAAATAGCATTTCTCCTGTATGTAGCTTTAAATATGCCATGGCATAGTCATAATAGGGTTTAATTGATCATGCTTAGGGTTTAAGTGATCATGTTGGTCCTATGGTGGTTTCTTTAATAGAAAACGAAGGGGAAACCATCTTTTGCTCAAAAAATGCTTAGGGTTTCCCCCTTTTATGATCATTATACGATCAGCATATGTGTTTCGTGTCATAATAGCACTGCTCCACCCATCAAGCTAAAAAGGCTTAGTTGTTCAAATACGAATATGATATTATTAAAACAAAGTCGTTTAATTGGTCAGCTAAATGTTACTCATTTAATTTCGAAAATGCATGTTCGCCGCTCGGGTGTGTATCTCTACAGGGTGCCCACGGTGGGCCATGGCCCACCCTGGGATTTTGGGTTGGCCCAAGCCCCGATTCCCCTATTTCTGTTGCGCGCTTCCGATCTCTACTCGACCCCAGCCACCTGCCTCGCCGGCGACTTGTCGTCCCCGGACGGCATGACTCTAGGAGGAGACGTCGGACTAATAGGAGGTCAGGAGCCGCTCACCCAACATCGTCACCGCTTCCCGGGCGCGCCGCCGTGCCTACCTTCCCAGTCCGTTCAGGGCTCCACTACTAGGGAAATGCTTATATACAGGAGCTTAGTAGTAGCGCTTTTTATAAGAAAGCGTTGCTGCTAAAGAACGGTAGCGCTTGTCACTGAAGAGCGCTGCTAATATACATCTAGCAGTAGCGATTTTGTTATAAAATGCTACTACTATAGTTGCCAATGGTTGCATGGCAGTGTAGGTATACTAGTAGCGCTCTTAATTAAAAAGCGCTACTGCTATTGTACATAGCAATAGCGCTGTCCTCTGTCGAGCGCTACTGCTAAATAGCAGTAGCGGTTGTTTCTAAGGAGCGCTACTACTACGGTCACCTTATCCACCCCGCGCGCTTCCCTCACTCTCCCTCACACACTCACTCGCCGCATGTCGCCCGTCGTCGCCCGCCGACTCCCCCAAGGTATTTGCCTCCCTCCCTCCTCCTCTCGCGTCCTCCCCCTCCCTCCCTCCTCCTCTGGCCGCCCTCCTCTCTCCCTCCTCCCATGGCCCTCCTTTATCCTCCCTCTCCGTCGGCGGCCCCCTCCGATCCTCCTCCCCCCTCTCCGGTGGCCCCCTCCTCCTCCCTCCTCCCTCTCCTACTCTATCATCCTCCGCCCTCCTCCTCCCCCTCCTCCTCCCTCCTCCTCCCTCCTCCTCCTCCTTCCTC
>NC_041382.1:327797155-327837112 GCF_002162155.2 Triticum dicoccoides | reverse complement strand
ACCTCCTCCTCCCCCTTTCTGTAAATAGATTTTAGTTTTTGTTAAATGTAGGTTTTTGTTTTTAGTAAATGTAGGTTTTTAGTATATTTTTTAGAAAATTTGAATAAGTAATTTGAAAAGAATAAGTAAATGTAGGTATTTTGAATAGAATAGGAAATTTTTAGAAATTTTGAATAAGTAAATTTGAATAGAATAAAATATGAAATTGAAAAAAATAAGTAAATGTAGGTCTTTTGAATAGAATAGGAAATTTTTAGAAAATTTGAATAAGTAAATTTGAATAGAATAATTTAATGTAGCTTATGGAGTTTCACTAAGTCCTAAGATGATGATAATAATGTTTTTGTTTATATTTTGTTTTTCTAGAAATCAAGGATCCCTCACATCATCCCCGCCGTCGTCCCCGTCACCGACCCCCTCCGACCTTGATCGAGGTGAGACCAGCCACCCCATGTTGTTAATTTAATTTAGGTATTTTAGGTGTTTAATCTTAGAATAATGTAGTATGAACCTTAGTTATGATCCAATCATGTTTCAAAATGTAGGTTTTTTATTAGGTGTAGTTAATAGAATTTAGGTGTTTTAGGTGTCACATTTGTTGTTATTTTTTTAGTTAAAGCAATTATTCCCGCATCGACGTCGATGATGCCTATCCCGCATCCTCGTCGTCGACTCAGCGGAGGAGGCCTGCTTGATCAGAGGGGCCATGTCCGGGACTGGGCTCCGCCGGGCTGGTACTGGGAGGCGCTACCTACCGGGAGGCGCAGCTTGGTGAGGAGCCAGCCCGTCGTTGACCCGAACCTTCATTGGTGGCGATCGCGTGGGCCAGTGACGGTGCAGAGGTTTGAGGACCCCGCGGAGGTGGTACTTCACCGTGTCAGCGAGGAGGACACGCACGTCCGTTGGTACATGGTTGCGTTGGAGCGCATGTTCTCCATGGATCTCACTGGAGCTATGATCCTGTGATGGTTCCTTATCTTTGGGTGTCCACTGCCCGCGTCGATACCCGTCGTTCGCTAGGGTTTTAGCTGTATTAGTGATCACTATTCCAGATGTATTAGTGATAATATTCTATGATGTACGGACGAAAGAGATGATTTAGTTTTGCTTATTGAATGAATGCTAATTTGAATACTAACTTATTTTACGATTTGGTTTTGCTTATTGAATGCTCAAATTGGAAAACTACTCCATCAAGTTTGAATGCTCATATGATGTAGATATAAACATGTATATCTTGTGTTGCTCAAATAAGATATGTGCTTGCCCAAGTGGCCGGCCATGTTTGTAGGTTACACCTCCTATAGTGGCCTATGTTTTGCCGGAGTGTTGATTAATTTCCGTTCCGGCAAATTTCAGGCGCTCTATATGTCCTTTTTTAGCAAAGGTCATGCCGGATTTTCGGTGAATTCTGGCATGACTTGTGCTAGAATATGTAGGAAATATCGAGTGGCCTGGATTTTCTAGAAAAATAATTAAACGACATTTCGAGTTGACCTTAAGTCTGTCGAGGCTCTATCACCGAAGGTCAAAAATCAGTGAGGGACTGTATCCACCATATATGAGAGAGGACGAAGAAGCCCGACTGTTGTCGTGGGGGTCGTTTCTCCCTCTTCTCCGGGTGCTAGACCTTTGTTATGCACTAGGGGAAGGAGGAGTAACGACCATCACCGACGGTCACAAATGTCATAGAGGAATCAGTGAGTGAGAGTCTCCACCACATATGAGAGGACGAAAAATCCTGACTGTTGTCGTGGGGGTCGCTTCTCCTTCGTTCCCGTGTGCTAGACATTTTGGTGTAATGCACTTGGGGACGAAAGGAGGAGCGATCATCACCAACAGTCGAATGTATACACCACGTGAGCTGAGAGTTTTCAAGAAAAAGACTCGGCAGACCAATAGTCAACCCATGATGAATAATAATGATCTAATTTAGTTTTTGTAGTACATATATTGAATTGTACAAGTTTAATCTTTGAATTAAGAACCTAGGAAATGTCATTATCGGACGGTGAAAGTCTCCCGGGGGAGTGCGACTGGTGCAACGACGACCAGGGTCTGTGCGACAGGCCTCACCTGGACGAAGGTCGGCGCTTCAGCATTAAGCTCCAGGAGACCTTCGATGTTGAAACGGTATGCAACGATGACAAGTGTTTTTTCGCAATTAAGCATGACTTCAACTATTTCAACGTGTAATTTTTCATCTTTTACAATTCGAGTATCTTATCCCATGTCATGCAAGACGCTATGTCTTGGAGAGGATGGATTTTGAAGACCATGAAAATTTCAAAACAAAGAAAAAACACTTAAGGACCCATCATGGTATGGATTTTGAAGTAAATCTGTACAATTCTGAGAGCGTAACCCATTTTGGTTGCACAAATTGGGAAGCACTTTGCAAGATGTATGGTTTTTATGAGGGTATGCTTGTCACCATGGATCTTGGGGGTCCTGACATCGACCAAGACAATATGGACAGACATTTGGGTCCTTCTTGATACGCTTCCAATTCTACTGCTATGTGAGTTTCTCAAACATAGTTATTAACTAATTTATATTGTTTATTTCAAAATAGTTGACAGCTTATTTCCATTGTCAGCTTATTTTCATTCTTTAAATAATGTGTGGGAGATGGTAGACATAACCTACTACACCGATGGCTCTGAGTTAACTTATCAGGAGAAAAATCATTTGGTCGCATTTTGTACTGATCTTGAGAATTACAATATCTATTATAAAACTCCTCCACATTATGGTCAATACGTGCCACTAGTGCATGTGTTGAACTACGGTAACATCCATGGAGATGCCATGGTAAGATTTTTTACTATTACGACATCTGTGCATCTTTTGCATAAATTCTTTAAAACTTAACTACATTGCTAACTACGAAGTTATTACTATGTTTTTCAATAGAAAATCCCGAAGGATTGCGTGCCTCATCTGATGTATCAGAATGGTCGCCTTGATGTTTTGAACATACGGTCAGGTCATCCCACGAATCACACATGTCCGTATTGATTTCTAAAACCAGTGAAGGCATGAAAATCAAAGACTAGAAAAAATGTACGGACAGTCGTAAGGAGGTAATTGGAAGCAACATTGTGCGAAAGGCAAGAATTAGAAACGGGATAATCTCCATTCTCCATAATGGAGAGTCAGGGCCTATCTTGTTTTATGCTATTTTACCTAAGAGAAGGTAGTAGGTCCTACTTAATAATACTCATGATCATGTGCTTAGGACAACTAAGTAGGATTGGTTAGATGACTATGATGATGATGTGGTATCGAGTAGAAGTTGTATGATAGATGATGATGAGTATGACTTGTTATTATGATACCAATGATGAGTTATTTATTATTATGATCGATGATGCATGATGCTAAGTTGTTATATGAGCATGATGAGTTATTATATATATATCAGTAGGTGAAATGCACATGGATTATATTCAAGTGGAAGCAACATGTGGTGCACATCGAAAGTACTACTAATCCAAAGTAGATCAAGTTTGGATTAGAGTAGTACTTTTGATATGCACCACATGTTGCCTCCACTTGTATCTACTCCATGTTTATTTCACCCACTGTTATATATAATAACTAGTCATGGTCATAAAATCATATGATGAAAGTACTGTATATAAAACCACACAACGAAAATAAGCTGTATTTTAAAAAATACAGGAAAAGTTAGCAGCAGCGCTTTTCGAAAGAAACGCTACTACTACTTACTACTAGCAGTAGCGCTGACCCAACGAAAGCGCTACTGCTAACTAGGTATAGCAGTAGCGCTCCCTTTCCAGCGCTACTGCTACTAGTTAGCTGTAGCGCCTTAGTGGTAGCGCTCGTACAAGCGCTACTACTAGCTATAAAACAAGTGCTACTACTAGGGTTTTCCCTAGTAGTGCTCAGGCGTGCAGCAGCCACTAAGCCAACCCGATTTATCTTGAGATACATCCTCAACACTCAGCAGCCACTCCTCATCACCCATTTTATAATTGATTCATTACTCATTAGGCGGGACTATCATTAGGGTTTGTTGTGTGATGAGTGCTACCTACACTTAATGGTTCTGATGTATTTCAGTAATCTTTAGTACCTGTAAAGTTCATAGGGTTTCAAAATTCCGGCCCTAGGAACAAACGCTAGTCATTTTGGATTGTTGGTCGTAGTGACATTGACCCAGATTACTACTGTAGGCCAAGTTTGTTGACAATTTTACTTATCTTTCTTACTCATTCGATATGATATCCAATTATTCACGTAGATTAGTTGCAAACAATAAGTGCTAGACAAACTTCTTGATTCAGATTCTGGACGGTCTCTTGCTGCAGTTACAATTCTGCATACTTGTCCTAGTAAGCTCACAAGTAAATGATTGATTCACTACATCTGTGCTTGCCTTGCCATATTTGTTGTCAATATTCTTTTAGGATGGACCACCCTGTTTCAAAATACTGGAACTACAGACATGAGTGAATAGTATTTCTCTGTGTGATCTCTTCCATCATGTGTGGGCAACGAACACTGCATTGTATAGAAAGAAAGTGTCATTTCCACCTTTTACATAGACTATGATCTTTTACATGGAATACAATCTACCTACTTGCTTTGTGTTGCACTACCAGCACTCCACCCTTGAAGCTAAACATTATGCCAGTCATAATTCCTTAGTTTATTTGTTCAAATATGAATTTGATATGATTCTAATGTTCCTACTACAGTTTTGAAATGTGTGTCTGCCTGTTATAGAGACATAAGAGGTTTGTATTCCTGTGTGTGGTCTGGTCAGCACGGTTGGGGTGAACTTTGCATATGCAGGGGTTTATAGGGAGACACTCTTCGAGTTGAATCCGCAATGCATTCCATAGATAATCTGACTACTTTTTATGTTTTCATGAATCTCATATTCTGAACAGCATCATAATGATTATGAGCTTGCGTGCATGAAAAGAATAAAGCAGAACAATGCCATGGCTGTCAAACTTGGCATTAAGGGACTGAAATCAAGTCTAGACGCAATGCAGTGCAAATGCTCTCCACCTACAGTTTCATGCTCGGAATATGATCCTAACAATGATTCTGAGCCAGAGGGAAACCTAAGTCAATGTGCTTGCTCTACCTTTCCAAGGTTATATTGGTAGCACATATCTTGCAACTGATGCTTTGCATTTCTTCTACTTTGTTGCACTGCCATTAGCTTAGTTTACACATCGTGTATGTGAATACACCATGCCTATCCATTTTCAGTACATATTCCATCTTTCATCGTACCATATTTATCCATTCAAATGTTGTTCTTGTGTATCAGACATTCAAAAGGAAGAGGGTGATTGCTGATCACGGAGGAGCACGAGCAAAGTATTTGGAAAAGGTAGTGACACCTGAGAAATCAAATAGCCCATTAGTTGTAGTTGCAATATCACCTGACCCACAAAACACAGCCCCAACTCTAGCAGACTCTAGCCCTACTATACTGGTCATTGCTGATGCCCCAACTCAACAGATCCCAACTGCAGCAAATAGTATGATGATGCCAGTTGACATAGCACCAGCTCTACGACGCAGAACCCCCATTCCAGCAAAGAGTACACCAAATCCAGATGCCATATCCCTTTTCGAACCAGACAG
This sequence comes from Triticum dicoccoides, assembly GCF_002162155.2. NCBI lineage: Eukaryota > Viridiplantae > Streptophyta > Magnoliopsida > Poales > Poaceae > Triticum > Triticum dicoccoides. The sequence continues at coordinate 327,831,478 of NC_041382.1, read as the reverse complement.
AGCCCCAATTGCAGCAAATAGGACCCCTGTTCCATTTCTTCCCAGTTTAGAAGATGAAGATTATATTGTTGTCAGGAACTTTGTGTGCATCTTTCCTTCATGGAAAGATTATACCGCAGACACAGAACAATTTCCAGTCTTCCTCCACAACTTACGCGTAAGTAATGTACTAATGTTATTCATGGTAATTACTGCATATGTTTCTGCTGACAGAAGACACAAGATTTCATTCTTTTAAATAGGCGAGGACCAAACTGGATTGTCAAGACGAGCAAGGGTCGGTTGCACTTTCCAAGAACTCGTTGATGAAGTATCATTCCTACCTGAGGAAAGCACACTTCGATGGCAAGCCTCTAAATGAAATTTCTGTAAAGTCTCCGGTGCTACATTTATTAGATAGTGACTAGAATAATCTTGTTACTCGTCTTGTCTGCAGTGTAAGGTACTGTCTATGGTATCACATCACAATTTGAACTACATTTCTACATTTGCCTTGACGTCTCACTTGTACGAAAACTGTTAGCAAAAGAACATTCATTCTCAAGGGACCATAGAATCTCGCAACTATACTGCACACTGCATTGCTCTTGTGAGTACCTCTTGCCATGTATGACCATACTCAATTTCATAGCTGTTTGATTATGTAGAATCACTACACATGTTAGCCTCGTTATCGTCCATTTGGTGGACATTATAAGATCCGTACGGACTCTTACATAAATTTAGAATCAACCCAATACTTTTTAAGAGGTTTAGCTCTACAGTCCTCTTGTAAGGACTGAATGTCGTCTATCACTGTACTTACATTAACAGCTACTCCCTCCGTCCCATAATATAAGAACGTTTTGTACAGTACACCAGTGTTCAAAACACTCTTGTATTATGGGAGCAGGGATTGGTTCATTGTGTAGCATTCTGCATCTTATATCCCTTTCCCACCATTTACTAAAAAATATCAGATCTATCTTTAATCTTACCAAAAAGTTGAATACACAGACAATGCCAGTGCAGAAGTGTAGCCCATTGCTCTTGTCAGTACATTTTGTCCTGTAACGCATGTACTTCCAGGGAATGGTAGTTGATTATGTAGCATCAATCTGCATCGTATCTTCATTATCCTCTATCCCTTCCGGTATTATCATATCTATAATTAATCTCTACAAAATGTAGAGTGCATGCAATGCTTATGAAGAAGATTCTGTGTTGAAATTCTTGAGTTATCCTTCCCTTGACATGGAGAAGGGCATTATAAAGCCGGTGTTAACTGTTAATGTCAGTCAGTCCTTCTAAATCCCTTCTCCTCAACTGTTGTTTAATTTGCTCATACTCCCTATCATTAACTGATATTTAGTTTGTTGTTTCTATCAAAATGCATGTTCGCAACAATCATAAGTTCCAAGTTTTACTTGTAAAACCAAATTCCTTATTCATACCATGCACATTACTCAATACTCCCTATATGTATGCTTTTTTGTGGATCTAAATCCAGTGCGTGGTGAAGCAGCCCACGTTTGCACCTTGTCATCTCATGTTTTATCTTACTGATGTGGCTGATGATATGAACAACATGCCATGCACATTAACCAAAATAGATACAATGATTGTCTTTGCCCTTCATCTATGATTGTTATGTTGACATGGTTGTTGGGGAACGTAGTAATTTCAAAAAAATTCCTACGTACACGCAGGATCATGGTGATGTATAGCAACGAGAGGGGAGAGTGTCGTCCACGTACCCTCGTAGACCGTTAAGAGGAAGCGTTATGACAACGCGGTTGATGTAGTCGTACGTCTTCATGATCGACCGATCCTCAGTACCAAACGTACGGCACCTCCGCGTTCAGCACACGTTCAGCTCGGTGACGTCCCGCGAACTCATGATCCAGTAGAGCTCGGGGAAGAGTTTCGTCAGCACGACGGCGTGGTGATGATGTTGATGAAGCTACCACAGTAGGGCTTCGCCTAAACACCGCTATAGTATTACCAAGGTGGATTATGGTGGAGGGGGGCACCACACACGGTTGGGAGGAATCTTTGCGATCAACTTGTGTGTCTAGAGGTGCCCCCCTGCCTCCGTATATAAAGGAGCAAGGGGGAGGGGCGGCCGGCTAGGTGGAGGCGCGCCGGGAGTAGGACTCCCTCCTTTCCTAGTTGGAGTAGGAGAAGGGGGAAGGAGGAGGGAGAGAGGAAGGAAAGGGGGGCGCCGCCCCACCCTCCTTGTCCAATTCGGACTAGAGGGAGAGGGGGGCGCGGCCTGCCCTGGCCGCCCCTCCTCTTCTCCACAAAGGCCCATTAAACCCCCAGGGGGGTTCCGGTAACCCCCAGTACTCCGGTAAAATCCCGATTTCACCTGGAACACTTCCGATATCCAAATATAGGCTTCCAATGTATCAATCTTTATGTCTCGAGCATTTCGAGACTCCTCGTCATGTCCGTGATCACATCCGGGACTCTGAACTTCCTTCGGTACATCAAAACACATAAACTCATAATATAACCGTCATCGAACTTTAAGCGTGCGGACCCTACGGGTTCGAGAACTATGTAGACAAGACCGAGACACGTCTCCGATCAATAACCAATAGCGGAACTTGGATGCTCATATTGGCTCCCACATATTCTACGAATATCTTTATTGGTCAAACCGTATAACAACATACATTGTTCCCTTTGTCATCGGTATGTTACTTGCCCGAGATTCGATCCTCGGTATCTCAATACCTAGTTCAATCTCGTTACTGGCAAGTCTCTTTACTCATTCCATAATATATCATCCCGTAACTAACTCATTAGTTACAATGCTTGCAAGTCTTATAGTGATGTGCATTACCGAGTGGGCCCAGAGATACCTCTCCGACAATTGGAGTGACAAATCCTAATCTCGAAATACGCCAACCCAACAAGTACCTTTGGAGACACCTGTAGAGCACCTTTATAATCACCCAGTTACTTTGTGATGTTTGGTAGCAGACAGAGTGTTCCTGTGGTAAACGGGAGTTGCATAATCTCATAGTCATAGGAACATGTATAAGTCATGAAGAAAGCAATAGCAACAAACTAAACGATCAAGTGCTAAGCTAATGGAATGGGTCAAGTCAATCACATCATTCTCCTAATGATGTGATCTCGTTAATCAAATGACAACTCTCTGTCCATGGCTAGGAAACATAACCATCTTTGATTCAACGAGCTAGTCAAGTAGAGGTATACTAGTGACACTCTGTTTGTCTATGTATTCGCACATGTATTATGTTTTCGGTTAATACAATTCTAGAATGAATAATAAACATTTATCATGAAATAAGGAAATAAATAATAACTTTATTATTGCCTCTAGGGCATATTTCCTTCAATGGTAATCTAGTAGTGTGGTGAAGCTCCCCGCATTATGAACAATGCCAAATTATGCTATTGATATTTTGAACTTACTCATTATTTTCTAATTTGAAATTGGATGGAATTGACAACACAGTTATCATCTTTGTTTATACACATGCAAAACTTGTCATCTCTCTGCTTGTTTCAGGGTGATATGCCTAATGGTATGCACAAGGCTGCTGAAGGCTGTGAGACAAACCCAACATATATTGCAACAAAGAAGGCAAAACATCTTGAAGATAGCAAGACAACCCCAAAGTCTTTTCTTGATGCAGTGTTCAAGTTACTTGAGACTAGCAGTCAGACAAGCTCACAGAATTCACTATCTGAATCAGATCGAATTCTTCAGTCCCAAGTTCTAGCAGAAAGGCATTCTGCAACTCAACTTTGACTTGAAGTCCTATCTCTAAGAAAGATTGCGGAGAACACCAATGAGAAACTCATTGCTAAACATCTACACCTGGAAGCTATGACCGACATGCAAGGCCGGTCTCATAGCCTTGCTCAGCAGCTTGCACAATAGTTCCCGCACAAGGCTAACCTTTCTTGAACTATCTTGGAAGTGGTCTCGGTTCAGTATTACTTTGTTACACTGCAATGGTGCCCAGTTTTGTAATCTGCTTCTTCATTGTGCTTTAGGTGCCCAGTGGATGTAATATACCATAAATCCTTTATTGTATAGTGTAGGTTTATTCTAACTTACTATGCCATAATTTCTTTATTGTATAGAGTAGGTTTGCTCTTAATTCCTACTAGTTACTGCCATCATTCGCTATCTGAAAAAAAATCTGATGTAGTCGACCGAGCCGAAACTTTCGCCTCTAACGGGCCTCGTTTTTAGCGGGCCACAATTGGGCCGGCCTGCAACTTTATTGGGCCCGAATGGCCATTGGGGCCTTCACACTTTGCGCCAGGCCCACAACTTACCCAGGCCTATATTCGGCCCAAATTTTAGTTGGGCCTTTTGTGGACCCATCGCTTAGTTGGGCCCATGTAGCTTTGGGCCATTAACAGGTTGAATATTCTGCTGGCCTGTTACGGCCGAGAAGAAACCATGGGCCTTTAGCAGGCCAAAATGCATGCTGGGCCTCAATTTTCACTAGTCATCGACGGGCCTTCGGCAGGCTGAAATGTAGATCGGGCCTTTTTTGGCTCAGTTATATGACGGGCCGTTACTAGGCCGAAACATATCTCGAGCCTTAGTTGGCCCACCGATATCATGGGCCTTTAAGAGGCTGAAAGCTTAGTACAGGCATCAATGGGCCGAATTATACGACATGCCTTTAACAGGCCCAAAGTCACGTTGGGCTGAACTGTTGCCACCCTTATTATGGGCCATTAGTGGGCTGGATGTCGCGTTGGACCATATATGGCCCATGGGCAACACGGGCCATTCCTAGGACAAAAGACACACCGGGCTGAAATGGACCCATGTCTACATCGGGCCTCTAACAGGCCGAAAGTCACTAGGCCGTAATTGGGCCCAAATATTTGGTGAACAATTAACGGGGCCAGATCTAGTTTCGGGCTGTAAACGGGCCATGTTTAAATATGCCATTATTGGGCTGGCCCACTAGCACCTGAGTAAGTACTACGGGCCTTTGACCGGGCCGGCCTTTTTAACCTATATGGGCCTCTGTTGGGCCCTGCCACGTGTTGATGTATCATAGGCATGTCTCCTCCAATGGATGGACGACATCTGGCCCACCGAGGAGCATTCACGTGTTTCCTCCAGCCAATGATGATTTTACACGTGGAAAATGCCCATTGGTCCGGCTGTTAACGGGTTATCATATCCAAACCGAAACCCGATAGCTTAACAGCGACCCATTATGGTGGATGCCACGTGTCGGTCACCCTTGATGAAAGCACTTCTATGAAACGTGATTTATCATCATGGAAGTGGACACTTCCGTGATGATAGTTTTGGTAATGTCATGGAACACTTCTACGACAGCACATGTATGACTATCTTGATTCTGCCATAAAATCGTCATGGATGTACATGCATGACAAAAAAACGTGACCTACTGTGACAAACACGTATCATCACGGAAGTGTATTTTTTTGTAGTGTATAGAGATAGATTGAGACGCCTCATTGGTCTTTCACAAAGCGCATACCTTGACAAGATATTGAAGAAGTTCAATATGGATCAGTCCAAGAAGGCGTTCTTGCCTGTATTGCAAGGTGTGAGATTGAGCACAGCTCAATGCCCGACCTCGGTAGAAGATAGAGAAAAGATGAGTGTCATTCCCTATGCCTTAGCCATAGGATCTATTATGTATGACATGCCGTGTGCCAGACCTGATGTGAACCTTGCCATAAGTTTGGTAGGGAGGTACCAAAGAGATCCTGGAATGGAACACTGGACAGTGGTCAAGAATATCCTGAAGTACCTGAGAAGGACTAAGGATATGTTTCTCATTTATGGAGGTGCCGAAGAGCTCGTCGTAAAGGGTTACGTCGATGCTAGCTTTGACACAGATCTGGATGACTCCAAGTCACAAATCGGATACCTGTATATTTTTAATGGTGGGGCAGTCAGCTGGTGATGTTGCAAGCAAAGCGTCATGGCGGGATCTACATGTGAAGCGGAGTACATAGCTACTTCGGAAGCATCACATGAAGCAGTCTGGATGAAGGAGTTTATCACCAACCTAGGAGTGATTCCCAATGCGTCGGGCCCGATGACTCTCTTCTGTGACAACACTGGAGCTATTTCCCTTGCCAAGGAGCCCCGGTTTCACCAGAAGACCAGGCACATCAAGCATCGCTTCAACTCCATTCGTGAATATATTCAAGATGGAGACATAAATATTTGTAAAGTACATACGGATCTGAATGTCGCAAATCCGTTGACTAAACCTCTTCCACGAGCAAAACATGATCAGCAGCAGAACACCATGGGTGTTCGATTCATCACAATGTAACTAGATTATTGACTTTAGTGCAAGTGGGAGACTGTTGGAAATATGCCCCAGAGGAAATAATAAAATAGTTATTATTTTATTTCCTTGTTCATGATAATTGTCTATTGTTCATGCTATAATTGTATTAACCAGAAACCATAATGCATGTGTGAATACATAGGCCACAACATGTCCCTAGTAAGCGTCTAGTTGACTAGCTCGTTGATCAATAGATGGTTGTGGTTTGCTGACCATGGACATTGGATGTCGTAGATAACAGGATCACATCATTAGGAGAATGATGTGATGGACAAGACCCAATCCTAAGCATAGCACAAGATCGTGTAGTTCGTTAGCTAGAGCTTTTCTAATGTCAAGTATCATTTCCTTAGACCATGACATTGTGCAACTCCAGGATACCGTAGGAATGCTTTGGGTGTATCAAACATCACAACGTAACCGGGTGACTATAAAGGTGCACTACAGGTATCTCTGAAAGTGTCTGTTGGGTTGGCATGAATCAAGAGTGGGATTTGTCACTCCGTATGACGGAGAGGTATATCTGGGCCCACTCGGTAAAGCATCATCATAATGATCTCAATGTGACTAAGGATTTAACCACGGGATCATGTGTTACGAAATGAGTAAAGAGATTTGCCGGTAACGATATTGAACGAGGTATGGGGATACCGACAATCGAATCTCGGGCAAGTAACATACTGATACATAAAGGGAATTGTATACGGGATTGATTGAATCCCCAACATTTTGGTTCATCCGATGAGATCATCGTGGAACATGTGGGAGCCATTATGGGTATCCAGATCCCGCTATTGGTTATTGGCCGGAGAGATGTCTCGGTCATGTCCACATGGCTCCGAACCCGTAGGGTCTACACACTTAAGGTTAGGTGACACTAGAGTTGTAATGGGAAGTTGTTCGGAGTCCCGGATGAGATCCCGGACGTCATGAGGAGTTCTGGAATGGTTTGGAGGTGAAGATTTATATATGGGAAGTCCAGTTTCAGTCACCGAAAGGTTTCGGGGGTTATCAGTATTGTACCAGGACCATCGAAAGGTGTCCGGGGGTCCAGCGGGTGGGGCCACCTACCCCGAGGGACCAAGTGGGATGAATATGGGTGGGAACCAGCCCCCTAGTTGGCTGGTGCCCCCCCCCATGGGCCCAAGGCGCCTAGAGTTGGAAACCCTAGAGGGTGGGGCGCCTCCATCTGCTTGGGGGCAAGTCTCCCCCCTCTAAATGCATCTAGGGGCGGCCCCTCTTCCCTCCCCCTATAAATTGTGAGGGGTTTGGAGGGCAGCCGCACCCCTTCCCCTGGCGGCAGCCTTTCCCCCCTCCAAAACCTCCTCCTCCTCTGTAGTGCTTGGCGAAGCCCTACCGGAGAACCACAAGCTCCACCACCATGCCGTCGTGCTGCCGGAGCTCTCCCTCAATTTCTCCTCTCCCCTTGCTGGATCAAGAAGGAGGAGACGTCCCTGGGCTGTGCGTGTGTCGAATGCGGAGGCGTCGTTCGTTTGGTGCTTGGATTGAATCTTTCGCGATTTGAATCACCGCAAGTACGACTCCATCAACCGCGTTCTTGTAATGCTTCCGCTTAGTGATCTTCAAGGGTATGAAATGCACTCCCTCTCTCTCGTTGCTAGAATCTCCTAGATTGATCTTGGTGACACGTAGGAATTTTTTTGAATTATTACTACGTTCTCCAACAGATGCTAGCAAGGAAATCATTGTATTCAGATTTGTGAGGCTCACTAAGAATACCCCATTGTGGAATTTTGCATGGATCATTAAAATCTTCTAAGTCCATGTTATAAGACTCATCATAAAGATCAAAGAGGACAATACGAGTATTATGCTTGGATAAAAACTCAAACCTCTGCACAAAGGAATCGGTGAGATAATAATATTGTAGGCACTTGTCTGATAAGAAGTCCTCAAGGCCTGCATTTTTCACGTACACATAGAATTCATCCTTGAAACCTGCACGAACCATAAATTCATCCTATGGCCATTCACAAGGCTTCACTTGAGCCTCCCTTGGTGGTTCAAGGTCCGGTTCACGTATCGCGAGCCTCGGTGCTTGCCTCCTCGAAGAACCACCTTGGTACATTTTCCTAGACATTTTTCTTCCTCTGAAATTTTTAGTGACTCAAAATAAAAGTGAACCAAACTCAACAAGATTGATAGCAACTACTCCTACAAGTGCCTAGAAGCTATATCATGCATCAAAACTACTTTGGACCATATAAATTTTACATGCAAGCTCAAGAACAAGGTCACCAAAGCAGCAAAAAATTACAATAAATAAAGCACTAGAACAAAAACTAATTGTACCATTGGAGGAGTTACATACCGAAGAACAATCCCCCAAAGCAGTTTTGTGAATGGAGCTTTGAGTAAGGAGATCGAAAAATGGAAGCAAAATGAGCAAGAACACGAGTTTGAGCTATGGAGTGATTTTTTCTGGAGGAAGTAGTGGATGGGTGTTGGAATAAGTGGAGGGGGCCACGTGGGGCCCACAAGGTCGTGGGCGCATCCAGGGGTAGGGCGCACCCTCCACCTTTGTGGTCAGCTAGTGAGCCCCCCTGGTGTGTTCTTAGTGCCAAAAATTCTAAAATATTATATAAAAATCATACTAAATTTTCAGGGCATTTGGAGAACTTTTATTTTTGGGACATTTTTTATTGCATGGATAATTCAGAAAATAGACAGAAAATATTGTATTTGCTTTATTTAATCTAAATAACAGAAAGTAAAGGATGGGTACAGAGAGTTGTGCCTTCTAAATTCATCCATCTCATGCTCATCAAAAGGAATCCATTAACAAGGTTGATCAAGTCTTATTAACAAACTTCTTCCGAATGACATGAAACCGGAGAATTTTCGAGTAACACTAGCTTACCTCAATGGGGATATGCATGTCCCCAACAATAAGAATATCATATTTCTTTTTCACAGTAGGAAGAGGGAATTCAAAACCTCCAATAGTAATAGTTGAAATTTTTCCAATATAATTGATACTATGAACTTGAGGTTGTTTCTTCAGAAAGTGTGTCGTATGCTCATTACCATTAACATGAAAAGTGACATTGCCTTTGTTTCAATCAATAATAGCCCCTGCAATATTCAAAAATGGTCTACCAAGGATGATCAACATACTGTCGTCCTCGGGAATATCAAGAATAACAAAGTTCGCTAAGATAGTAACGTTTGCAACCACAACAGACACATCCTCGCAAATGCCGATGGGTATAGCAGTTGATTTATGAGCCAATTGCAAAGAGATTTCAGTAGGTGTCAACTTATTCAAATCAAGTCTACAATATAAAGAGAAAGTCATAACACTAACACCAGATCCAAGATCACATAAAAGCAGTTTTAACATAGTTTCTTTTAATGGAGCATGGTATAGTTGGTACTCCTGGATCTCCAAGTTTCTTTGGTATTCCACCCTTAAAAGTATAATTAGCAAGCATGGTGGAAATTTCAGCTTCAGGTATCTTTCTTTTATTTGTAATAATAGCTTTCATATACTTAGCATAAGGAGGCATTTTAAGCATATCAGTCAAACGCATACACAAAAAGATAGGTCTAATCATTTCAGCAAAGTGCTCAAAATCCTCATCATCCTTTTTGTTGGAAGGCTTAGGGGGAAAGGGCATGGGTTTATGTGTTTCCTAGCAACAAAGTCTCTCTTATCATAACGTTGATTCTTTGATTGTGGGTTATCAAGATCAATAGCAGGTTCAATCTCTACATCATTACTAGGTTTAGCTTCAACATGAACATCATCATTAACATTATCACTAGGTTCATGTTCATTACCAGATTGTGTCTCAACATCAGAAATAGAAGTATCATTGGGATTCTCAGCTGTGTCTACAACAGGTTCACTAGAAGCATGCAAAGTCCTATTAGTTTTCTTTTTCTTTTTATTAGAAGGACTAGGTGCACCAGTATTAATTCTCTGAGAATCCTGCTCAGTTCTCTTCGGATGGCCCTCAGGATAGAAAGGTTCCTGGGTCATCTTACCACCTCTAGTCATAACCCTAACAGCATTATCAGTATTCTTATTATTTAACTCATTAAGCAAATCATCCCATGTCTTAAGTATTTTTTCTACTTGAGTTGTAACCATGGAAGCATGTTTGCTAATAAGCTTAAGATCATTCACAGTACTACTCATATAATCACCCAAGTGGTCAAGCATGTAAGCATTACATTTCAATTGTCTACTAACATAAGCATTGAAAGTTTCTTGTTTAACAATGAAATTATCAAACTCATCCAAGCATTGACTAGCAGACTTATTATGAGGAGTATCACCTTCATCAAATCTACGGAGAGAGTTTACCTCTACTACCTGTGTCGGGTTGTCAAGACCATGTATTTCTTCAATAGGTGGTAAATTATTAACATCTTCACCTCTAATACCTTTTTCTTTCATAGATTGCTTTGCCTCTTGCATATATTTAGGACTGAGAAATAGAATACCCCTTTTCTTCCGAGTTGGTTTAGGAGTTGGTTCAGGAAGTGTCCAATCATTATCATTACTCAATATATTATTCAATAGCAATTCAGCTCGCTCAACAGTTCTTTTCCTGAAACACAACCAGCACAACTATCCAGATGGTCTCTGGAAGCATCGGTTAGTCCATTATAAAAGATATAAAGTATTTCATTTTTCTTGAAAGGATGATCACGCAAAGCATTAAGTAATTGGAGAAGCCTCCCCCAAGCTTGTGGGAGACTCTTTTCTTCAATTTGCACAAAATTAAATATTTACCGTAAGGAAACTTATTTCTTATGAGCGGGGAAATATTTTGCAGAGAAGTAGTAAATCATATCCTGGGGACTACGCACACAACCAGGAGTAAGAGAATTAAACCATAACTTAGCATCACCCTTTAATGAGAAAGGAAACAATTTGAGAATATAATAATAGCGAATTTTTTCCTCATGAGCAAATAGGGTGGCTATATCATTCAATTTAGTAAGGTGTGCCACAACAGTTTCGGATTCATAACCATAGAAAGGATCGGATTCAACCAAAGTAATTAACTCAGGATCGACAGAGAATTCATAGTCCTTATTAGTAACAAAGATAGGTGAAGTAGCAAAATTGGGATCATATTTCATTCTAGCATTCAAGGATTTTTCTTTTAGCTTAGCTAACAATTTCTTAAGATCCTCTCTATCATTGCAAGCAAAGAAGTCTCTAGCAGTTTCTTCATCCATAACATAACCCTCAGGTACAACAGGCAATTCATTTCTAGGGGGAGAATCATAATCTTCAGTTTCAATAATATCATCAGTTTCAGTCATTTCATTCTCTCTAACCCTAGCAAGTTGTTCATCAAGAAATTCACCTAGTGGCACAGTATTATCAAGCAGAGAAGTAGTTTCATCATAAGCATCATGCATAGCAGAAGTGGCATCATCAATAACATGCGACATATCGGAATCAATAGAAGGTGTAGGTGTCGCTAGTTTACTCAAAACAGAAGGAGAATCAAGTGCAGAGCAAGATGGCAGTTCCTTACCTCCCCTCGTAGTTGAGGGATAGATCTTGGTTTTGTTGTCTTTCAGATTCCTCATAGTGATCAACAGATATAAATCCCAAGTGACTCAGAGAATAGAGCTATGCTCCCCGGCAACGGCACCAAAAAAAGGTCTTGATAACCCACAAGTATAGGGGATCGCAATAGTTTTCGAGGGTAGAGTATTCAACCCAAATTTATTGATTCGACAGAAGGGGAGCCAAAGAATATTCTCAAGTATTAGCAGCTGAGTTGTCAATTCAACCACACCTGAAAGACTTAATATCTGCAGCAAAGTATTTAGTAGCAAAGTAATATGGAAGTAACGGTAACAGTGGCAAAAGTAACAGTAGCAGTTTTGTAGAAATCGTAACAGTGGCAACAGAAAAGCAACCGAGCAAAGATCAATATATGAAAAGCTCGTAGGCAATGAATCAATGATGGATAATTATGTCGGATGGCATTCATCATGCAACAGTTATAACATAGGGTGACATAGAACAAGCTCCAATTCATCAATATAATGTAGGCATGTATTCCGAATATAGTCATACGTGCTTATGGAAAAGAACTTGCATGACATCTTTTGTCCTACCCTCCCGTGGCAGCGGGGTCCTATTGGAAACTAAGGGATATTAAGGCCTCCTTTTAATAGAGTACCATACCAGAGAATTAGCACTTCGTGAATACATGAACTCCTCAAACTACGATCATCACCAGGAAGTGTCCCGACTATTGTCACTCCGAGGTTGCTAGATCATAACAGTTAGTAGGTGACTATAACTTGCAATATTGGATCAAGATCAAAAATATATTCATGAAAACATAATAGGTTCCTATCTGAAATCATGGCACTCGGGCCCTAGTGACAAGCATTAGCCATAACAAAGTCATAGAAACATCAATCTTAGAACATAGTGGATACTAGGGATCAAACCCTAACAAAACTAACTCGATTACATGGTAAATCTCATCCAACCAATCATTGTCCAGCAGGCCTACGATGGAATTACTCACGCATGGCGGTGAGCATCATGAAATTGGTGATGGAGGATGGTTGATGATGACAATGGCGATGGACTGCCCTCTCCGGAGCCTAAAACGGACTCCAGATCTTCCCTCCTAAGAAAGAACAGGGCTTGGCGGCTGCTCCGTATCGTAAAACACGATGAATCCTTCTCTCTATTTTTTTTCTTCCGAAGGTGAATATATGGAGTTGGAGTTGAGGTCGGTGGAGGTCCAGGGGGCCCAAAAGGTCAAAGGGCGCGCCCCCCGCCCTTGTGGCTAGGGTGTGGGCCCCTTCGGTTGATTCTTTCGCCAATATTTTTTATGAATTCCAAAAATCATCTCCGTGAAGTTTCAGGTCATTCCGAGAATTTTTATTTCTGCACAAAAATAACACCATGACAATTCTGCTGAAAACAGCGTCAGTCCGGGTTAGTTCCATTCAAATCATGCAAACTAGAGTCGAAAATAAGGGCAAAAGAGTTTGGAAAAGTAGATACGATGGAGACGTATCAGGCCTCCCCATGCCAACATCATCACCGACAAGTGGGTGTTCTGCCACGAGACATGCCCCGACGGTTCTCTTGAGTGCTATAAGGTGCGCTGGGTGGTGCGTGGTTTTCGATAGTGAGCCGGCATGGACTTCACCGACACCTTCGCTTCGGTTGTCAAACCAGGCACGATTTGTGCGGTGCTTCCGTTGGCCGTCTCGAGTGCCTGGCTGGTACACCAGCCGGACATGTCCAACGCCCTCCTGCATGGTCATCTAGATGAGCAGGTGTTCTGTCATCAGCCTACTGGATTCGTCAATGCCGCATACCCGGACCATGTGTGTGCTTGCTCTCCCGTTTGCTCTATGGGTTGAAGCAGACACCCCGGGCATGGTATCCACGTATCGCAGCCTTCCTTCAATAGTTGGGGTTTCGGTACACCTGATCCGACGCCTCACTATTCATCTATCATCAGGGAGCCGCCACTGCGTATCTCCTCCTATATGTCGATGACATCATACTGACAGCATCATCTTCTGCGCTGCTCTAGCAGATCACTGCTCGTCTCAGTGCCGAGTTTGCCCTTAAGGACTTGGGGGCCCTGCATTACTTCCTCGGCATCGAGGTTGTCCGCCGCACCACAGGCTTCTTTCTGCATTAGCAAAAGTATGCCCACGAGCTTCTAGAGCGAGCTGGCATCCTTAACTGCAAGCCCGCTTCCACACCGGTTGACATGAAGGCCAAGGTGTCCACCTCGAGGGATCTCCGGCGTCCAACACTGCCTTCTACCGCTCCATTGTCGGCGCCCTCCAGTATCTCACGCTCACGCAGCTGGATTTGCAGTACGCTATGCAGTAGGTGTGCCTTCACATGCACTCCCCTCGTGACACTCATTGGACTCTGGTGAAGTGTATTCTTCGGTATATACGTGGCACCATGGCTATGTGTCTCACCCTGACGGCTTCCTCCACCATCGACCTTGTCGCCTACTCCAATGTCGACTGGGCTGGCTGCCCCGACACTCGTCGATCTACATATGGCTACTGTGTCTACCTTGGACCCTCGCTGATATCGTGGTTGTCTAAACGACAACCTACGGTTTCTCGCTTGAGTGCTAAGGCGGAGTACCTGGTTGTGGCCAATGCCGTTGCAAAGTGCTCCTGGCTACGTCAGCTACTTCAGGAGCTATTGTGTGAGGTTCCCAAGGCCACGATTGTCTACTGTGACAACGTCTCAGCGGTCTACCTCCCGGCCAACACTGTTCATCATCGACGAACAAAGCACATTGAGCTCGACATTCACTTTGTTCGTGAGCAGGTTGGGCTTGGCCGCATTCGAGTTCTGCATGTGCCCACGATCAGCAGTTCACCGATGTCATGACGAAGGGTTTACATTGCATGTACGTATATAGGTCTGAGTTTTGTATATTGCACTTGTCACGTCTCTCTCCCCTTGTATGTATCTTGGGAGACAAGACAACATGTGCATCCCCTTGTATATATATATGTGCCTAGTGCACGATCAATGGAATTACCGATGCATGCAATCCCTCTCTTTCCAACTTACACAGATCATGGCGCTGATGGATGGCTGCAGTCATTTTCATAGGTGCATGCCCCAGCGCATTTTCGATGTTCCTCCAGGGAGAGCTCTCTGGACTCCATCGCGACATAAGCCGTAGCATGATCTCATTCATGATCCGGATTTGGAACTTGATGTTGCTAACAAATCTGTGGGTCCATCGTGAAAATCTACTCGCCCCGCGCTTAAGCTTGCCACCCAGCCTTTTGAAGGGGTTGGAGAAAGCTTGGCTCCAACTAAGCAGGGATCAAGGATTTCACTGTGGACATTTCTGCACTGCAAAGATCCGATATAAAATGAAACAAAGTAAGCCAGGGAGTATTTAACAAAAAACTACCATAATTCGTGGAACCGTGCCTACAAACTACCACTTTACAAATTTATGCCGAAAACCACCATTTTCTCACTAATCTTTGACTAAAAACTACCAAGTCTGAAAAGATCCCGATTCGACTCGTTTAAACGTGTTTCTGACTAGTTGAGCCCACACATAAGCGGGCTAAAAAAGCAATCAGGTCCCTAGTATTTTTTCAAATAGCATAAGCCGGCATGCAGCGGCGGCGGCCGCAAGTAGCAGCGACGGCATGCATCGACGGTGCCTTAGCTCGGGCTGCGTCCGTGAGCTAACTAGCTCCGGCTAGCGGCGGTACGCACGGGAGCAGCTAGCTCTGGCTGTGTCCGTCCGTGGTGCGTGGAAGCTAGTTAGCTCCGCCCGCCCAAGGAGCAGCAGCGAAGACAATAGTCGTCGTCCGCCTGAGAACACCAGCGGCAAGGAGCAAAGCGCGGCCAACGGAGGAGCAGACACCAGCAGCGGCTGGCCGCAGCCGGCGCTAGAGCGCGGGCCTCGAGGCGCTGCTCGACGACGGTGGCCATGTCCACCACGGAGAGCGCCATGAACGAACTCGGATGGTTGTTGCTATGGCCGCCGCCAAACATGGTCGGCGTAAAGTGACTCGATTGCTTTTTTTCAAAATTAATAGGGATCTGATTGCTTTTTTGCGAAACTTACGGGGACTAGATTGCCTTTTTTAGGAAGATATAGGAAGAGCAAGAAGATAGACACTAACGTGTGGGCCAACTCTATCATAGTCGAATTTAAACGAGTCGAATCGGGCTTTTTTCAGACTTGATAGTTTTTAATCAAGAATTAGTAAGAAGATGATAGTTTTGGACACAAATTTGTAAAGGGGTAATTTGTAGGCATGGTTCCACGAATTGTGGTAGTTTTTAGTTAAATACTGTAAGTCTGGTAACCTGCGTTGGAGAAAGGCTTGAATGCACAGCTGCCTATGAGGTTACATCATATGAAGTGCAAATGCCAGACGCAGTGGAGAAAATAATTCTTCGCAATTGAGGAGGATAGATCTTGATTTAGTGGACATCCCCGGTGAGATAGTCAGTGGCAACATTCAACAGGCAAAGGATGAGGTTTCTTTGGCAACTTGCATTGAACATTGTCCGTCGTTGCTTGGGCAGGAAAACAGTGCACGCTTCATGATTTTGCCTTTTTTTTCCAAAAAGAAGATGATTTTTACTTTACTTTATACCTAGGCACACTGTTCATCTCTAATCTATTCATAGCCATACATTGTTAGGCATGGCCTCCATACACTAGTGGCCTAATTTATCTGCCGCCGTAGAAATGCTATGATCAGACATTTCGTCTGTATTCGGGAGAAAAACATCACTGTGTTCTTGTTCTTGATTCGATAGCTTTATTTAGGTTTCACATACTCTGGAACACACATAGAATATACCTTGGTTGCCGAGGGCCTAACTTTCTTTGCATGTACAGACAAGGTATATTTGGCCGAACGGGAGACTACTACTGCGAAGGCCGAATTCATGCAGAACGTAAGATATATATTGACCTCACTAAACAAACAAGATGCCTACCCTGCATGTGTACGTGCTCGATCTATACTGATTCTATATAGAGCATACCGGCTGTTGAATTATCTACATGCATGGTACAAAAGTTCTTGGCCTAACCAGTGATGTGTGCTGGTATGTCAGCACATATTTTCTTATGCTTAGTTATTTCAGATGACTGACCCGGTCAAAAACATAAAAAGAAAAAATACCCCCTCTGTCCTATAATATAAGAACGTTTTTTACACGCCTTCAAGATGTGCTAAAGATATCAAGAGGATTCCTTCCCTTGGAGAATCTGAATTTCGTAGCTTAATTATTACCTGATGTTGAAACGAAAATTATACACTGCCTGATGCGATCGCTGTGAAATGCCCATGGTTAGTGTGCGATATGATGTGATGTAAAATTTGGCTGGCTCTATGTGTTGCTGGCTAGGCTATGTAGCTAGGGCTAAGGGTGTGGATGTAACTCAAGCCGACACCACATGAACCTAGCGAGCGAGCTGTGGAGATGAAATGACAGGTAGCTAGCTACTTGCCCAAAGATATGATTGAAAAGTAAACACTTTAGCTTTGTTCGTTTAATCCCCGCCCCCGCTGGGATCGGCGGGGTTTTGGCCTAATCCACGTGCTTTTGACCCCGGTCGGGATAGGATCCCGACCTACCTTATATGCGTCTTCGGTTAAACCCGGCCGGGTTGATATCCCATCCAAATTCACCCCAAACCACAGGGATTCCACTGGGTTTTCACCCACGTCTCCCCACCCGTGGAACAAAACCAGTCGTCTCAGTCTTCTCGGCTCGAAAGAAAAAGGAGGAGCGGGCGAGAGCGGCGGCGGCGCCGACGCCGACAGGGAAGAACTAGGCGACGGCGAGGGGCCGGAGCGGGCGATCTCTCTCCTCCATTGAAGACCGGCTGCTGCGCCATCCTTCTACCTCGCCCCACTCTCCCCAAGTCAGCAGCCGATCTGCGACCCTCTTCTTCCATACCCGGCGCGAGCTCGGCGGCCGCACCAACCTACTCCGGTGGCCCTCCCCAACGTTTCTATGCCGGTAAGATCTTCTCCCCCACCCTTGTTTCCTTCCTCTCCCCCCTTTTGATTTCTAGCGTTTCCCGTCCCCTTTTCCACCGGTGATAAGGGCCGTCTTGCCGGCGAGGCTCCACCTCTCCTCTCTGCTTACTACAGCTTCCCAGTACCCTCCTCTGTACTTGCTCTACCTGTGATTTGGTGCAAATGGTGTACCTAGTTGAATCTAACCAAATCTGCTACATAGTCGAATCTTTTTGTCAATGTCATTAGCAGTGCACATATATGCTACTAGTAATCTAGTATTTATTTGTCCCTGAGATTCAGTACTATATTTGCAGCTACCTGTAGAGAATCAACAAGATGCAATTGTAGCTATATAGTTTTGTCAATGATATCCTTGGGAGGTGAGAAAAGTTGAGTTTTATGTAACTGAGGTGAACATCAACTACATGAATTTTTTCTGATAGTGGGGGTGAAGAGAAATTTAGGTAAAATGCTCTGAGATCAAGGCATCTTGAAGCCATGCAACTACGACAGTGCATTTTACTAATTTAGATGCAGAAAGTTTTACTTGTCAGAACATATAGAATATATTGAGATGTGTAGACATAAAATGTTTTTGTAATAAGAGAAAAAAATATATTGCCTCCATTAGAACAATAACTGTTTCATACCACTTTATGTTGCTTGACCTGACTTGTATGTGCTACATTAGAACGATAACTGTTTCATACTACTTTCGATGTCTAAATCTGCATTTTGCCTCCATTTTCTGTAGGCCAGCTTCACCGCCTCACAGCCGCAGCAAGACCCCGCTTGGGGCAGCATCGTGAAGACTAAGGTATATTAATCTTGATGTACATACTTGGTTTTCTTTGTACCCTACTGGGACTCGCATCTTCATCTAGCTCACATGAACCTCCCTTGTTCATCTAGTAACCTGAAGCTGATGGCTCAAGTAGCCCACATGAACCTCCCTTGTTCTCTTATTTCCTTGCAAGATCATCTAGAATATGCAAGAATCCCCCTTGTAGCTATTTTCATGCATACTGGTCTTGAACACCCAGAATATGTGTAGTGTGTGCATCCATTGGTATCCGCCAGATTTCATAACTTCTTATCTGAAATTTGATTTCCCTAGAATGCACCATGATAAATGCTTATGAGATGAGAATCCATTCATGTACATCATCTTATCTTGTCCTTTTTATGTACTTATCTTGTCCTTTCTTTGTCCTGTTTTCCCCTGATTATGACTGTAATGGAAGCTCTTATTTATACAGTGCATATTGGAACTGAATTGATCTATCTCCGCATTTCATTTAATTTTGCTTTGCCCTCCTTTTGCAAGTATTATTTTGTACCAAAGAAAGAAATCTTTTTTTTTGCGGGGAAAGAAAGAAAGAAATCTTTGTTCATAAACTTGTGATTTTGGTACTGTTCTCTGAAAGTAGACCATAGTTTTTTGTGGTCATACGAATTTAGTGTATTCTTACACGATGTATAACGTTGTATCATTGATATATATGCCTGGTTGTTCATTTCTAATATTATTATTCTGTGCTGCTATTTGTAGCTTTCCATTGGAAGATCATTTGTTTAGTGGATATGGATGCGATGTTGCTGCACATTTGATCCGTGAAATTTAGAAATCAATGCACGATTATCTTATGATCTTTCTTTGCTAGCTGGTCATCAATGCTTTGATATCAGTCCTTTGATGTGGACTGACCGCCCTTTTTTGCCAATGCAGTGCATCAATCACTACGGAAGCGACATCGGCGAGATTAGAGTCGTCTGTTCTATACAGCAATAATTTGATCATGGTCGGAAATATAATAATATTGTACATCGGTGCTTGTTGATTAGGGTCGTTTTTTGACTTCTAAATATTCAGAATTCATGTTATAGTTTGATATTTTTTCTTCTAAAATATCAACTTGCAGCAAGCTTCTCATATAATGTTTTGTTCTGACGCAACAAAAATACTGTTATGCGGATTTGGTGCTTGGATGTATGAAATTTATAGCAAGTTTGTTGTGTGTGTGATGTTCTTTTGATTTGGTGCAAAGAACAACGATAGGAGGTTTAGTTGATTTGGTGTTGAAGTGTACAAAGGCCATTGATGGGAGGTTGCCGGGGACTAACCGAACACGTATTGTTGTACAGGGATTAGCAGGGTTTGTTGGTTAGGGGATTGGGTGACAAGGTGGGGATCACCAAATCCCTGTGTGGGTCTAATCCCCTAGAGGTTTGGTTCCAGTGGAACCGAACAAAGCCTTAAGAAAATGGTTTCCGTGAATTCCGTGAAACGCAAAGATACTCTCAACCGTTATCACCAGTGCCGGTGAAAACTGAACCTGAGGGTCGTGCGCTATTGATATACTTTTGATACACAGGAGATCACTCAAGAGTCTCGGTTTCTTTTCGAAAAGGGGATAGACACGGCCTGTGCCTGTGCACTATTGTGATGCACATATCCAATCGATGTTATTATTGCATTATCATTCTTAAGTACATCTGCTGTATTCCTAGGATTCATTTGAAATTCCTCCCAACCAAAATATGAATCATAGCATGCTTGTATAACTTGAAGAGGCCGGCTCGTCCTAATACTAGTTGAGTGGGAGTGCATGCAAAATCTCCAAGCCCTAAGAAATGAAAAAGGTACTGTACGAGATAAAACACACGTAATCCTAGCCACGAAGTGCTTATGTTAACGACACCTCTTTTTCCAAAACCAAAACGGCGCTTTCGGCTAGCGGGTGATCCGTAATCCACACGGACACACGTACTTTACTGCGACGAGTCTACTACTTCGTCTACGCGTCATCGTGTTGAGGGCGAGGCAATTGTGTGGCTGACGGCCGGGTCCAAAGACACTCCCCACGCCCTTCCCCGCGCACCGCCTGCTCGGGGAAATGCCAGCGCCATGCGCCCACAGCACAGTGCACCTGCACGCCGCCCTTAAAGCTTCACTCCTCTGCTTACTGCCTCCCTCCCCTGCAGCTCCCACTCACTAGATATTGCGCTTGCGCTTGCGGGAGCGACCAGTGACCAGTGCCACCCACCTCGCCCATGGCCTGCTGTTTCCTGGTGGCATAGTCATAGTGAGTGGGGAAGGAGGTCCATGGCACTCTGTTTCTTGCCGCCAGTCTAGTCTAGCAAGTGTTTCGCTGTGCTGCCCGAGGCCCGAGCTCCTGCCTGGGTAAGGGTTTGTTTCTCGCGTATGGCAATGGTGACGGTGGCGCACTTCTTGCTCCCGATTCTTCTATTTGCCGTCGTGAGCTCGGCTGTGGCAGCGACGGAGCAAAAGGAGACCGAGGCGGCGGCGCTGCGGGAGTTCAAGCGCGCGCTGGTGGACGTCGACGTGCGCCTTTCGAGCTGGGACGACGCGGCGAGCCCGTGCGGGTGGGCCGGCATTGCCTGCTCCGTCGCACGTGAGGTGACCGGCGTCACGCTCCACGGGCTCGGCCTCGGTGGAGCGCTCTCCCCCGCCGTCTGCGCGCTCCCGCGGCTCGCCGTGCTCAACGTGTCCAAGAACGCGCTGTCCGGCCCCGTCCCCGCAGGGCTCGCCGCGTGCCGCGCGCTGGAGGTGCTCGACCTCAGCACCAACTCCCTCCACGGCGCCGTCCCGCCAGAGCTCTGCGCGCTCCCGTCCCTCCGCCGGCTCTTCCTCAGCGAGAACCTGCTCACCGGCGAGATCCCCGCCTACATCGGCAACCTCACCGCCCTGGAGGAGCTCGTCATCTACACCAACAACCTCACCGGCGGGATCCCCGCGTCCGTCCGCACGCTGCAGCGGCTCCGTGTGGTCCGCGCGGGTCTCAACGACCTTTCCGGCCCGATCCCGGTCGAGATTAGCGAGTGCAGCAGCCTGGAGGTGCTCGGGCTCGCGCAGAACAGCCTCGCCGGGACGCTGCCCCGCGAGCTCTCCCGGCTCAAGAACCTCACCACGTTGATCCTGTGGCAGAACGCCTTGACCGGCGAGATCCCACCGGAGCTGGGGAACTGCACGAACCTGGAGATGCTGGCGTTGAACGACAACGCCTTCACCGGCGGCGTGCCGAGGGAGCTCGGGGCGCTGCCCATGCTCGTAAAGCTCTACATTTACCGGAACCACCTGGACGGCACCATCCCAAAGGAGCTCGGGAACCTGCAGAGCGCCGTGGAGATTGACCTGTCAGAGAACAAGCTGACAGGAGCCATCCCGAGCGAGCTCGGCAAGATACAGACGCTACGGCTGCTCCACCTCTTCGAGAACCGCCTGCAAGGCAGCATCCCGCGGGAGCTGGGCAAGCTGGGTGTCATAAGGAGAATAGACCTGTCCATCAACAACCTCACCGGCGCAATTCCGATGGAGTTTCAGAACCTGCCCTGCTTGGAGTACCTGCAGCTGTTCGACAACCAGATCCATGGTGCCATCCCTCCTTTGCTAGGGGCGAGAAGCACACTGTCGGTGCTGGATTTGTCGGACAACCGGTTGACGGGCAGCATCCCGCCGCACCTGTGCAGGCACCAGAAGCTCATCTTCTTGAGCCTGGGGTCAAACCGTCTCATCGGCAACATCCCTCCGGGAGTGAAGGCTTGCAAGACCCTGACCCAACTCCGGCTGGGGGGTAACATGCTGACGGGGAGCCTGCCCGTGGAGCTGTCGGCGATGCAGAACCTGTCGGCGCTTGAGATGAACCAGAACCGCTTCTCAGGCCCGATACCGCCTGAGGTCGGCAAGTTCAGGAGCATAGAGAGGCTCATTCTGTCGGGGAATTACTTCGTCGGACAGGTCCCCGCTGGCATTGGCAACCTCACGGAGCTTGTCGCCTTCAATATATCATCCAACCAGCTCACCGGACCCATTCCTCGGGAGTTGGCAAGGTGCACAAAGCTACAGAGGCTTGATCTCAGCAGAAACTCCTTCGCCGGCCTCATTCCTAAGGAGATCGGCACACTGGTGAACCTGGAGCAGCTCAAGCTATCAGACAACAGTCTGAATGGCACCATTCCTGCAAGTTTTGGAGGCCTTTCCCGGCTCACGGAGCTGCAGATGGGAGGCAACCGTCTGTCCGGCTCTGTGCCGGTTGAGCTTGGCAAACTCAATGCCCTCCAGATTGCTCTAAATCTCAGCTACAACATGCTATCCGGTGAGATCCCAGCTCAGCTAGGGAACTTGCGGATGCTGGAATACCTCAACTTGAACAACAATGAGCTTCAAGGAGAGGTTCCTTCCTCCTTCACTGAACTCTCAAGCCTCATGGAGTGCAACCTTTCCTACAATAATCTTGTTGGGTCGCTTCCCAGCACCCTGCTGTTCCAGCACCTGGACAGCAGCAACTTCCTTGGGAACAATGGCCTCTGCGGTATCAAAGGAAAAGCTTGTTCACATGCAGCCTACGCAAGCAATGAAGCAGCAGCACGCAACAAGCGGTTTCTTAGAGAGAAGATCATCAGCGTTGCCTCTATCATCGTCATATTGGTTTCATTGGTGCTGATTGCACTTGTCTGCTGGCTCTTAAAATCCAACATGCCCAAGCTTGTATCAACTGAAGAGCGCAAGACTGGGTTTTCTGGTCCTCACTACTTTCTTAAGGAGCGGATAACCTATCGGGAGCTTTTGAAAGCCACCGGGAGCTTCTCGGAGAGTGCTGTGATTGGAAGGGGTGCTTCTGGCACAGTCTACAAGGCTGTCATGCCTGATGGCCGACGAGTTGCAGTGAAAAAGCTCAGATGTCAAGGAGAAGGTTCCAGTGTCGACAGAAGCTTCCGAGCCGAGATAACTACCCTTGGAAATGTCAGGCACCGCAACATCGTCAAACTCTATGGTTTCTGTTCCAACCAGGACTCCAATCTTATACTGTATGAGTACATGGAAAATGGTAGCCTTGGAGAGTTGCTTCATGGCACCAAGGACGCATACCTCCTGGACTGGGACACACGGTACCGGATCGCCTTCGGGGCTGCTGAAGGCCTACGCTACCTTCACAGCGATTGCAAGCCAAAGGTGATTCACCGTGACATTAAATCCAATAACATACTGCTCGATGAGATGATGGAGGCTCATGTGGGAGACTTTGGTTTGGCAAAAATCATCGACATTTCCAACAGCAGGACCATGTCCGCTGTAGCCGGTTCATACGGTTACATTGCCCCAGGTTCGATTTATTTACTGAACTGTTGCACTAGGAATTACCGTTATGCGGTTTATGGCTTCTAATTATGTGCTTCTTGTGATGCAGAGTATGCTTTCACCATGAAGGTGACTGAAAAGTGTGATATTTATAGTTTCGGGGTGGTTTTGTTGGAACTAGTGACTGGGCAATGTGCAATTCAGCCTCTTGAGAAAGGAGGAGATCTTGTCAATTTGGTGAGGCGGACAATGAACAGCATGACACCAAATTCTCAAGTTTTTGACAGCAGACTCGATCTCAACTCAAAGAGGGTTGTGGAAGAAATGAATCTGGTGATGAAGATTGCATTGTTCTGCACCAGTGAATCACCATTGGATAGGCCTAGCATGCGAGAAGTGATATCAATGTTGATTGATGCTAGGGCCTCTTCTTGTGATTCATTCTCATCTCCAGCATCAGAGTCACCTATTAAAGATGATTCTTCCTTTAGGCTTTAGAGGTATGATGAAATGATTTTATGATTTTGCTAAGGAGCTCAACAAGCAGCCTAGCTCCATCCTTATATTTTACTCCCTCTGTAAACAAATATAAGAGCGTTTAGATTATTACTTTAGTGATCTTATATTTCTTTACGGAGGGAGTATTCTGTAATCAGATAGTAATAGCTATTAGGTGGAAGAATAAATATGCTCACATGAAGTCTATCTTGTTACTTGACAGGCAAATATCTTCAGGCTTTTACCACTCATCTATCAAGGAAGGATCCATGGATTAACTAAGTACATAGCTAAAGACCATCTAGTGTATGCCTGAGCTTCGGGATGGAACAGGAAATCTATCATTCTGACCTAGATTAACCAGAGAAGCATTTGAAGTTGTATACTCCGAAGACAGATAATTCAAGGCGCTCCTTCTACGGAACACCCCAGATAGGCCGATAGGTTCAGCTCCGACAGTCGTTAAACGGACCACTCGCGCCTAAGACTGATACCGTAGCGATAGCAGTGTACTGTACATACTGCAAACAGCATACTAACATTTTTTTTTCGATGAACAGGGAGGCCTCTCCCCGGTTCCATTAACTCAGAATGAAACCATACAGCGTTGTCCCCTTACATACCAGCTACTTGTCTCGAGAGGTTCAGGTTTTATTACAAACCAGGCATGACAGCAAGGCTAACAAGACTAGAAGAAAGGCAGAGGAAGATAAAAACTGGCCTAAGGTATGTCAGGCTACAAGAGTCCAGCATCTCCGACCGCGCGACGGAACGTGACAGCTGCAGCTCACATCATGATCGCGTCAACACCCTTTCTGAACTTGAGCGGGGGCGCCAGAGCCACCTGAGGAGACCAACAGATCGCGGGCGTGGACACCGGGCTGAGCTCACCCTGTGCGTTCGGTTTATTCGGTTTACATGGTTCGGTTTATATGGTTTTTCGGTTTGTACGGTATTAATACTTCGGTAAATATAGTATGAAATTAAAATATGGTTCGGTTTCGGTATATACCAAATTATTTCGGTATGGTTTCGGTATATACCATAAAAACCAAAGTTGACGCGAATTTAAAAATGACGTAATAATAATTTGCAAATTTATGACTCAAAACACATACTATTTTACACAAATAGTATATAACTATATATATAAGAATATATGCATGTATTAATTCATCTGTTGATGGTTATGGACGTGCTTAGCATTTTAAAAAGAGAAAAATGACTATGTTACAAGAAAATTTTACATGCTTATTAGTGAATTTGACTCATGTACAAGAAAAATGACAACTTGTATGGTTGTTCATCTCAAGAAATATAAATTTATTTTTACTTCGGTTTATTCGGTTAACCGTTCGGTTTTTTGGTATATACCATAAAAACCAAAGTTCAAATCGGTATGAAAAGTTCATACCATACCGAAACCAGAAACCATAAAAACCATAAAATCAGTTCGGTTCGGTTTATTTTCGGTATAGTTTTTCGGTTCGGTTTTGAAATGCATAGGGTGAGGCTGAGCATCGCCTTGCCGTTGGTGTCTCTTTTCTTGGTTGGGGAGTGGAAGCCTTCATCTTCTGAGATTTTGAGGTTCCCCCAGCTTGCACCTCCATCAAACCATGTGCCCTTTATATTCAGCCACTCAGGATCATCAAAGGTTGTTGGAGCAGCTTCATCAACGCCTCCAAGAAAGTCTCCATCAGGGCCTTGTCCACCTCTGGGGTCAGAATCCCTCAGAATTTGACCATTCTGTGGATCAGTCCCCAAACCTGAGTAATAGAAGTCCAAATGGTGTTATTGAAAATCATAGAGTTTCATGTTTTTTGTTAGAAATCCAGAAGCGGGCCACGGATTCAAAGTTCGCGTCCATAGTTTTTTGGAAAAAACGACTGACAAAAGACCAAATGTTCTTGGCTACAACACAGTTAAAAAACAGATGGCGATTAGTCTCATTCTCAGCACAAAATACACAATCTACAGGTTTGATTATGTGTCTTTTCCTCAGGTTATCCCTAGTCATAAGCTTATTCTTGGAAAACAACCAAAGGAAAACATGCATCTTGGGTGGTACTGCCAGTTTCCACACCGCAGGTAGGAACAGAGGCTGCACACCTCTAAAGTTGATCACATGGTACAGAGAGCTAGATGAATAGATCCCTTTGTTTTCAAGTTGCCAAATCAGAGAGTCGGGGTCATTGCTAAAGTTAATGTCTTTAGCTATCTCCATCAGCTGATACAACTGTTCCATCATCCTATCATCAAAGACCTCTCTGACACTCTTGTTTTGCTCATTGCAAATCATGTAGATGTGCCAGAATTGGACTGCTAGTGGGGATGTGCCAAACCAAGTGTCCTCCCAGAATCTAATTTTATCCCCTACTCCTACCTTCCATCTGTATCCAAACTTCAAAGATTGGATGATGGATTTGACTCCTTTCCAAAACCTAGAGACACTAGTGGAGGAGCTTGGAGCAAAGAGATTGGTTTTGCCCCTCATATATTTTTGGTCTATCATGTTCCTTCAAGGTTTCTTTTCCCCTTCATAATATCTTTTGACCCAAGACCCTAGAAGGCAAAGGTTAATATCTTGCAGGTTTGGAATGCCTAGGCCTCCAAATTCCTTCTTCATGCAGACCAATTTCCAGTTAGCTAAGTGCAACTTCCTGTGGCCTTCAAAGTCATTCCACGGGCAGTTTGCCATTTGGGTGTTTATAATATCTATTGCCCATTTAGGGAATTTAAAGAAAGACAACAAATAAATAGGGATGCTAGCCAGTCAGGCCTGGATGAGGACTATTCTCCCTTTATAAGAAAGAAGTTTCCCCCTCCAGCCAGCAATCCTTTTCATGATCTTATCAATTAGTGGTTGGATGTCTTCTCTCCTAAGTTTATCATAGTGCAGAGTAATGCCCAGATATTTAATGGGGAAACACCCCTCAGCACACTCTAATGTATCCAGAAAATCCCCTACCTCAGCATTTTCCATATTAATAGGAATGAACTCACTCTTATTGTAATTGATTCTCATGCCAGAGATGTTCTCAAAGCAAGATAGAACCATTTTCAGGTTCATAGAATGATCTAAGTCCTTGTCCAGGAATAAGATGGTGTCATTAGCATATTGAAGACATAACCCCTCCAGGACAAACCTCGGGGCACAGGCCTTCAATCAATCTATGGTCAGTTGCTTTCATTAGCATCCTAGTGAGTACATCAACTACAAGGTTAAATAACAGGGGGGAAATGGTGCCCCCCTGCCTCAAACCTTTGCCAGTAAGGAAGAAATCACTCTCGGTATTGTTCAACTTCACCCCTACTGAACCCCCCTCTAGTGATCTGCAGGATCCAGTGGATCCATTTCTCCCCAAAGCCTCTGTTTCTAAGGAGTTCTTCAAGGAATTCTATATTCACTTTATCAAAAGCTTTTTCATAATCTAACTTAAGGACTAGACCCTGCCTCTTACTAGAATGAACAGAGTGTAGCACCTCATGTGTTGTGACCACACTCTCCAGGATATATCTACCTTTCAAAAAGGCAGATTGATTGTTGGCTATGAGTCTTTGCAGTATCATAGCTAGCCTATTAGTAAGTACTTTGGTGAAATTTTTAAAACTACAGTTGAGCAGGCTAATAGGTCTAAATTTCTTCATACTGGAAGCGTCAGCTTCTTTTGGGATCAAAGTTAGCATAGCAAAATTAAGCCTATGGATAGCCAGATCCCCACTATGGAAGACCTCAAACATGGCTATCAGGTCTTTTTTATTATGCCCCAAAAGTGCTGATAGAAGAAAAAGGGAATCCCATCTAGGCCAGGGCCCATCTGGGTAAGATTCAAAGACAACCCTTTTAATCTCTTCCTCAGAGAAGGAAGCTTCTAGAGTCTCATTCTCAGTAGTCTTAACTTTTCCTCACTAGAGAAGAAAGATGGATTTAAATGGAAACCTTCTCTATCTTCTTGTTTAAATAAGTTTTTATAGTAACTACGGGCTATATCAAGCATTCCTTTAATATCAGTGACTGGCCCTTGTGGTCCATCCAAGGAGTGGATGGTGGTTTTCCTCCTCCTTTGGTTTGCCACTACATGGAAATATTCAGTATTTCTATCTCCCTCTTTAATCTCTCTATCTCTATGTTGGGGAACGTAGTAATTTCAAAAGTTTCCTACGCACACGCAAGATTATGCTGATGCATAGCGACGAGAGGGGAGAGTATCGTCTACGTACCCTCGTAGACCGTAAGCGGAAGCGTTATGACAATGCGGTTGATGTAGTCGTACGTCTTCACGATCGACCGATCTGGCACCGAAGATACGACACCTCCGCGATCTGCACACGTTCAGCTCGGTGACGTCCCGCGAACTCACGATCCAGTAGAGCTTCGAGGGATAATTTCATCAACACGACGGTGTGATGATGGTGATGATGATGCTACCGGAACAGGGCTTCACCTAAGCACCGCTACGATATGATCGAGGTGGATTATGGTAGAAGGGGGCACCGCACACGGCTAAGGGATCAATGATCAACTTGTGTGTCTATGGGGTGCCCCCTGGCCACATATATAAAGAATGGAGGGAGGAGGAGGCCTGCCCTCATAGGCCGCGCCCAAAGTGTGGAGTCCTACTAGGACTCCCTAGTCCTAGTAGGATTCCACTTCCCACGTGGAATAGGAAAAAGGGAAGGGAGAAGGAGAAGGAAGGAAGGGGGCGCCCCCTTTCCCTAGTCCAATTTGGACCAGTCCATGGGGAAGGGGCGCGGGCACCCTTAAGGCCTTTCTCTCCTTTCCCGTATGGCCCATTAAGGCCCAATATGAATTCCCGTAACTCTCCGGTGCTCCGAAAAATACCCGAATCACTCGGAACCTTTCCGATGTCTGAATATAGCCTTCCAATATATCGATCTTTACGTCTCGACCATTTCAAGACTCCTCGTCATGTCCCCGATCTCAACCGGGACTCCGAACAAACTTCGGTCATCAAATCACATAACTCATAATACAAATAGTCACAGAACATTAAGCGTGCGGACCCTACGAGGTCGAGAACTATGTAGACATGACAGAGACTCATCTCCAGTCAATAACCAATAGCGGAACCTGGATGCTCATATTGGTTCCTACATATTCTATGAAGATCTTTATCGGTCAAACCGCATAACGATATATGTTGTTCCCTTTGTCATCGATATGTTACTTGCCCGAGATTCGATCGTCGGTATCTCAATACCTAGTTCAATCTCGTTATCGGCAAGTCTCTTTACTCGTTCCATAATGCATCATCCCATAACTAACTCATTAGTCACATTGCTTGCAAGGCTTATAGTAATTTACATTACCGAGAGGGCCCAGAGATATCTCTTCGATACTCGGAGTGACAAATCCTAATCTTGATCTATGCCAACTCAACAAACACCATCGGAGACACCTGTAGAGCATCTTTAGAATCACCCAGTTACGTTGTGACGTTTGATAGCACACAAGGTGTTCCTCCGGTATTCGGGAGTTGCATAATCCCATAGTCTGAGGAACATGTATAAGTCATGAAGAAAGCAGTAGCAATGAAACTGTAACGATCATCATGCTAAGCTAATGGATGGATCAAGTCAATCACATAATTCTCTAATGATGTGATCCCGCTTATCAAATGACATCTCTTTGTCCATGGCTAGGAAACTTGACCATCTTTGATTAACGAGCTAGTCAAGTAGAGGCATACTAGTGACACTTTGTTTGTTTATGTATTCACACATGTACTAAGTTTCTGGTTAATACAATTCTAGAATGAATAATAAACATTTATCATGATATAAGGAAATATAAATAACAACTTTATTATTGCCTCTAGGGCATATTTCCTTCAGTCTCCCACTTGCACTAGAGTCAATAATCTAGTTCACATCGTCATGTGATTTAACATGAATAGTTCACATCTTTATGTGATTAGTTCATATCTCCATGTGACTAACACCCAAAGGGTTTACTAGAGTCGATAATCTAGTTCACATCGCTATGTGATTAACACCCAAAGAGTGATCATGTTTGCTTGGGAGAGAAATTTAGTCAACGGGTCTGCCACATTGTGACGCCCCCTATTCAATAGTACACTAATCATACACGCAAATGTGTACGATCAAGATCAGGGACTCACGGGAAGATATCACAACACTGAAGGAAATATGCCCTAGAGGCAATAATAAAGTTATTATTTATTTCCTTATATCATGATAAATGTTTATTATTCATGCTAGAATTGTATTAACCGGAAACATAATACATGTGTGAATACATAGACAAACAAAGTGTCACTAGTATGCCTCTACTTGACTAGCTCGTTAATCAAAGATGGTTATGTTTCCTAACCATGAACAATGAGTTGTTATTTGATTAACGGGATCACATCATTAAGTGAATGATCTGATTGACATGACCCATTCCATTAGCTTAGCACCCGATCGTTTAGTATATTGCTATTGCTTTTCTTCATGACTTATACATGTTCCTATGACTATGAGATTATGCAACTCCCGTTTGCCAGAGGAACACTTTGTGTGCTACCAAACGTCACAACGTAACTGGGTGATTATAAAGGAGCTCTACAGGTGTCTCCAAAGGTACATGTTGGGTTGGCGTATTTCGAGATTAGGATTTGTCACTCCGATTGTCGGAGAGGTATCTTTGGGCCCTCTCGGTAATGCACATCACTTAAGCCTTGCAAGCATTGCAACTAATGAGTTAGTTGCGGGATGATGTATTACGGAACGAGTAAAGAGACTTGCCGGTAACAAGATTGAACTAGGTATGGGATACCGACGACCGAATCTCGGGCAAGTAACATACCGATAACAAAGGGAACAACGTATGTTGTTATGCAGTCTGACCGATAAAGATCTTCGTAGAATATGTAGGAGCCAATATGGGCATCCAGGTCCTGCTATTGGTTATTGACCGGAGACATGTCTCGGTCATGTCTACATTGTTCTCAAACCCGTAGGGTCCGCACGCTTAAGGTTTCGATGACAGTTATATTATGAGTTTATGAGTTTTGATGTACCGAAGGAGTTCGGAGTCCCGGATGAGATCGGGGACATGACGAGGAGTCTCGAAATGGTCGAGACGTAAAGATTGATATATTGGACGACTATATTCGGACATCGGAAAGGTTCCGAGTGATTCGGGTATTTTTCGGAGTACCGGGTAGTTACGGGAGAAGCAATGGGCCTTGATGGGCTTTAGTGGGAAGAGGAGAAAGGGCCAAGGGGCTGCTGCGCCCCCCCTCCCCTCTGGTCCGAATTGGACTAGGGAAAAGGGGGCCGGCCACCTCTCCTTCTCCTTCACTTCCTTCTCCCTTCCTCTCCTCTTGGTGGACTCCTACTAGGACTTGGAGTCCTAGTAGGACTCCACATCCTGGCCGCACCAAGCCTTGGCCGGCCTCCTCCTCCTCCATCCTTTATATACTGAGGCAAGGGGCACCCCATAGACACAAGTTGATCCACGTGATCATATTCTTAGCCGTGTGCGGTGCCCCCTTCCACCATAATCCTCGATAATATTGTAGCGGAGTTTAGGCGAAGCCCTGCTGCAGTAGTACATCAAGATCGTCACCACGCCGTCGTGCTGACGGAACTCTTCCCCGACACTTTGCTGGATCGGAGTCCGGGGATCGTCATCGAGCTGAACGTGTGCTAAAACTCGGAGGTGCCGTAGTTTCGGTGCTTGATCGATCGGGCCGTGAAGACGTACGACTACATCAACCAAGCGCTTCTGTTGTCGATCTACTAGGTATGTAGATCACACTCTCCCCTCTCGTTGTTATGCATCACCATGATCTTGCGTGTGCGTAGGAATTTTTTTGAAATTACTACGTTCCCCAACAAACACAACTCTACAAATAAAATAAGTCATACAAGCATCATATTACAAGCCGGTCTAAATCCTGTGGCGCAGGGGTCTGGGCCCATCACCCATTGCACACCCGCACGTTGCAAGGGCGGCCGGAAGCAGAACTACCCCCCTTAATACAAGAGCAGGCTTACGTTCCAATCCGGTGCGCGCCGCTCAGTCGCTGACGTGACGAAGGCTTTGGCTGATACCACGACGTCGAGTGCCCATAACTGTCCCCGCGTAGATGGTTAGTGCGTATAGGCCAGTGGCCAGACTCAGATCAAATACCAAGATCTCGTTAAACGTGTTATCTTGAAATAACTGCGAACACCGACCAGGGACAGGCCCACCTCTCTCCTAGGTGGTCTCAACCTGCCCTGTCGCTTCGCCACAAAGATCCACTCGCGAGTACTCCTACGAGCCGACCCGTCTTTTAGTCATCACATGTATCATATATTATGTATAGGTATATACCCGTGATCAACTCCCGAGTGATCACGGCCCGATAGTATAGCATGGCAGACGGACAAGAATGTATGGCTACTGATGATAAACTAGCATCCTATACTAAGCATTAGGATTGCATGTAAAGGTAACAACAGTAGTAGCAAGGACAAGCTATGCATCAGGATAGGATTAACGGAAAGCAGTAACATGCTACACTACTCTAATGCAAGCAGCATAGAGGAGAGTAGGCGATATCTGGTGATCAAGGGGGGGGGGGCTTGCCTGGTTGCTCTGGCAAGAGAGAGGGGTCGTCAACACCGTAGTCATACTGGGTAGCAGCGGCGTCGGTCTCGGTGTCTAGCGAGAGAAGAGGGGGAAGAAACAATAAATATAATGCAAACAAATGCATGACGATGCATGACATGACAAAGCGTGATGCTAGGTGTGCCGTAACGCGGTACGAGGTGGTACCGGTGAAGGGGGAAAACATCCGGGAAAGTATTCCCGGTGTTTCGCGTTTTCGGACAGATGAACCGGAGGGGGAAAGTTGTGTGTTTGCTATGCTAGGGATGCATGGCGGACGAATGGGCTGTGTATCCGGATTCGTCTCGTTGTTCTGAGCAACTTTCATGTTGAAAATATTTTAATCCGAGTTATGGATTAAAGATATAATTTTCTAAAGATTTTATTAATTTTCTGGAATTTAATTAATTATTTAAATTAATTCGAAATTTAGATTTATGACATCATCATGATGTCATGCTGACATCAGCAGTCAATAGAGTTGACTGGTCAACCTGACCAGTGGGTCCCACTGGTCAGTGACACACTTTAATTAAACAATTTAATTAATCTAATTAGTATTAATTAGGGGGTGGGCCCCACTGTCATACTAATTAATTAGCTAATTAACTAATCAGGTTAATTAGATAACTAATGTTTAATTAGTTTAATTATCTGATTACTTTAATTAATCAAAATTAATTCAGTTAATTAATTCTTTAATTAATTAATTATTTTTATTTTTATTTTTATTATTGTTATTAAAAAAACGTTCTGTGGGGGTTGGGGCCCCACATGTCATAGGGCCAGGGGGCACTGACCCAGTGGTCAGCGGCCCTGGCCACAACGGGCACAGGCGCTGGGGCGCTAGCGCCGAGCGGGTGAGCCCGAGGGGCAGGTGGAGGTCACCGGGGCGAGGCCATGGCTTCGGCGGGACTCGCCGGCCGGCCGCGGCGAGCAGGACTGCAAGCGGCACAGGGGGCGGTGGCGTCGGCCAGGCAACGGCAGGGCGGCGCGAGCGAGCGCAGGGGAAGAGGTGGCGGCGGCCTCAGGCGGGGGGAGTCATGGTGGGACGGGACGGACGGTAGACGCGGTGAGGAGGGCACGGGCGGTGCGGTCACCCGCGATGGTGCGGCGACGGACCGGCCGGAGGGGGCGCGGGGGAGCGCTCGGCAGGTGGGGCGTGCACCACGAGTAGGGACGACGGGCACGGCCGGGCGACGCGTGGCCAGGGCGCGGCCGGCCGCGGTGAGCGCGGCGCCGGA